>NC_043957.1:41275792-41610792 GCF_902148855.1 Sphaeramia orbicularis
AATACCTGTGGTCTGAGAGAGGCATGCTGGGGAACCAGACAGATGATTCTGTTAAGTCAGTGGTACATTTTAAGCCCTGGCATGTAACTCTAAGTCCTGTGGGGTCATATCCTTAACATTAGAGTTTAGTGGTAGAAAAAGAACTGCAGAGCACAAAACATAACATTATTTTTCTTATTTTATTTTTTCTCTTGACAGAGAGATTAACAAGAGTTCAGAGGTGAAAATTGTCCATACGTCTGTGCACGGTGTTGGCCATGCATTTGTTCAGTCAGCTTTTAAAGCCTTTGACCTTCACCCTCCATATGCAGTAGAGGAACAAAAAGACCCAGATCCAGAATTTCCCACTGTCAAATATCCCAACCCCGAGGAGGGAGAGGGAGTCCTGGTATGTGCTAATCATTAACATGACTTTGTCAACACATAGACTGTGTGAGATAGATTGAAGCATTATGTGCATGTACTTTGCAGACGCTGTCATTTGCCTTGGCAGAAAAGGAGGGGGCGACTGTGGTGTTGGCAAATGACCCTGATGCTGATCGACTGGCTATGGCTGAAAAGCAGGAGAGGTGTGCTTATATTAATTGTGTAGTTCTTATTCAACCGTGTCCTTTTTCCACCCTATATCTGCTTTAGGCAGTGCATTAAATTCACTCTGTAAAATGGCACTGATCTTACAGTAGGAAGTTTAATGAATGGGTTCACCAAATAATTTTAAAAGCCTTCATAATGATTATCACTGAAATTAAAAAAACAGCTGATTTAAAGCTGTATGCAGTGGGAGCCTAGTTTGCATGCTTGCTGTTTCTTAACCTCTGTCAATATCTGTCTCTGTCAGTGGACAGTGGCGTGTATTCACTGGTAATGAGTTAGGAGCGCTGCTTGGCTGGTGGGTGTTCCATTGCTGGAAACAGCAAAACTCTGATGCTGGTGCTGTCAAAAACCTGTACATGCTGTCAAGTACTGTCTCATCCAAGATACTGCGGGCCATCGCTCTCAAGGAGGGCTTCCATTTTGAGGTAATAGCAATGAGCTGATGTGAAATACCCATGAAGGCAGTATTGACTTCAGAATATATGTTTATCTCACATTGGAGAATGTTGTTAAAATGCTTACAAGAGGAGTAAAAGACAAAATATGATCAACATGCATTATTTATTTGTATATAAATGAATAGGTTTGATTGTTAGAAACAAAGCTATTGCTAAAATTTAAAACCACTGCATTTACTTTAGCACCGGTTTAACGAATGCTATATCTGTGTTGCTGTGACAGGAAACACTGACAGGCTTCAAATGGATGGGGAACAGAGCCAGAGACCTTTTGGACCAGGGCAAGACTGTTCTGTTTGCCTTTGAGGAGGCCATAGGTTTGTGTGCAGCACTCAGTCAGTTTTTCCGTATAATGATCCCCACAGTGTCACAAACTATTTAAATTTGATCTGCGTAAAGGCTTTCATGTGATGTGAATTTATCTGGGATCAGCTGACAGTCAAGGTCAGTGTGCTGTGCTATTTTAGTGTTGGATAAAAAGATTCACAATCTCACAAGGTTTGAATATAACTGAAAACATTATGAACTGTTATGTAAATTAATGAAATATGACAAATTAGTAACAGAATGCATATTAATAGCTCATAATGGTCTGATAACAGCCCTATGCAGCAATAAAACATTATAAAGCTAGCATAAGTAGTTGTTGCTTCTGAAATATTCTCTTCTCGTTATCTAACCTTTATCTTATCCTGGACATTTCTACTTATAGATATAGCAGCCCCTTCATCTATGATGCATTTTTGAGTCATGAAACAAAAATGTTATCTGGGTCAATATCACTATAAGGTGCCTTTGGTGTCTCCCAGCAGAATCTAACTGTCACCACGAACATATTGCAAAATAATGAATCCTGGGGTTTTATTATGAATAGCCAAACACTTAAACATATATCAGTACAATTTTGAACCTCTTGAAATGTGTTTTTTTTTAAATTATTTTATACAATTTTGTTTGAGGGAATGTACATGATTTTTGCATGTCCCACACTTTGCCCTTCTAACTTTAGTGAGTTTGAATAATTGTTTAAATGAAAAATTAAATTAAATTAAAAAAAAGACAAGAGACTAGTTGAAATGATTGAGCTGAAGCATATGAGAGAATGGTGTGTCCATAAGTACGACAATGAGGCCTACTCAGGTGTTATTATGGATGTGAAGGGCACAGTGTCAAAGTAAAACGCACACAGCACAATGGGATAAACAGGTTCTTTTGGCCACATCCCTGGAAAGACATCAGTTGGTGTCATGATGGGCAGATACTTTGCCTGAGGCCAGAACCGCTGGTTCTGAACAGGTGCTCTTTGCAGATTGAGCCGTCTGTTTGGAAATATGTGGAAAAGCAATTATAGTAAGTATTCTGTGTGCAGTGTTGAGTGTTTGAACCATTTCCATTTGCTCTATTAATAATAATGATAATAATAATAATAATAATAATAATAATAATAATAATAATAATAATAATGGATTGGTTTTATACATCACTTTTCTAGGCTCTCAGAGCTCTTTACATTACATCCATTATTCATTCACTCCACAGTGGCCCAATGTGGCTCTCATTCTGCGCCAGCCTCCAAACATTCATTCACATTCATATAACAGTGTGAGGGACACTAAAGGTAAGGTAGGAGAAGTGTCTTGCCCAAGGACATGACTGGGACAAAGTGGGATTCAAACTGCCAATCCTGTGGTTATAAGAGGACCTGCTCTATTTTCATAAGCCATAGCCACCCAGTTAAATAATATAAAAATGTTTGCTTAGGAGTTTAATGTTTATTAAAAGTCATGTGTTCACCTATTAAAAATTTTGTCCACCCTGTCAAACAAACAAAATATTTTCAACAGCTAGCCAAATTTTTTTGTGAGGTTTCTCTATAAACAAATGAGGGCTACATAATATCACTCTAAAGTTTCACCAGAAAAGAAAATATAACTATTATAATTGCACTATCATTAAAATGGTTTTCCCATTAAGTAACATATACTATTGAGAAAAGGGCCAAATATCTTTATGCAAATATACATTTTATAACTGCTGTGCAATAAAAAAAAATATTTATTTTTAGATGTATTTGTCAGTGATAGGGTGTTTTGTGGTCTGCTTGTAAAAAACATATTGAAAATGTGGGAGCTTGACCAACATGCATTTCTAACAGCCTCCAGTCTACTTAACACATTGAACAAGAAGTTAAGTGGAAAATCTTAAGTTTTGTTTGGAAATTTTAAAGTCTGAAAAGTACCTTATAGTGATATTGACTCGTCTGCTTTGAAAATAATGGAAATGTAATGCACGTTCCTACTGCCGTTACCTTGACCTAAATAAATTCAGGTTTCTTCATTATTACAAAAACTAACTTTTACCTTCAACAGACCAATAATGCATCAAACAACCAGAAATCAAATAGGTTAGGATACAATTCTAAAACCATTGTACATTTCTTTTTGCCTCTAAACAGAGAGTATCAGAGAGTCCCTTTAATTACACCTCTATATGGTTAAAGGTTATTAGGAGTGGCTATAAACATGTGTATTCAAACAAATGTCTGCAAAATCACATTGTTTATACTGTTTCTATATAGAATGATTATGTTGCTTTAATTAGAATCTCATGCCTTTCGTCTGTGAGTGACCGCAGCAGCTGGAGGTTCACACATACCAGAGATGAACTGAAATGTGTGTGTGTGTATATTTACAGGTTATATGTGTAGTCCCTCTGTATTAGACAAAGATGGAGTGAGTGCAGCAGCCATAGCAGGAGAGATGATTTCTTATCTTGCCACCACAAACACAAGCCTTTCTCAGAAGCTTGCAGGCATCTTTGAAGAGTAAGTCACACCATGCATTCGAGTATTAAAATAGACAGATCTTATTATATCTGAATTTCCAAATTAACTCCAACGCTGTTTGTTTCTGTCCATCAGGTATGGCTACCACATCAGTAAGAACTCCTACTTTATCTGCCACGATCAGGATGTGATTCGCAGTCTGTTTGAGCGCTTACGCAACTACAGTGGCAAGAAGGACTCATATCCTGTCGAATGTGGTCGCTTTTCTATCTCTGCTGTGCGAGACCTTACAACTGGCTATGACAGCAACCAACCTGACAACAAGGCTGTAAGTGCACACACATACACACGCATCCACTTAGACTATGTTCAGACTGTAGGCAAATGTGGCCCATATCCGATTTTTGTTTTTGCCCACGTCTGACCTGTATCCGATCTGTTAAAGACAGTTTGAACAGCACAAATTCGATTTTTTTTTTTTTTTCCAAATCTGACCCAGGTCACTTCCATATATGTCCCTAAATTCGAAACTTATCTGATATTTTGCAATGCGACTTCAGTCTGAATGGCCAGGTCGCATTTATCCGACCTTTATGTCGTTGCAATGTGACAAATGTTGCAATTCTGCGTGCCTGTGTGGTCATGTATTACATCACGACCTCTTTTGCGCACGCAGGTCACTTCAGGGTCACATTCAATTCATTCTCAAAACTGATAGAAGTCGCATTTAATGTGTAATAAGAACGAGCACCCAAAAAATTTGATTTCCCCAAAAAATCCGAATTGTGCATGGAGACCTGCTGTCTGAACGTAGCCTTAGTGTTAACAACACTTCACACTTGGTTGGACAAGTAGCCTCCTGCATTGTGTTGTGAAGAGCACTGTGCTTACTCCTTCCTGTCATCTCTCAGATTCTGCCCACATCTAGTTCCAGTCAGATGATCACCTTCACCTTTTCTAACGGGGGAGTTGCCACCATGAGAACCAGTGGAACTGAGCCTAAAATTAAATATTACACTGAACTCTGCACTGCTCCTGGGAATAGGTAAGTCAAGACAGATACAGGTCCAAATGTCTTAACTATAAAGGGAACCTCAACATGGAGATATGCTGATGAAATTTTGTTTTTTTCCCTTTTCAGTGATGTGACAAGTCTGAAGAAGGAACTGGACGAATTGGTTGATGCAATTGTTGAAAACTTCTTCGAGCCACAGAAGAATAAACTGCAGCCGAAGCCGGAATAGCACCAAACACTTGAAGTTGACCTAACTGTGACTATATGAGTAGCATTTCACATAATGTCTTAATTTCAGCAGAAGGGATTTTCAATTTAGCATAGGCTTCTTTTTCTTTTACAGCTGTTTTAATCATCACCACATGTGTGCTTTTGGTAGTTCATGGATACTCTGCTGTACTTGCAGAAGAAAACTGCCTTTATTTGAATAGTCTGCAGGGTTTATGACAGTTACAGATCTGTTAAGCCATTCGATGTGAATTTGGGTTGTAATAGTAGCTTTACCAAAACTAATTACATCGCACCACATTGTGACGACATCTTTTGATATTCCCTTAAAACTTTAGAAGTCACACCAAAACATACTCCACTCAACTCATTCCTGATATCTGTGTGTGATGGTAGATATGGCAATTTATTTTAAATGCATTCCTTACTGCTACATGAACAAGAACTGCAACATAAAGAATACAACATGTGCAACTGAACTGCTCAAACTAATACTGTAGCTTTATTGACATGTTATAAACTGCTGTTAAAACTGATTGTATAAAGTCCTGGTTCATAGCAAGGCAGAGTGCAACATGAAAAGTGCTGGTGGGATATTTTTTGGGAAAAAGCTGTCGGATCATAAAGTCACAGCACCACCAAGTGGAGATCATAAATACGTTTTATTATTACATTCCCTGGGTGTTACTTGACAACAGACTAATATTCAAGAATACGCAATCACCAGCTCACATTTTCTTGTGTGCCTCTGTATACCAAATATGTACTTTGTATAAACCCCCCCCCCCCAACATTTTTCTCAATAAAAATCGGCTTTTAACTGTAAAGTGGACAGAAATCTGAATGGACAACATACACGTGAACACTACGTGCAGGCACGTCGCCTCTGCATCCTCCTGCAGCGCATGCAGGCAGCATGCTCATGTCATGGGCCATCTAAATACAGAGGGGAGAGGAGGGAGGAAGAGACGACCCTGTTTTCTATATATAACTCCAAGTAAGTCAGTAGGTGTATGTGTACGCAGTTGGCCTGATCACACTATAACCACGCGTAGTCAACACGCACCGTGAGCCGGACGGAGGTAGTAAACAGGTAAGGAGGCTGTGTTGACATAACACAGAGATACTTCCACACTGATGGTCTTTTTATGTTTACTTTAAAATGATACACTTGAGTCGTCCGAGCTCAGCTGTGTGCGTAACGTCGTGCGTAAAACTAACTTGTTCCGTGCGTAATATGAGAATAAACTGGTGAATTGATGGATGCGGGACTACTGTACTCGGAAATTTAAACCTAATTCTCACTTCCGTGTTCTGTCCTAACGGAGCGGACCGACCCATTTCACACTGTATGCTACACTTTCCGAGTAATTTTACCCCGTGGATTTATTTACATTGCAAGGTCAAACATGAGGTACGTACACAAGAAGCCGCCTTGGTTTAATGTTCCTGTCATTTATATGAATTCTTGCAAATTTCCATAAAATTCTCCGTGCGTTGTCGTTTGAGGCTTTTGGGGGGTTTTAGTTTCAAAATGAAGACCGCGATGGGTATGTGGTTATATTACCAGTTTTATTTGCTGATTATCTAATGAAAAGAAGCAGCTGCACCTCTCCTGTCTCTGACGCGCAGGACAGGCCCAGTGTGATGGGACAGGATAACTGTCATGTGTTGTTTCTGTGTCCTTGAGACTTATGATAGTGTAGGTCAGTCAGGCCATGTGTTTCTGGTTGGGTAAACAACACCAGGTGGTCATTTTTGCAGTATCCTCCAAATGACCCTCTGACTGTTACAGTGGTTGGCTTCATTTATTCATATTATCCTGGGAAAACTGACCGGGTTCCACACAGATGACATATTTTCCTGGTATGTTTGCTTGTTCCCCGGTGGCTTTAAAGGGCTCTGTTGTCTACCTGATGTTTTACAGATAAAGCTGAGGCACTGCCGCCTCTGGCCTATTGAACCATGGAGGGACTCTACTTTGAAGTGAAGCCCAGAGGAAACACAGCTCCCAGGCCAGGGAGCTCCAAGAAGCCCCCTCCTAGTCTAACTTCAAACCACCAATCGTGCCCATCTTTTCTACGTCTCAACTCCTCCACATCTGCTTGTGAAACTGAGGAAGCAGAAGAGGAGGTGCAATACAGACTAAGATTGATTGGTTCTCTGCCTGTCCATCACCTGACCACTATGGCCATGCTGCCCTGGATTGTAGCTGAGATCACCAGGTCCAAGCCTCTAGAGAGGGATCAGTGTGCTGGACAGAGGTCTGGAGGACTTAAAATTGGACATTTGGACACCTCTAACTGGAATCAATCAGTTTGCCTCTGTGTATCAGCATCATGGGTGCGGTGTGTGTCCGTCTGTGCTGAGCGAGTTGTCTGGGACCCTCTTACACATTCAGTGTTGTTTGAATGTCGTCCTCATCAGCTGACCAAGCTAATTCACAACAGCCAGGAGCCCAGCAGCTTTGGCTGCCTGGTCAGGGGAAATGCAAACTGTGCCTGCTATGTTTTCCAGTGTCAAGACAGCAGTAAGGTAGGTACACAAAATAAAGGCCAAGTCATAAACCTTCTAGATTGTGTTTCAACAATCAACATGACAACAAATAAACAAAAAGATCCCCGATAAGGGTCAGGTTCTGTGTGTCAAATAGCAGGAGCACTTTTAAACTTTTATTCCATTCAACAACACAAACACAGGCAAGCAACAAATCAACATGAGCACATACATTTGCACATTTTATTGACCTAAACACTCCTGACCTCTAATTTCCTCCGCATGGTGTACAGGGCCAACAGTATCAAAGTTGCAGCTGGTGTCAGACACATTTGATCACATTTTCATTACTTTCCTTACCCAACATACTGAAGACATGAAACACTTGACCAAATATAGCTGGAAACAATGAATGGATGAACCCTATTAGGCCAAACCTTCTAGTATAGCTTGAATAGTGGTTAAAGTTCAGTGTGTATATGTACATACTTTATATACTTCAAATAAACTTTCAGTATTTAGAATAGAATAGAATAGAATAGATCTTTATTATAACTGTCATGCACATTATAATGATTTCCTTTGCTTTTTTGACAAAAAAAGCAAAGGAAATCTTCATATTTTCAGTGGACAGTATGAACCCAATCAGCCTGTCATACACATTATTCATGTGTTTTAATGACTGCAGTATTTTTTTCTGCAGAGATGATTTTTCCAGTTGATTCAGTTTTCCAAATGCCACAATGTGTCAGATTTAGTCTGAAGCTTAGTCATGTCCACAGCATCTCCTACAAAATAAACAATTAAGCATATTCACAGGATTCTTGATTTATTCAATGTTCACAGATTTCACATCACATAATCCCAAACTGAAAAGGTTCAACAAGCAATTAAATAGTCAGATATGAAATCTATCAAAAATAATTATACTTTACCTATTTTTACGTTCTTTTCATGTTTGAAGCATGGAATTTTATTTTAAATCAACCAAGCAGGATGTAGAACTGTGTTACCATGGAGACCACTTCCTTTGGCTTAGCTCCTGTTGTGTTGGGCTCTGTATGTGAGAGTGTGTCCAGTTTGTGTATGTGTGCTGTTCACACTCCTTTTTCAGCCTGTTCCAAAATGTGGTGATGATTTCATGCTGACCACCTGTTGCTCGAACTTTGTCACAGTTGGCTTTGGCTCATACACACAAACTATTCACATACTTAATTTATTAATCTATGGGCACGGCCACTGGTCTTATTTTATCAGTGTGCTTTTGTTGTTTACGATATTCTCTGTTAGTGTAAAATACTTGAAAGAAGCATTAAATTCCTAGTTCATTACATCACATTTTCATCTGCACATTTTCAACCTTCAGTACATTAAGGGCCTGGTATTATGTAAATGTAATACATGTGTTATCATCTGAAAAATGTACTATGAGGGATATCCTCCAATTGTTTTTAGAGGTTGACTTTTTTTTTTTTTTTTTTTTTTTTAATTTTCAAGATATGTGATTGAAAAACAGTGGGACAGAAAATAGAGAGAGAGAGATGGTGGTGAATAAACAAAACTGAAAAATGTGAAATATGTAAACTAGAATTAAATTTGCATTCTGTCTGTTTGTTCCCAGTATTTAAAAGGAGTCAAGGAATGTACCAAACATTATTAATTTGGAGAAAATGGTAATCTTTTGGCGATTATTAGTACTTAGTTTGATACTTTTGTACTTCTCTAAGACAAAACTATCTCAGGTCAAAGTTTAGCCTGCCCGTGAAGTAAAAAAGTAACCACTGGGTGTCACTGCTGTTACAAAACCTTGTCTTCCAAACCTATTGTAGTAGTAAAATTACCATAACAATTTTTGTTACTGTTTTTTTTTTTCTGTGTATTAATCCATAAAGAACCAGTGCTACTTTTGTGGCAGTTCCCAAATGAATTTGCCTCTATATTTAATATTTTTTAAGCAATTTATTATTTTTTAAGCAATTTATTACCATTTATTATAATATTATCCTCTGAATTTAGCATTTTTTCAGTGAAAACCACATGTTTTCCTACATTTAATTCACTCATCATGTAGATGTTCATTAAAGATCAGATTAAAGTTGAGGGCTGTTAGATCAGAAACAGAGAAAGTTAAAGAAAATGGGACTTTTTCAGCAAGGATATCTGTTCCAAACATAAAAACAGGTGTCTCCATCTGCTGTCATTTATCAAACTCCATGGGTTTTTGCTGATGAATCAATGTTGTAGAAGATGACAGTGTTTCTACGTTCACTACGGAGCTTCTGAACGTCTAAATGTGGTCATATCTGATGATCATGAAAAGATGACAAACTGCATTTTACACCAATTATTTACATGTATTGAAAGGATTAGTGGATCAACAGGCATTAAACATTTTACATGAATTCATTTTACATCAATAGATGGTTTGGCTCAATGGCGGGTATTTGGGTCTTTATGGGCTAAACATATCAAGTTGTAGTTGACATCAAATATGATACACAATACAATCATTTTATCACTTAAATCTAATGTTTTAACTGGTAATAACTTATTATCACTTCTCTGCACTAAATACAGTACATAACCACAGATCTAATCTAGCACTGACAAAGAAGCTGTTTGGTGATACTCAAGTCTTATCAATATCCATCAAATTGCTCAATATTCAGTAATTGGCCAGATTAAAAGCCTATCATTTTCACCAGTAATAAATGTTCTGACCTTACTGTAAGACATGAGCATGAAAATACTATCATTTGGATGTTATGTGCTCTGTACCTGTAATGTGTGTTTTTTGCCTTACACTGAGGCAGAGGGTAGTGATGTGACGTTCACGAACAAATCGAATCTTTTGAATGGCTCTTTGAAATGAACGATGGGAACTGAGTCTTTGTAAAGAGCCGTTCATTTATTTTTATTTATTTATTTATTTTTTTAAGGAGGGAGTGTCCGATTGCCTGTCAATTTAGCGTCACTGGGGAGGCATTGGGCAGGAGGAGAATGTTCGAGCAGAAAAAAAAAGAGTGCTTGTGCATGTCTCATGGCAAGAAGTTAGCCAAAAAACAACAGTTTGAAGCGTGAGGTGAGCATACTGGAGGAGGCGGAGCTAGAAGACTGGTCAAAACCAGAGAAAAGTTTGAGAAAGAGTGAGTGACCACTTGTGAGTAATGAGCCAAAGAAAAATGTTATTTCATAAGAAAATGTTTTATTTTCTTCTTCATTTTTAGGCTACAGACTAGTCCACATAATGTACCGTGACGTTTCTTGTCAAATTCCAGCATTTGCCTAATGTCACCTCTCATGTCGTGTATTTAGCCCACACATTTTGACTAACTATTCTTTTTTACGGTAAGATAATATTTACTGCCACGCCAATTAAACACCTTTAAAATGTAATGTCAATCATCACATGTAGCCTATTTAGTCATTAAAACATTGATGTTTCAAAATAATGCAAAAACCATAAAAGAGCCAGTCTTTTAGAACGGCTCTTTTCAGTGAACGGCTCCTGATTGAATGGCTCCCTTCAAAGAGCCAAAAGTCCCATCACTAGCAGAGGGCGAAAAAGAAAAAAAAAAAAGAAAAAAAAAAAAAAAAAAAAAAAAAAAAAGGGTCAAATGAGGTCCCAGGGGTCCAGAGATGACGGTTGGAAAGGAAACTCCTGTAACATTAAGTTTCTGTTCAGGGTTTGTTCATGGTTTGAATGCAGGCAGCAAAAAACTATTTATTTCACACCCCTGCAAACATGACAGACATAATCTAGGCTACATCATATGACAGGGAGTAAGGAATGAATGAATGAATGAATGAATAAATAAATAAATAAATAAATAGCCCACCGCCTAAAGTTTGACCCGGGACAGGAACTGTGTCCACCCCTTTCTCTCAACTCATTGGAGGATAACACTGTGTCAAGGTAGCTGCCCTTCAGTCAGTAAGGAGTCAATTGGCCTTCAAAATAAAAGCCCCAGCGCGTAAACATATAGAGGATACATTTACCTATGAACGCAAAGCATCTTATTTTGAAAGTGCCGTTTGTGTTTGTCGTATTTTAATGTCGTAAATTTCTTCAGCCGTAACCGCAGGATCCTCCCCGGGTTCAGGGAGCAAAATCAACTTTCCAATGAAATATAGTGGAGTACCACACTGTCAGAGACAAGTTCCGAAGAGGTGCCCACTCAAATCTTGTTTTTTGGAAAGTTTATGGCGAATGGGATGAAAGCGCGACTCCAGCTATTCAACCTGTTCAACGTCAAACAAGAGCAGAAAGATGTAAGTGAAGTTTGAGAGCTGTATCGGGGCGGTTTTGTTTGGTTTGCGTGCCATGCTAAGTGGACAGTTAGCTAACAAACCGGAGTAGGTAGTTAGCGAGCGTTAATGTTAGCCAAATTAGCCCAACCTGTCGTAAATCAAGTTAAACGACGTCATTATCGGTAATTATAAGAAGGTTAACTGACTTTAACATTAACTTAAGACAAACAGGCTGTATACATATGTCAACAAACGCATTATATTTACCACTGAAAATAATGCTATATTTTACAAAATGACACCCTAGTTAATATCTACACATACTTAGTTTTTACTAGTTTAATGCTACATATAACTTAACTTCAGTGGCAAACATGGTGAATTCTGTTCCCCGTCTTTCACTGAATATTTCCCCTGTCGCTACTATTACGAATGTCTCTGTAGTTGCCTGACAACATATTCTACTGTATTGTAATGTAATTGATGTTGTAAATGAATACTCTGTGGTTGTTGTTGGTGAACTAAGAAAAAACATAACAGATTGGAATAGGAAATAAATTTCTGTTGGAGTACAATCTGAAGATCAATCTATAGCTGGGGTACTTTCCTGCATATATTAATAAATGTGCTTGGAATCTGAGTTGCAACTTTAATGAAGGGATATTCCTGCAGTTGGTGTTTGTGTATATATGTTGTGGAAGTTGGAGGATCATTACTTCAATCCTTTAAAGTCTGTCTCTTAGGACTGTACTTCTAACAGTAATTGTCATTATCTTGACATTAAATTGACCCAACTATTCAATTCTTAGCATTTTCTTAATCTTCCATAATAGCACATTTACAGTAATTTAAATAAGCATTTGTCATCTACTTCACTGTTACTATTTTTGCAAAACCTTGCACTTATTGATTTCCTGAGCTTTTAGTGCATGTCAGACTTTTTCAGTTTTAAAATGGATTTATTGTCACATAAGAAAAAAAATACTACTTGAGTATTTCTCTTAATTAGTAAGTATTTGTAGCTATTAAATACTGACTGAGTTATAATTTGTTTAGATTTTTGCTTTTATACAATGTCAAGACATTTTTGACTCATCTATAATTTTTACACAAATATTTAAATTTATCAGCTGATTACAGTGGCTGCTAATAAGATGTACATACATGACGCAAGCTAGTTGATATATGTTATGATATTTGGGGAAGCATCTGTCCCCTTGGCTCACAGTGTGACCCAGCAAAAATTTTCTGTCTCTGCTAAATCACTCTACTCACAAAATATGACTTACATGTTGACTTCTGTTTTACAGTCATACCCTCTATAAAGCTGATCACATGAAAATCCAGTCTGTTTAGCTAGTGTAAATGAAAGCCAAATGCAGTTGTAGGTGAGTGAGCATGTGAGTGAATCATGGTGATATCACCCCCAGAGCCATTGTGCTTATGCCAGAACTTCACTCGTAGAACTGGAAGAAAGTCATTCTGGACGCTGTATTAAACACATACCAAGTCCGGAGCTTCTATTTTGCAGGCTCTTAGTCTTATTGCTGATTTGTGTAAGCATGGCACCTCAAATCCCTATTCTTATTGAAGTGACACTCTACACCACTCCACAGACTGCTGAATATGGGGACTTGAGGCCCTACATGCAGTTTTTCTTTAGTGATTGTGAGATAAGTTGTGTCCCACGTAGCTTTACCTCTTACATTATTTGTGATTGTCTCGGTTTTTCTTGAGCGCTGACATTAAAGTGTTACTGATAAAATAACCCAGAAAGTAGTGCAGTCTGTTATTTTGATTTAGCTAAAAAGATTAAGGTTTAATTATTACCCTGATTGTCCAAGTGAGACTGAGTGCTTGGATTTTGAACAGCCTTTTCCCCATTTCTGCCATACCCTCTTCTTGTAATCCCTTGGACTCACATGCTTTTCCCTCCCTCTCTTTATGTGACCTCCCTCCTCTCTTCATGTGACACACTCCAATAAAAACAACCCAGTAAATTTCAAGGCACCATCCTGTCTTTATAAAGCAGCATGTTCCTGATGCTTAGTTGCTGGTCTCTTTTTTTCTGTTAATGTAGCAACCTGTGTGGTTTTGTCTGGTGATAGACTGCTTGTTTGACCTCTGTTCATCATATAGCTACACGTGATATTCCTATCTGAAGACTGTTTGCCTTTGGAGATGAGAAAATTGTTGTTATCTGTGAGCCTAGTGACCTAAATGATTCTCAGACAGGCTTTACTCTGACTCAGCACAGCACTCTGAAAACAAGCCCCCACATTGTGTCTCTGTTATCGCATTTGAATTAGTTCATCATCTCTCCCCCGCTTGTCTTTGTGTTGTGAAGTGGCTCCTCAATCCAGATGGAGTGATGTTGATGCGTTGGACTCTTATGACTATGGAGTGACATTTCCTGCTTTACGTCATTCTCACCCTCAGGCCCTTCAAATTGTCCTTGTTCTTCCAGTGCTTCCCTTTTTGTTCGCTATGCATCTCATCTACTGTGTGGCACCTGAACTTTGAACTTCTTTGACTGTTGGATATGCTCCAAAAGCCACAAGATCCAGGCACATGACTATGGGAAGTGCAGAAGGGGGACTTTTAAGTTGCTCATCATGGTTGATTTTCTAAGATAGTTTTTGTGTCACTGGATTTTAGGGGGCTTTCCTCTTGAACTTCTCATTTTTACATCCTGGTATGGGCTGTAATATCTTTTTTTTTTTTTAAGCTTTTCTGGCCTATTACAATTTAAGTGTTTCTACAAAAGATTTATTTGTTTAAAGGTTAAAGTTATCTCTGCTTTACTAATGCACTGAATACAAATAATTGAGTGATGGTAAAAGTATTGTGCATATACTGCATACTGTAAATGTGTTTGGATAACTTTCCAGTAGTCATGTACAGATATATTGATATAGTCTAAATATTGGTATCTGCTAATACTGGCTTTGTTGACTAGCATTAGCTTTTGGCAAATGAGATGACCTCTAACTGATGGTAGTGTCTAATGTTTACCTGGTATATCTTTGTCAAACAAAAATATGAATCATTTTACATGTGCCAATCAAGGGGCTCTTCACAGGTTGTAGACACTTTGTTTAAACTATTCAACGCATACTATAGTGGTATAAATTCAAAATACAAAGTCCCAGTAATTGCCCATAAAATGTTGTATATGGTACAATATAGGTTTTTTTTTTTTTTTTTTACGATATCCTCGATGTTGACCCTGCTTATTTTGACAAACATTGAACAGTTTGCCGTGTTTATTGCAGTACATTGCGGCTTCTCTTTTTAAAGTGGGTCTTGTGTCACTTCCTTCTTTTCGAGGTCAGTACTACAGTAGTTCTATTTATTTCTGGCTCAGGGAGAGACGCCATACTTTTCCAATGTTGTTCCTCTGTAATAGTCCAAGTCTGTGGGTCATAGCTTGAGACTGTGTCCAGCTGCCTTCCTGTGGGAGATCAGTCTAATGTAAATGTTTCACTCAACAAGATACTGTGCATGTCTACTGTCTATTGCTATTCTTCCGACAAGCAAACTGATTCCACAATTTACTCTATTTCTCATCTGGAGTTCATATGTTTAAGAGTGCCTAAAACTAGGTGTCTAAAAAGGAAGTTGTAGGAAGCTTTGTAGAAGTGGGGAAGGACTGGAATAAACAATCCAAGTGGCATATAGCCTACTGTGTAAGATATGAGGAGGAGGGGGTGGGGATGACAAATTAAAGGAAAATACTGTTCACTTCCAGGCCAGTTCCTCCATCCAGAGAGCATTAGCACTCACCAAATGGTTTGATGAGTCTGAACATGTTGTGAATCATCTGCTATGGCCTTTCCAGGCTCCAGATCTCAGTCCATTTGAGCACCAGTTAAATACCAGTGAGGGTCAGGCACTGCTCTCCATAACCATCATTAAAAGAACAAATGAGAAAATATCTTTTGTAAGTTGGTGTTCATTAGAGCAGCACAATTAATGGAATCACAACCACAATGCCAGCCTCTGTAATTATATAATGGAAAAATGCTTACATTTAATTAAATACTGTGCAAGGGTGAATGTGACAGTTCATTTTCTCTGTGTGAAGTGTAGTTATTATCTACATCAGTGACATCAGTGAAATTATCAATCACTGTCTTCTTTAAGCAGTGAAACTTCTGCTGTGTATGATCACACATTTAAAATTATTACATTTTACTATTGAGCCATTTAGAATTTTGCACAGGCTCAGTGACAGATAGCCACAGCATCTCAGGTACCATGGTAATTCAGTTTCACTTATACCTACGGGTGCATTTTTGAACATCTGCTTCATCTCATGGATGTATTTTGTCAGTGTTGTATTTTATTCCTTCAGGTTCTCAGTCCTAAAGTTGTTTTTCTCCTCATGAGATGGACGTTCAGTGCAGAGTTACACTGCTGAAGTGTGAATCTGAGCAGAATCAGTATAAGAACTGACCAGTTTCTGGCCTTGTAATAAACACAGACACTGGCAGAACACCTGTCTGCTGTGTAGGTTATTGCTGACTTGTCACTGTTAATATTTCATCCTTTCTTATTGAGTTCAATTCATACCTTCATTGCAGCTGTTGCCCTCTTGACTTCAGAGTCTGCTGGTCTAGGGTTTGGCTCAGTTCTTTGTTGTGCATACAGGCATTCGCGCACATATGTGTAGATTAGGGATGCAAATTATCGATTAATTCATTAATCGTTAGTTGGTTGCCCTTATTGATCGATTAACGATTAATTGATAAGCAGCAATTTTCTTGAGAACCTGAATTTCTTTTTCAATACAGTCTATAAGAATAAAAGCTAAATATTGTTTATACACTTTATGAAAAAAGCATGTCATATTCCTTAATGATTGATTATTGAACCATTGGATACAGTCAGTGTTTCCTGTGGAATTCATCTGTTGGTGTGGCGGTGTGTAATGGAGGGTGCACGCATGTGCATTTCGCCGTTGGGTGGTTGGGTGCAGGCGCGTGCATTTCATGTGGGGGGGTACTCCCACACGCGCAGTACAGCCGGGAGATGCATGCACGTTGATTGGTAACTGCGCACGTGCATGTGTCACTTTCCGTCCTACTTCTAATACTATGGGGTACGGTGCAGTCCGTGCCCCTGCAGAAGTGAAAGTGAAACTTTTCACTCATTTGTCTTTACCCCACCTCCTGAAGCTTCGCAAATGCTCGACATACCTGTGTCCCAGATCAGGAGCCTGGAGGATGTTTTCAACTTCTGTCTCACTGACTGTGGACTAGACCAACCTCCAGGAAAAATGTTCTGATACCGACCCCTCATTTGTACGCGTATTTGTTCGGGGGTGCACCACTCCCACAAACAGATTGGCCGGTCTGTGTTTGGCTCCAGCATGTCCATAAAGACATTCTAACTCATCAGCGCCATGATCCGGTTCAATGACCGGCTATCCCAGCCGCGGCATTGCAGCGTGGACAATTGATTTTGTTCTGTTTTGTATGCTCACAGACTGAAGTGGCTCAAGACACTGCTATGGGAATATCCTGCAAATTTGTAGTTTCAATATTTAATTTGAAGTACCACCAAACTACTGCAAACAGTAGTTAAACTACTACTAGTTTAACAACATGCACTTCATTGTTTCCCAATACTGATGTTGTTTGATGATGTAAACTACAAATATGCATATTTATTGTCACCAAAAGACACATTGCTGTTGGAGAAGTCAGCAGTCTATTGTCAAGAGCCACAACCTTTAGATGAACTGGTTTCTTTTGAGCATGATCACAGTAACAAACGAAATACATATTAAAAATAAAAGGTGAGCGGTTTTGTATTCTGGATGTAAGATTGGCATGATGCACATGAGAGGAAACCAAATGATAAAGAAGCTCAAAATATTATCATGCTGAGCTTTATCAGCTAAAGAAAACAGAGGTGGCAATGCATGTGAAAATATTTACATGAATTAAGTACAAAGAGGCCTAACCTGTACAATATAATAAACACATATCTACTAAATGGATGTTCTATTTCCTCAGTGACAGGAGGACAGAAAAGCACGTACAGTGCAGTGAGAGGAGGAGCATTAAATGTATCTGTTAGTTGAAGTGTTTGAGAGAGCCAAGTAGTGAAAGCAGTAGGAAGAGGAAAGGAGCAGTCAGAGGGTGCAGACCAAACAGAGAGGGGTCTGTTGTTAGTGGACAGATAGCAGACTCCACTCTCATGGCAGGATGATTAAAAACAAGGAGACACTAGAACGCCAAGAGTGAGAAACAAGGTGTTGAAATGCTGATGATTTTGCAGAAGGAACAGACTCGGTAACTGAGGAAATAAACTACAGTTTAAAGAGCTGGAATTGGGTTGTGGGTCTAAGTTTCAGATAAATAACCAACCAAAAGCCAAATAAAATGGAGCAGCACAAGAGTATTATTATTGTAAATATTAGGGATGTAATAATTCTCAGTTTCAATTCATACCTTGATTTGTTTGAGCCAAGGTTGCATACAGAGGAATGATTTTTTTTTTTGTAATTGGGGGGGTGGGGTTGTACTGGGTTTTACTAAAGGAATTACATCTTGGGATATCAAGAACATGTAATAGTATCTGTAGCTTACCCTAAGCCTTAGATATCTTAACTTAATATATTAATTTAGAAAATGAACTAACAAAACAAAAATCAGGACAAAACAGGAACCAAAACTCATTATAGACATATCTTAAAGTGAATCTCAATGTCACAGTCTTGCGACCCTAATTCAATACCTGAAGCAAATATTATATCCATTCTAGAGTCGGTGACTGGCTAAATCCTGCACAGGATTTACCCCAGCTTTTCAGCTTATTTTAGTTATTTAATTATTTATGCCTTAAAAAATTTAGGAAACCAGTGTTGAGAAGTGTGATTGCATGCCTAATTCTTTGAACAGAGAAACATCTACAGGCTGAGCCACCAGAAACCCTGGAAGTAATCAGCTGAGACCCAGAGCAGCTTATTGTTAGTGTAGAACATAATGTGCCAGTGTGAAGCAGCTATTGTTTTGATGAGGAGCAGGAGTGAGCACACCTCATGTTTTGACAAGACACAGCAGGATCTGCCTGAAACTGTTGGTGAGACAGTAGATTGAGTAGCTGCTCTGGCATCTCCCATCAGTGACATCACTGATGTGACTCAACCACTGCTTCTGCTTAGCTTGTCTACTTCCTTCTTTATGTTCCTCGTCCCTACATCATCACTGTAGTGTATTAAGATAGGGGTATAATAGGAGAAGTGCGTGTTTGTCAGAAGACAAACCTCACTTTTTTTTTTTCATGGTTCTTTTTTATAATGGTGATATTTTATGGGTATGTCTGTTGCTCAGATATTTTATTATAATGAATAATAGGCCTGTAATGGTACACAAAATTTTCAGTTCGGTACATTTTCGGTTTTTAAAGCCATGGTTCATTTTTTTTTTTTTTTTTTCGGTTTGGTATGGGAAGAAAGAAAACCTCTCAAAATGTCTTTAATGCATTTATGAATTTTTGAACATTTTCCCCCCAATTTTTGGAGACAATAGAACATAGAAGAACAGGAGTAGGGTCATTCCATGTCAGATCACCCAATGAGTTAAACCCTACCTCCTCCAAATTCAATGAAAATTGATTTATAGGTAAATCCTAGCCAGAAAAGCCAAATTTTCAAATTTTAGCAAAATCGGACCAACGGTTTTTGAGATATTGCCATTTCTTTTTTTCACTTTTTTGCGAAAAAGGGCGTGGCCGCCAAATTTTAAAGTGCTGTATGTCGGCAACCAGTGGTCCGATTTTCAAAAATAAAGTATATTTGTGAAGGGGAGATCATAAGGAATCTAAATACATCATTAGTGCTTTATATGTTGTAGGCAACATGTTGGGCTACAATTTTCAGGAAAAGTCGTCGCGGGGTCATTTGTCCCAAATTGTCAATTCCAAGGTCAAAATATAGCTCAAAAGGTCATGATGAAATATATCACTTAAAAGATAAAAGTAATGATGTACTTAGATTCCTTATGATCTCCCCTTCACAAATATACTTTATTTTTGAAAATCGGACCACTGGTTGCTGGGATACAGCACTTTGAAATTTGGCGGCCACGCCCTTTTTCGCAAAAAAGTGAAAAAAAGAAATGGCAATATCTCAAAAACCGTTGGTCCGATTTTGCTAAAATTTGAAAATTTGGCTTTTCTGGCTAGGATTTACCTAAAAACCAATTTTCATTGAATTTGGAGGAGGTGGGGTTTAAAATGTCATTTTTTTTGGGTGATTTGACATGGAATGACCCAGTAATATAATTCTGCTGCTATAAATCAAATAGAAAATAAAATAAATAAAATATTACTAAATGCATTTTAAACATTAGTATTGCACTTTTCCCTGAAAGGTAGTTTTGAACAAACAACAAAAATCAAATCACAGTTCTGTCATTTCACATTCTGCATTAAAATAACAACAAAAAAATTCCACATGGAGTGCAACATTAACAAGAGGGCAAACTGGTATTGTCTTTTAACAAACTGAAGAGCAACATTGACAACAAAATTAACCTAATTATTTATTTTAGGACAGCAAACAAACTGTGTGTGTGTGTGGGGGGGTGCGGTCCGTAACTAACGCAGGCATAAAACAAAAGTGAAACTTTACATACTTTCTTTCTTTTTTTTTTTTAAGTTTTAAGAACATAGTTCATTTATTGTTCAAAACACCACTAGTTGTTTAACAAGATCTTATTATGGTCCATGAACAAAGCAGCTGTATTTTTGATGTTCCAAGATCCATCCAGCATCTTGCTGCATTCCAGTCAGCATCCACAGCAGGCTTCATGAGAAGTGTGGTTGTCTGAATTTGGTGGCCAACAATTCACCAAGTCCGTTCCTCGTGATCGTACTCCGCCACCAGACAGGTTCACAGCTGGTAGGGGATGAGGGCTTACTTTGACCTCTGCCTCATCTTTCTCCTTTTACGCTTCAGCCTGCACATACGCTTCTTCCTCCACTTGGCTCTCATCGTGTGGAGAATTTCTCAAAGCGAGAAGATCAACGGAAAGAGCCAAGAAGAGCAATGGAAAGAGCTCTTTACATACTTTCAACGTCCAACTCCCGGGTTCTATTCCTCTATTATACAGCATGTGTGAGAGAGAGAGAGACAGACAGAGCTAGTGTAAGTGTTTTAGAACTACCGTAGTTCATAGACGACAAATAACGTTCTTCTTATTACCGTCTCTTTCCCTGTTATTGTCTTTCACCGGGACCTGATGTGATCCCAAACAGGACTGTAATGATGACAGAGGGTCTTCAATCTCTTCCTTCCAGGTTCACATCATTGTTGTTTTTTTTTATATCAGCTGCTGTTTCATATTTCGGGTCAATGTGCGCTCCTTCAATATGTCCGTGTGGAACTTGCGCAGATTTAAAGTTCCGCATCGAAGAATGTCTTTTGTTCCTTTTTCTTTTTCTCAACATACTGTATAGTTTCGGTACAGCTGTGTACCGAACAGGTGCGTACTGAAACAGTTTCGTTCGGTATGTGTACCGTTACATGCCTAATGAATAGGCATGTAACGGTACACAAAATTTTCGGTTTGGTACGTTTTCGGTTTTGAAAGCCACGGTTCAGTTTTTTTCAGTTCGGTACGGGAAGAAAGAAAACCCCTCAAAATATTTTTAATACATTTAGGAATTTTTAAACATTTTTCCCCCAATTTTTGGACACAATAGAATATAGGAAAACAGGAATAATATAATTCTGCTGCTATAAATCAAATAGAGAATAAAATAAATTATTAATATTACTAAATGTATTTTAAACATTAGTATTGCACTTTTCCCTAACAGGTAGTTTTGAACAAACAAAAAAAAATCTAATCACAGTTCTTTCAGTTCACATTCTGCATAAAAAAATCAACAAAAAATTCTGCATGAAGTGCAACATTAACAGGAGGGTAAACTGGTATTCTGTTTGAACAAACTGAAGAGCAACACTGACAACAAACTTAACCAAATTATTTATTTTAGGACAGCTAACAAACTGTTTAGGCCACTTTGTGTACTTGTGTGTGTGTGTGTGTGTGTGTGTGTGTGTGTGTGCACATGTGCAAGGCGCGATTTGTCCGGGGGATGGTTTGTTTGTTGTTTTTTTGTTTTGTTTTTTTGGTCGGAGCAGGGGTTCCGGTCCATAACTAACGTAACTAACGCTAGCGTGAAACGAAAGTGAAACTTTATTTTTATATACTTTCAATGGCCAACTCTCAGTTCTATTCCTCTGTTATACAGTGTACGTGAGAGAGAGACAGACAGAGCTAGTGTCAGTGTTTTACAACTACCGTAGTTCATAGAGGCCAAACAACATTCGTCTTATCACCGTCTCTTTCCTCGCTGTTGTCTTTCACCGGGACCTGAAGTGATCCCAAACAGGACTGTAATGATGGTGGAAGGTCTTCAGTCTCTTCCTTCCAGGTTCACATCATATTTTATTTTATTTTTTTACCTTATATCAGCTGCTATTTCGTATTTCGGGTCAATATGTGCGTCCTTCAATATGTCCGTGTGAAACTTGCGCAGATTTAAAGTTTGGCATCAAACAATGTCTTTCGTTCCTTTTTCTTTTTCTCAACATTCTGTGCCGTTTTGGTACAGCTGTGTACCGAACCGAACAGGTGTGTACCGAAACAGTTTGGTTCGGTACGTGTACCGTTACAGGCCTACTAATGAATAATATAAAAAATTAATACATTTAAAAAATTCTGATCAAGGGCTTGGACAGAGAACCTAACTAGCTCCAGAGCAGTAGTTAAATCCCAGAACTCTGAGAAGCTGAATTGTTTCGGCATACAGGAAGTGCATTATTTAGTGTAAATTAACTCAGCATGGCAGTGGTGGTCACAGGACCACAACAATGCACACTTCCTACTTGTCTCGTTTTAGTCTTTGTATTGTACACTTTTAGTAACCTATTATTCACATGGAGGAAGCTCTTAGAGCTACAGGCCCAGAAAATGTTGACGAATCTATTCTGACATGATACGTATTTTTCAGTAAATAATGCATACTGGAAGCCTGTAAATATGTATTTTAAGCCTGTTGCATTAAAAATCCATTAGAAAGACTTATTATCTTAGAGATACTCACCTATATAATGATTTTTGATCAGTTATAATAACCTGAGAAGTAAGTTTGTCTGTGAACTAACATTTTATTGTCGATGCTGGATCTGCTGTACCACACAATTACATAAAATGGTTTGTAGAAAAACACAGATTATGTTATTATAATGTAAATGATTTCTACCTTATCTTATTTAACCATTATTAAGTTATTATGGCATTTTTACTAATGCATTGTTTTTGTTTGGGTACTTCTTATATACTTTCATCTGATATCAAGCCAAGTTGCAGATGACTTGCAATTTCCACATACTTATGTCTGAATAATTACAGCAGTACTGATGCAGTTTGTTAATTCTCATTTCATAAATGACAATTGATTTGCATGGGAGCATAAAGATTGGACTGTGTTTCAATGGAAAAGGTCATGTGGTCTTATGAGTCCAGACTGACCCTGTTCCAGAGTGATGGGCACATTAGGGTGAGAAGAGATGTGGATGAAGTGATTACCCATCATGCCTAGTGCCTACAGTACAAGCCAGTATTATGCATTATGATTTATGGTTGATTCCATATCGTCAGGTTTAGGTTCAGCAATGTTATGTGTCCAGAAAATGACAAAAATAAATGCTGTGACATTGCATGAGCTTATCAAAACAATGCTATGTTGAGTGTGTGTCATAGTGACAAATACTAAGCTAAAGCTGATGGCGGTCTGATGAAATATTAGTGTGGGAGTCTCTTTGGCCAGGCAGTATATTTAGGCTACAGTATGGCTAGATGACAGTGGTTCATACAGTGGTGTGATTTCATAATTCTTTTGAATGTTATGATTCGTCCAGATATTTTGAGTAACTTACATTGTTGCTCCTTGGTGTGAATTTTCACTCCTAAAGGGACGCACTTTGTGTGGAGTGTAGGGCTGCAACTAATGCTAATTTTGATAATCGATTAATTAGTAGATTATTTTATATTTTTATATTTTATTTTTATATTTCATTGGATAAACACAAAAGACTTAATTCTCAAAGATCGGTATTTAACCCAAAGCAATATAGGCTGCAGACAGGTCACTAATGGTTACATCCCCGCAATGGCTTTGGGTATAGTTAGCAAGCACTAGCCCACTACCTAGACTTGTTATGGCTAGAGACCAGCTCTGGTTGTAAACTATCAGTCTAGCTTTGTATATATTAGTTCCAGTCAGCGATAGGTAATGTTAGTCTAATGGCCTAATAAATGGAGATGGAATTACAATGATAGTGTAACTAGCTGGTGGGCTAAAGTAATCACGACACATAGGCTATCTTAAGCTAGGTTTACATTATGTTCCTGGTGGCGACGGCAGCCCTGTTTGCCTGAAATGTAGTGTGCCATGGGATTTTGGCCATTTTTTTCTTCATATTCAAGTTTTGTTACATTAACAGTGCATTACGTTTGGGCCAAACGTAAGGCAGGCAGCCCCTGCCATGGCCACCAGGAACATAATGTAAACCTAGCTTTAAAAATCTGGCCCGGCATCCAAAGCCTCAGCCATGCTGCTCTGTGATTTCCTCTGTTACACTACACAGCATGCAGGCATGCCTCAATACTAGTATGCTCAAGACTCAGTGAATTGACTGCTGAATTTGTTGCCAGCTCTTTTAAGAATTGATTTGGATCGATTTTATCAATTCGTTGTTTCAGCAATAGTGGAGTGTCACCCCGTGGTTGGAGCAAAGGCCACAGCTTTCTGTTTATTGCCTTTCTGTCTTCAAGTCTGGCACTAGCAATGTGTCAGACTAGTTTAATGGTCATGGAAATCCTCTTAGTTAGTCATGGAAAGAGTGGGTACAGAAAAAGTTTTATGCGAGTGAGAACCATGAGTTACAGTTAATTTGTTCTTGCACGTCCATATTTAACCTTCAGCGTCTATTTGTTTATCTGCAGAACTGATTAATTCAACCCTTTCCTTTTTTAATCTGTACTGAGAAGCTTTTCACAGATAAAATATATTTTATTCATGTTAATCTGTTCTATTTAATATTTATTTATTATGTAGAACTAGGGCTGCTCGATTATAGAAAAAAAAAAATCACGATTATTTTAGGAATAATTGAAATCACGATTATTAAAAATGATTATTTGTTAACTTTAAAGTTGTTTATTTTTTTCTTGCAAAACAATGTAAAATATACTCTTTAAACATAAATAAAGCTTTTAACCACTAAAACAAAGTATTTTCACTTTTGTACAAAACAAAAAAAATCTTTGAAATCAAATAAGTGTACTGTAAATTCAAGTATGTTTCCTTTTGTAAACAAATAGTGCACTGTAATTAAACTGCTATAGACTTGCCATAGAACTGTAGCAATAAAAAAAAAAAAAACCTCACGTAAAGTGCAAATTATAAATTCAAGTATGTTCAATGTAGTATGAAACATAGTAAATTCAGTGGCGTGCTGTGAGGTTTCAGTTCAGGCCTTCTGTATACATCAGCCATCTACAGGGTGTCCTATAAGTCTCCATACATAGGAGACATAATACATATGGTTCTAACATGTATTTCTTTATATTTCTTCTTTATAGTTCTTCAGCAGTGGAGGACACGCATTGAAATGTGTTCCCGACAAAATGGCAGTCATATAGAGCATGTTATATAAATAAAAATGGTTTATGTCAAGAAACGTTTATTTTTCCTATGTATGGAGACTTATGGGACACCCTGTTGAATACGCACGTTAGGGTTATACGGGTTAGGGTTAGGTTAATATGGGAGTTGCAGCGTAAAGAGATTCGGAGACTGAAGATTGCATTGCGGACGAAGTTGTTTTTATGCTTTTTAGTTTTTCATAAGATAAAGAATATGATAAAGGTGGCAGTGGTTAAACTTTAGATGGTTACAAAGGTTTGTTGTGTTAGCGGTCGGTGTGGACACAACTACGAAACACTTTTTGCACGTGATGTGTTTTTGCTCTTCGTCTTCTTCATCAAACCCAAAGTGATTCCATACAATTGAATTTGACTTGCCTTTTTTGTTTACCAAGCACTTCTGCTGTGATTCTCCTGCCATTTTTCCAGACCGCTAGGTACAACTTTCCTCTTGAGGTGGACCTGCCGGCTAGCTGGCAGCAGTAGCTTAGAGGGGGGCGGGGCAGAGCAGCTCATGGGAGCTTGCGTGCGCGTGAATTAAAACAACTCAAAATTAATAATCGTTTTTTCTCGATTACATAATTTTTGTAATCGTTGCGTGTAATAATCGAAATCGTAATTGAATTTCGATTAATTGCACAGCCCTATGTAGAACATTCCTGATTGAGGATAATGAATTACAGTGTGTATAATTGCACACTGGACTGATTATATGAAGTGTCTAGCATGAGACATGACTCAACCAAAGAGCTTGAAAAGCATTACCGTTCAATATTTAGTGTTTTTTCTCAATAATACAAAATGCCACTTAAATTAATTCATGCAATGTAGGACATTAATAAGCCATATCAATTACTCATGTGTCTCTGCTAATCTAATTAATACAATTTAATATGATATAAGGATGTTTTTTTACCTTTATGTACTAGTGTAGATGAGGAATCTTTTCTCCTGTAGATCAGCTGGTTGTGTGATTTACATTTTGTTCAAATAGTGTAGAATAAAAGCATTTTGCAGCTCTCTTTTTCTTCACCGTTTCCCTTCTTAATCTGTTTTACAGTGAGTATGTATGGGTTTGTGCAGGTGTGTTCCTCTGTTTGTTAATCTACAGCCATTTTTGTGCTAATATCAACATGATGAGTACATGTTTAGATGATGGAGAAAGTCAAAGTTCAGATCTTCAAAGAACACCAAGAATAGAAGAATCTATTTTGGAAAGGCCTGTTTCTCTCTATAAACAGATATGATGGCACGCTGCGCCAAAATACACACCCTACTTCTAGCTACATCATGTCAGTATAGTAATACTGGTAAACATTTAGTTTTAAATAGTTTTTACAAGAAAGGGAAGTTGAATACTATTCGCAAAGTAGGTAGCCAAAGATGAAGAGGCCAAGAGTAAAGGGAAAGGGGGAATGCAATAAAGGGAAAGCAAATACAAAGCCTGCTTTGAGACAAATGTACTCTATTCAGCCTCTTTTCAATACAGGAAGACATCACAAGGGCTTCTCTATTCCAGGGAACTATAACACGCTGTACACCATATGGCAGGTTAGCTCATAGCAAGGTGTGGTATCAACTTTATTAAATGGAAAACTTGTGTCTTATGGATTTGGGGTTTATTTAAATGTTTTTTGTTAATTTTGCCTCAGTGTTAAGTGCAACACTTCAGTTACTGCTTTTTAATTTTATTCTTTTAAAGTGTACTGGTAAGTTTGAGTATATTCCGGATATTGGATCTTGGAACGGATACTGGATCTTGTTTATTTTTATCCTTCATCCCTATTTACTGTTTGCAGTGGGTATGAGTCTCCATTAGCCACCTCAAATTAAATGACACACAATTGAAACAAGGGTGATAAACTTGCATTTTCTTGAGCCCCTTTGTTCTTTGGTTTTGTTTGTGAAGTGTCTTTGAGTGTCCAAAAAAATGCTATACAAGTGTGATGTATTATTATTTTATTATAAGGACAAAAACAATGCTATTTCACTATTTTTTCTGGTGATACGCAATATATTTTTCAGAGGCATGTGAAGCTGTCAATGTCTTCAAAAATAGAGCTGCAATGATTAACTGATGAATAAACTTACTAGTATATTGAAATTATTTTAATATTAATAATTGGTTAGAGCTTTTTTTAAGCATTAAAAAGTGTAAATTCTCACTTTCTACCTTTCCTTTTCTGTTTTTCTTCCTCCCCTATGACAGCAAACAGAATACTTTTGAGGCTTTGAACTAAACAAGACATTTAAGAATGGCATTGTGTGGAAATACACTGGCAGACATTTGTCATTTCAGACAGATTACAAACCAGTTAATCAATATATTTATAAAGAGCATGATCTACACAGTTAGCCCTTAGCCAAAATCTTACTAAGTGTTTCAAAAAAGGTTTTTAGCCTTGTATCAAAATAAAGTATGTGACAAATCAATACATAACTTATCATAAATAATTTACAGACATACAGTGAAATAAACTTTCAATAACATTGCAGGCAACTAGAATCTAAATGTATTAGTCAAATAAAAAAATATAGTTAAATAAAAACATGACCACCTTCAGGGGTGTCAAACTCCAGTTCTCGAGGACTGGTATCCTACATGTTTTAGATATTTATTTCTTCCAGCACACCTGGTTCAATTAATGATCAGCTCATCATCAAGCCCTACAGAAGCCTGATAATCGCTTCCAGGTGTGATGAAAGAGGGAAATATCTCATGCCGTGTTTCCACTACGTGGAACCAGTTCGACTCGGCTCAGCTCGGTATTCCTGGAGACCATTTCCATTACAGGATACTACTGGCTTTACAGTACCTGGACGTCGTAGCGATGCGGCGCATTATTTCCGTATCGTGTCCTCAGAGAGTTGCTGAAAACTCGCTTGTTGCATGTTGTCTCGTCTGAATTTTTACATCAGCCACCAAAGACTGAATATCCTTGACAAACCATGGTGTAGTTTTGGGCTGTTATCATGTGGATTAATGTACCACTATATTTACTGTCCACTTCCGCATCTGTTTTATGCAAAACAGCGGGTCACAGAGAAAACTGTCTGACCAATCAGTGGTCTGCAGTGTTTACACGTCACGGTTTAGTATCGCTTGGAACCTCGGCAGAGGTGATACCAAAAAACTAGTACCGGGTACCAGGTTCCAGGTCCTTTTTCATAATGGAAACGCAAAAAGGCCGAGCTGAGTCGAGTCAAGCCGGTACCATGCAGTGGAAACGTGGAATAAAACATGCAGGATACTGGCCCTCGAGAACCGGAGTTTGACAACCCTGAAATACACTGAAATAAAATGTTGATGAAATGCAGGGTTTCCCCCAGACATCTTGCTAAGCCTGGTGGTAGGGCCGCTAGTGAAGCCCACTGGTGGCCCACCAGTGGCCCACCATGTTATTGTTAAAAAAAAAAATGTCAGAAGTTGACAGGAAATATGAAATTATGACTATTACGTGTTATTGTAAGACATTTATTAACAATACTTACACACCAACTGTAGAGTCTAACAAAAAGGTACACTCTGAAATACTGTTTTAACAAACACAAAAAAATACAATTGAAATCAATTATATCAATTGTTTTCACTTAAGTAAAATCCTAATTAAGTAATCAGTCAGTGAATCTTAAAAAAGTCATGCAATGGGCACATTTGAAAGTAAAATAAAATAACATAATGTGCTCACACTTGAAAACCCTCTGCCTGACTTATGAAAATCTTCAAAATATTGACTGTCACTGATATGTTGATTTGCAATATGTAAAATGTTTGAGACTGTGAATTAATACTGGAATTCGTTTGTGCAATAGATTTATGAAGGAATCCAAGATTTATGTAAAACAGTACACACAGTGGTAAAGAATTAATGTAAATGAACCATAAGTATAAGAGAAATAAATATACAATTAGAAATAATTTAAACTGTTTAGATACTTAGCATGTTTAAGAGAGATCATGTGAGTTGGTGTCATGCCTTTTAACAGTGAATAAGAAATAAATGTGAATGAGAGAATTCACAAAGTGGGATAAATGTAATAAAGATTTGTCATATTGAGGCTTGATTATGATTTATTTAAGAGAAAACATATCAAGGAAGTGTAAAGGGTGCATTTCAACATTATTGTACAGGTATTTAAATTCATCCATGTATTTTTTTTATTTTATTGTTTTTCTGTCCGTGTCTCCAGCAGATGGCACTCTAGGCAGCCGCTGTGTCACTGATACCCAGAGCTGGTCCGGACTCTAACATTGCATTATTAACATTCACCTTAACATTAAGGCCATTTCCACTGGCTTGAGCTAAATATTGGTGAACGTTATTGTTGTTTAGTTCCATTTCTCTCACCCATTCCTCCGCTCTCTGGCATCTCCACTGTCAAGCCGCAGTGAAGCTGGACAGGAAGTTGAGACTCCAGATTTTGTTTTTCCAAAGAATTCCAAATGATGCTTTACAAATGCATTTTCATTCATCCCTCTTTTTTTCTTAGCCATGCTGTGCACTCTCACATTTGATTTGAGTCTGGTCCGAGTATGCGAGTACGTGCGGATATCCGCAGAGTGTTTACTGCCAACTCCAGCCGACTCTGTGGGGGCCTGCCCCTAGTGGTCCGACTTATCACTGCATGTCAAAGTTTTTGGATGGACGGACGGACGGAGGGATGACCAACTGATGACAGTACCCTGGGGCCAGTGTGGCTGAGGGTAATAAATAAAAATGCAAACATGGCCAAGGCCCATCATTTGCTGAACCAAGATTAAATTAGCGCTCATAATATTGTTAATATTTTCATATAGTAAAAAACATGCTTACTGTACTTGGTCTCGTAGAGCCATCCGCTAAATTTAGGGTCAACTAAACATTTTGGATTAAATCCACTAGTCCGATGTTTACCATTGTGGCTCGCAGAAGGCTGCTCTGATAACATGCTAACATCTGTGCTAACTCGCACTGGCTTTGCCTCATCATCGAGTCGTGGCTTGGCTTATGTCGGCCCGGTGGCGGTGTACTCCCCTTGGTCAGCGGGTGAATGAGTGGGCTCATCGTCTCCTCCAGTGCTCCTCCAATTTCGAAAACAGAAAGTGTCCAATGTTTTTTGACTCTTTCTCCGTGACATGCCGCGTTATTCAATGAAGTTGTTAGGGTGTTGGCAGGTAGAGATAGGCAGTGGTTTCCGGGGTTCAGGTGATGAAAAATATACCTGAGCTCACACACCCTGTGTGTTCACGTATTGACCATCCCGCCAGGCCTGTAATGCACTAGGGCAGGGGTGTCAAACTCAGATCCTCAAGGGCCGGTGTGAGATTGTAAATGGACCCCCATAGAATATGGACCCGGGGGTCCAGATTCCGCAGTGGAATATGGACCCCCCCTATGGAAAATGGACCCCCCTCCAAATTTAGGGAATGGTTAATTCTTTTTATTATTTTTGGAATATATATATATATATATATATATATATATATATATATATATACATATAATGGAAACAAAACAACATTTAAAAAAAGACATATTTATTGAGGTATATAACAAGTATTGTACAAAGTTAAAAATGTAACAATATCACAGATATCACACTGAATGGTAAATTACACTGTTATGACAGGCTCAAAATGTTCAAACATGTCCTTCACAAACATGGCTTTTGGTGAAGCCTCACAAGGTGAAGGAAGGCCAGAAAGTGGCGCATAGCACTGCCACCTGTGTTCCTCCCCAAATGGTGAGTAGGTTCAGATGGGTGTGGCGAGTAAGCTGGCCACAGCAAGTATTTCTACTTCTGTGGCATACTCTCCAGTCTGGGCCATGTTGCTGACATCTGCGTTCATATAAAAGGGTCTGTCATTCAGTGTGTTATATTTAATATTTATTTGTTCTATTAATAAAATCTTACATAGGGAAGGGGTGAAAGATAAGCTTATTGTCAAATGAGTTGTTTCCAGGGTTTTTCCCTAGCTAAAGCTCGGGAAAAAAACATGGAAACAACGAGTTTGACAATAAGCTATCTTTTACCCCTTCCCTGTGTAAGATTTTATTTCTCACATGACCAGTACAGTTAAAAATAACCATTATTTCATACAGTACTGCATTTAATAATTTCTACATATTAGGGGCCTAAATGCTTATTTCTAAGAAAATTATCAGAGGTGGGGGGTGCCCCACCATCACCACAAACAAAAAAAAAAGCTGGGCCCTGTAGTGAAGCCTTGCAGCATGAGCGTACCTCCCCATACAGCCTGGCCTCCCATTGTGACGTCACTGTGGTGGCGACGGTCGTTTGATACATGTTCTTGTACTCTCTCTTCCCTCAGACAGATCACACAATAACAGAACACAATAACAGAACACAATAAAGAAATTTTGTTTGCAAAATGTTGTTTTGTTTCTATTTTATGTGTTTATAATTCAAAACTTAAAAAAGAATAATTCATTCCCTAAATTTGGTGGGGGGTCCATTTTCCATAGTGGGGGTCCATATTCCACTGTGGATTCTGGACCCCCGGGTCCATATTCCGCTGCGGAATCAGGACCCCGGGTCCATATTCCAGGGGGTCCATATTCCATACTACACCGGTATCCTGCATGTTTTAGATGTTTCCCTCTTCCAACACACCTGATTCAAATGAAGAGCCTATCATTCAACTCTGCAGAAGCCTGATAACGACCGTCAGGTGTCCTGGAAGAGGGAAACATCTAAAACATGCAGGATACCGGCCCTCGAGGACCGGAGTTTGACGCCTGTGCACTAGGGGAATCACTGAAATGATTAAAGGGGTCAATAATGAGCTGTTTCTGCTATGTTCTCCACAATTTTACCTAACAAATTACTATTAAGCTAAGTGCACATAGTTCTGCAGTTTATGATGAACAGCACATTGAAGAGAGATGTGTTCAGCGACAAAACACAACACCATAAGGCATTTAGGTTTTAGCCACATATTGTGCACAAATGTGCAAACTAACTACGTTACCGCAGCCTGTCCTCTCACTTTGATTTTCCACTCCATCTGTCTGAGCTCATCACCTGGGTTATTTCAGATGTACGGACATGATCAGAGCTTCTTTTCTTTTATTGTGACTACAGGAGTAGCTAAACACATAACACAAACACCTGCAGGATAAAATTAATTTACTGGACATCTTAAGTGAATAATCATTATGAATTTATGACTTTAATCACTTTGCTAACCCGGCAACATTATACAAAATGTATTCTCTGTAAAATACACTGTTTTAATACCCTCTGCCCTCGTTGCAGGGTATTGTCATCAGTTCGTCATTTGTCCATCCGTATGTGCAAAAACTTTGGCGTGGACTTAAGGCCAAGGGTTTTCAAGTGTGGGCACATTATGTTTTAAATGAATCTGTGTCTGTAAGGAGAGGAAGAGAGAAATGTAAACGCTAATGCCAAATTTGACCATTTTTATATTGTTGGTGATGGAGGCATTTATTAGACTTCATGCAATGCAAGTCAAGTATCACAAAGATCGCCCAGCCCTAGTTGCAAAATATTTTATCACAGCTGTTGCACATTATCTCTTGTTCCATATCTCTGCAGGTTCCTGAGATCATCAGTACGCTGAGGCAGGTTGGCAAGAGCTCAGCTCGTAATGATGACCTTACCTCCCTTTCCAACAAAACATCCACGTGTTCTGGTGGAAATGATCCCCCTGAAAAAAGCCTCAATTTTTCTACTCTCTCCGCGGCAACAACAGGATCCACATCGGCCATCTCTCCAACAGCCTTTGCCAAAAAGTTTGAGGTGTTGTTCTGTGGCCGTGTGAGTGTTGCTCACAAAAAGGCCCCACCTGCATTAATTGACGAATGCATTGAAAAATTTGGCCGGTTGCATGGCACTGGAGCTACTGATAAAGGAGGAACTGGTGGGGGATTAGTGGATGGGCTAAGGAGGGCATTGGCGTTCCAATCAAATGGAGTTGGAGCTGGTGTTAACGGTAATGGTGCTGCTGGGAGTCCCACTCCTGGGAAACGTCCCGTCCTGTTCAAACGAGACCCCAGTTTCCCTAGTTTGCAGGCCTTGGATGAAAACGGACTGTCACCAGAGATGTCCATTACCAACACTACTGATGCACAAAACCAGTCTGGAGTCCAACCCACCAGCCTGCAGGAGAACAGGACCATGTTGTTTACGGTAAGTTGAAATTAGTTAAATTCATCTGAATTGATCATTTCATATTATAGAGATTTAAAAACATTCATGACCCATGACTTTAATTGTGTTGTTTCATATCAGTTCTGAACAATTGCACAATTCTGCACAATTCTACTGAGTAGTAGATCACGTGCCAAATTAACACTGTTCACAATATAAGACCATCAGATTGCCCACTCACCACTATAACAGATGTACAAGAATTGCTTTAACATATGGGATTGATTTGAAGAGTTGTTCTTCTACAGTTTTTTTTTTTTCTGGCTCAGCCAAAACTGTTGTTTCAGATGTGTATGTTTAGAACAAAGACGTACAGTTTGGGTTCCCTAAATACATTTTGAAGTTACTTGTAAATGATAAACAGGAAGAGAATTACAGAGACACAGAAGAATATACACCCCTAATGACTCAGCAGGCCCAAATGCTGAGTACTGCGTGAAATGAGCTCAGTCACACTCCCCATACTGACCTCTTTCTGACCTTAGTGACCTCCTGCCGAAAGGGGTGTTCCTGTTTGTCTCCAGACAGGAAATGTTCACCATTCACACAGGAAGTTCAAGTGCCTGGTGCTGTATCCCTCAGCAGATACAGTCAGTATCACCACTGATGGCGCATCCTACTGCTGCCAGGGACAGCAGACAGAATGATCTCATTCTGGTGAAATCATCTCCTCCCATTTCTGTCCTTACTTTTGAAGACGCTGTAAATCCCTCTACTTCTGTGAAGAGGCTCTGTCTATTTGATTCATATTTGATCTGTAGGGCAGTGAAGAGAAACGTGTTCAGAAGAGAATAGCTGTGCTCACAGAGCATGAAGACTTGGGATTTAACAGACATGAGATCACATGCTTATTATGAGCTGCTGAGTCCCTTTTCGAAGTCTGCAAGAGATAGTGACTCATATCCTAATGATGGTGTGAATGGGGACATATCCTTAAGCAAAATTGTCCTAAAACTCATCGCTGCTTCCCTTTGAGACAAGAATGAAACCACGTAATTTAAAACTAAAATTTAATTAAATTCACAAAGGTCTTGTAGTTGTGGTTTATCAAAGACTAAATTAATTAAACCACTCTGACCATGTAGTGGGTTATCATTTGACAACCAAAATCTAAAACCAAAGCCCAAACATCATCACACTGCAGACACATTCACATCTTAACGTGTGTATACACTGTCTGTCTCATCTGTCATTGCTCTTTTCGCTGTTTTTTAGGTGGGCAGGTCACAGATTTATTTGGTCAGTCCAGACACTAAGAAGGTTGCTATAGAGAAGAGTTTCAGAGAAATTTCCTTCTGCTCACAGGTAAGAAGCATAAAGATAAAAGAAAAATGTTTGTTTGATTTAAAAACCAATCCCAGTGCCAAAAACAAGTAACCGTCATCATTTTTTTCCCAGGGTATTCGACATGTGGATCATTTTGGCTTCATTTGTAGGGAGACTGTGGAAGGAGGCACCTGCCACTTTGTTTGCTATGTCTTCCAATGTACAGATGAATCACTGGTGAGAGGCAAATGATAAAGATGCAGTGTTTCCTGTGGAATTGATTGGTTGGTGTGGTGGTGTGTAAACCGGGGGGGCAGGGGGGTGTACGCACATGGTTCGGCTGGGGGTATGCGCATGTTTTGGTTGGGGTGCGGGGCTCCACTGGTTTCTTTCGTACTTATAATACTATGGGGGTACAGAACGGTGTGGACCGTGCCGCCTGCAAAAGTGAAAATTAAACTTAATGCTCATTTATCTTTTCCCCACCTCCTGAAGCTTTGCAAACTTTAATTTGAGGGGGCAGGACGTTTGTCTTGACCTATTATATATTATACATATGTATAATAAGTCTCATGCGACGGTGATAATTGTTTTGTATGAAATGTATGGTTACCAGCGGAAATGCTGAGATAACATGAGCAATGTGGAACAAACAGATGCATGGGAGATTTGTTTTGTATTTGCTGACTCATGAGCATGAACTCTAAGGAGATAAACTTTAATTTGCATAATAGATTCAAGCATTGCACCTTTTAATTCACATTACATACCTAGAAATGTCCGTGCAGTATTATTAGTGGGAATCCATGATAAAGTTGAGCATTATGTGTATTTCCTGTTAGTCGTTGCTCTTCATGTTCATATTTCTCTGTCACTGATTTCCTCTTATTTATATTTGATCAACCCACTTAGTTTAATTTAACACTTGACAAGTTTCTTTTGGATTAAATTCTGGGTTTTGCACTGCATGGAGCTGGTATTTTTCACCAGTGTGATTTTCTGTTCATCAGGGTTAGATTCGGCTCTAATTAAAAGGATCTATGACTCACTGCATCTATGCTCCTTTGGGTCATTATGAGCATATGATGACACAAGCCTGTGTAGTAGTCAGTGGTCATTTTATATTGTTAATTTGTTGTGATTTTATTTATTCAACAACTGAAATTTTCACTTGGATATTATTAAATTTACCTAGGCATTCAACCACATCTGTTACTGTTGTGGTAGATTTTAAGTATTTAAATATTTTTTATTAATAAGAAGAGGATTTACTGGTGAGATGAATTTATATCAAAGACTGTGTATTGTCCTTTTTTAGGTAGATGAGATAATGCTGACTTTGAAGCAGGCGTTCTCTGTGGCAGCCCTGCAGCAGAATGCAAAGACCCAGAGCCAGCAGTGTGACAGCTGCCCCATGCAGCAGCTCCACAGACTGTGTGAGAGGATAGAAGGTAGGAGACTGCCTCTGGGCTACATGTGTTGAAATGCTGTGGACAAAATCCAAGGCATTGTGTTTAGTCTCTTGACTCGCAGATAAAACTTTGACCTTGAGGCAGTAAGACATATTTGGATACTATCATTGTTTTCATGCTTGGTTTTCAATTCCTTTCATACCTGTAAAGACTTGTATCTACTTCAAGTAAAAAAGAAAACCTGATCTATTTATAAGTCACACTGGCATCATTTTCAGGTTTGCATCCATCTAAAATCAAGCTGGAACTGCAGCGACACTTAGCCACTCTGGACAACCAGGAGCAAGCTTCAGTATTTGAAAACACTATGGTATGTATCAGTGCTATTTGTCTGCTCACCTGTAGAGCAGGTGAATTCTCTGGGTTCCTTCAGAGGTGAACTTGAACCAAACCAGTTCCTCCACAGTTAGAGCTAGATTCATCATTACTGAATCACTGTGAAATCACACTCTTTCATCTAGGATTTACAGAGACACACTAATCTTTTCTCACACATGACATAAATACATATGCCACAATGTCTCTGTTATGCTTTGTCAGTGTTTTTGTCCTGTCAGTAGGTTTCATAAACAAAAAATTTTTGCCTGAAATTGACTGATTAGATCCTTGGATACTGTTTGTAATTTTTATGTCATGTAGGAAATTACAATAGTTACAAGTAATTACTAGAAGTTGAGGATCTTCAATATTTCCAATGATTATTTGTCTGGTATTTAGCTGACACCTGCTGGAAGTACAGCTGAACTGCAACACTTAAGTGACGACCACAAAATACCAGTCTGTTATTGTTGTCTCAGTCTATTAGACTTCTGCCCATGATAGATAGATAGATAGATAGATAGATAGGTTTTGTTACACACTCATGGTCAAGACAAACAGATAAATACAAACACAATAAAAAACCTTTATACTTTCAAGAGGCAGTCATACCAGTGTTTCCAGGACTGAGGTGTTTAATGTGCAGCACTATATGCAAGATTAGTCAACAATGAAATTACAGTATTTACTCAATGAGTCAGGTGACACATAAACTTAAACATCAGATTTCTCAAGAAGGCACAGTACACTGGCACTAGTCCATCTGGGCTTTTGTAATAATACACCAAAATGAAGCCAAACATTATTTTGCATTTGAAATCTGTGTTCATTATGTTTTATTCCAGAGGGCTCGACCTAAGAGCGACCAGGAGGAGAATGAGTTGGTGATGGCATCTTTGAGGAGTCTGTATGAGGAGAGACAGAAGAGTCATCAACACAGCCTACATGTGGACAGCAAACAGGTACCTCCAGTACATATATCATAAACAAACACACACAGCATACATTTTATCACACATAGTATACACATTATGGCCCTCTCCCAGCTTTGTCACAATTTAGCATCAGTTGTTTTCCACTTATAACGTACGTTTTGCCATCTGACAGATTAAGTCACCCTCGTGCAAGAATCTCGATGCACCACCAGACATGACCATCACAAGACTCTTGTTAAAATCCTGCCTTGTTGTCTGTAGATTTGTGAGGATGCAGCATCAGCCCCTGTGGAGGCACAGCAGCAGAGTACCAGTCGGCAGCGACTTGAGCAGTTCAAGAGTCGAGCTAAGCGCTCGCTCACAGAGTCCCTGGAGGGCATCTGGAAGGTTAATATCCCTCTGTCTGTCCTTGTTTGTTTCAATTTTGTACAGTTTATGGAATAGTGAGTTTAACATTTTGAATGTAGAAATGGTAAGTTACATAACAAGGATATTTGTGTGCTGCTCTTTGGTGTCCTCTGTTTGTAACCATGATGTATCTGTTGTTGGTAGGGGAGCAGCAAGGCCAGAGCTCAGAGAGAGAACAGTGAAGGAAGTGACGGCAGCGCCTCCATTTGTACAGTTAACAGTAGTCTGGACCAGCCCTGCTTAGATGATCCCTTACCTGCCTCCTCTCCTCTCCTCTCAAGACCTACCAGCCCACTCAGGTATACATACTGTAACACTAGCCTTGTCTCAAACAGGATCTACTCAAACAAATGTGATTTTTAGTCCCTTATACAAAAGAGTTTTAATTGAATTTTCTCATACTGCATTTAGACGTTTTTTCATAGGGTCATTTACAAATGATTTCAAACCTGTGTTGTGAGCGATTCATAGACAGCCTGCTTTTAATCCATTTTGATACTATTCTTTTTGTTGTTATTTTCAGGGGAAGATAAATTAGCACAAAAACATAGTATTTCCTCAACCAGTTACTAGGGCCTTTATTTACTTCAACTGCAGAAGCTTGTATTTGAAGGAGACGTCTATTACAGGGAGGTCTTTATTTCTAAATTCTTCTTTTTGAAAAGTAGATGTGGCGATATTTAGTGCAAAACCTACTTTTAAGCTTCTGATCTTGTTTTTAATGTTGGAAATGCTGCTTTCCCCTTTAATTACAAACTCAGCATTTCTGTAACCCATTCATATTAAAACGCCCCTGTTTCACAAAGTAGAAACTGTTCATCAATTGACAGTACTACAATTTATAAAATTGCTTTTAAATGTCCACAAAACTACACAAGAAATAGGATTTAACTTTTTGTGGTGTTTTAATTGTGTTGATGTACTATGCTTACAAACTAGGATTACACTCTCTTTTCAGGTGCCATAACTCAACGGGTGACCTGAAACATCTTGACAACTCCATCCCCATGTCTCAGTCATCTTCTTCATTACCTGGTGATGGTCAGCCACAGGGTTTTCGCAGACGAGCCAGTACATTCAGCCACACTCCCACTTCCTCCTCAGCAGAGTACCTGCCGGTGCTCACAGTAACCCACTCGCAAGAAGATCCTTCCCCCGTTTCTAAGCCCAAGCTTGTACGACACTATTCCGTCAGCACAGACAGTCCACACCAGAGCAAGTAAGAAGAGTGAACATGTATGAGAGGGCACATATGGGTATGTGTTTAGCAGCAAAACTATTGGTTGAATTCCTACCAAATTGGATTGCCAATGACCCAGAATAGATGTGATTACATTTTGGGAAAAGTTCAAATTTTTTCAGAATTTTTGAAATCTTGTTTTTCCCCATTTACTCATGTTGGGTGAAATTTGTCTATGCTGTCTATGGCTATGCTGACATCAGTACACACATAGACATGATGACATCAGCTGGATCGATGCCAAAATAAGCTACAATATGTGTGAAGGGTGGGGTTGGTTGTGCCTGGCACCACTTGTATTTATTTTGTGTTTGTAAAGTCATCATTTTCATGGATTTAATAGAGGGTATAATTGCTGGATATAACTAACTAAAATCACACCAGTTACCAGAGTTAAAACAAACATGCGTTAAAGACTCAACAGTTGATCTGTTACAATCTGATACCTTGTTTTAGGACCCTGCATCAGTGTCGTACAGAGTTGGAGCTAGGAAATGTGTCACACTTTATTGTTGGAAATAATGATAATAATAATGATAATAATAATAACAATAATAATAGCCCAAATCATGTGCTGCATTTAGTTATATATGTCATCTCACAGCTCTACCTCAGTTACATTTCTATACTCCCACCTGGCTCAGAGGCCAGGGGTATATAGATATACCAGGAAGTCCGTCTGTCCAAGATTTTTGTCCAACCCATTTCTCGGACACTATTCACCCAATTTTTTTCAAATTGGACACACATGTTCTTTACCACTAGGCGAGGTGCAGCGCACAGTTTAATGGCAAAATTTAAATTTTTGCTTTTTTTTTTGTATACATTTTTGAAAAGCTTTTATAAAGATTGAAAGTTGAGACTCAAAATTAGTCCCTGGGTACTGGGCAGGGTATCAGTAAGAGGGAGGGGGCAAAGTGTTGTGTGTCATACAGGTAGGCTCCACTTACTTTTTCACTCGTTTTCCTCAACTGTAACTCACTTTTCTGTTGTCTTTTATTCAGTCATTTGACAGTCTTTGCTCTTGCTTTCTATATTTTCACTGATGCTAGACCTGTCTCAACAAACTCCACCCTTCCTCCTGTTTCTCCCTTCCCTTCATCACCGTCTTTACCCCCTCATCATCCTTCCTCTCCTTTAACTGGAGCCCGACTCAATAAAAGGAGGTGAGTGTCTTGCACTCCACCTCACATCCTGTCTTGGTTTTTTCTGTTTTCTGTTTTTACATGTGCATTTTGAACTTTCATACATTCTTTTTGCCTTGGCTTTTTTACTGGCTGTGTCAAAAGAAGCAAGGGAAGTGAAAAGTTGATACCAAGTGCAGTGATGGGTTTGATCTCTAGGTCTTCTCTGTAGTCTCTAATTTAATAACAGTCTCTAATTTAAAAACAAAACTATTTTCAACCAAGTGGCATTATTGCATTGAGAGAATATTCGTCTCCGTATGACTGCGGCCAAAGCATCTCTTTTTATTTGTTCTGTCTCCTTGCTTTTTTACCTCTATCTCTCAATCTCAGCCCTCTGGGTGGTCTGCGTGCTCGTCTCCACTCCTCCTCCTCTGTTCCTAATTTTCTGAAATTTCAATTTCTGGCTCCTGTCCAAGAGAATGATTTTCCTGAACCAAAGAGCAGGTACTCACACATACATCAAATAACAATGACCATGTTAGTGTGTCCAGCAAAGTACTAATCAGTGTTGTTCATTTTATACATTTCCATACCTGATTTTGTTCATCTGTGAATGTATGGTTATGTGTACCTGTATATTGTAGATGCAGACGTTTAAAAGTCATGTTATCTACCCAAGTGTGTCTGTGTGTTCTTGTACATATTTTCAGTGATGTAGCAGCTTTATCCACACCAACTGCTGCATGTCGGGTAGGGGAAAGCCCCCTGCGCAGCCACCGCCACTCATGGAGGCAGCAGATCTTCCTACGGGTCGCTACACCTCAGAAGAGCACAGAGGCCAATGGTAAGAATGAACTCATTTAGGATGTCAGGATGCTATTTTGTTGATTTGCTTCTTCACTATTCCCATTTCATTCTGTCAGAGAGAGAGACTATCAAAACGCTCAATGGATGCATTGATCTTCATCAAACCTGGGAGCTATCTAAAAGTTTAACTTCACCCCCTTCACTAAAATATACAAAGAGATGTTAGCAGAGCAGAAAAGCAAAACAGGAGCAAAAGAGTGAAAAAGTCTTTCCTAAGATTTTAATAATTGCCAACTTTAAACCTGCTTGCACAAGAACATGTACAAACGGACAGAATTTATACCTGTAGTCCTCTGTTTTTTTTATAGGCTTCATGATGAAAACATATCAGTGAATTGAGGTCCCACTGGTTTTTAATTAAATATCCAACAGTAAAATGAATGTCATTAGAGAACAAATAAAATCAGTGTCCTTCCTCTGCTGACAATATTTTTAACTCAGAGCTGCCCCCCCCCCCCTTACCCTCCCTCTTGTGTGCATACTGTAAAACTGCATGAATATTTCAGCCTTTAGTTTTATTTCTCTCAAATTTGAACAGACCTTTCAGGAACGTTAATGTAATTGTGACCAATGAATGTTAAGAAATGAAGGTAATGTAGGCAGTGATGTTACATATTCCATGTGTGAAGACTAAAATAAACTGTGCTTTATGCATACGGGGACTGTTTGTAAAAGAGATTTGACAGGTATGATCTCAGGATAGCTGGGATTACTTTGCATGCTCCAGTTGTAAATGTCAACATGTATCCTTCAAATGAAGATAACACAGTTAGATTAAGCCACTTGTGTAAATACACATGCATGTACACATGATGTATATCCTGTTGTTATTCTAAGTGTGAATTCCATATTTACTTTATCACACGTAGCATTTTCAAACTGTGGAAACCTTTAATACTTCTTTAACTTTCTGTTTGGACTGCAGAAAGTGGATTTAGTTATTCTCAGGTGATACGTATGTATATGGAATAAGGGAGAGTATGATCTGAAATGATGAACACCCTATATTCAGGTGTGTAGAATTATTAGGATTATTCTTTACATAAAGCTGCATATGACTTCCATCACACATGTTTTTTCAAATTTGTGAAACCCAAATGATAGCCTAATTATCACTAATCCATTAGTCTTTCCACACTAATGCACCTTAATCACTTCCCACAATGCACTTCGCGACAAAATTTCTAAAAAGGCCCGAGTGATGTTTCGGTTTATCGTGCAAACAAGCAGACTGTGTTTATGAGGGAGTCATCTTTGAAGTTGTTCACCGTGAGGGAAGTGATTCAGGTGCATAAGCACAGAAAGACTAATGAATTAGTGATAATTAGGCTATCACTTGGGTTTTACAAATTTGAAAAAAAATTGTGATGAAAGTCATACACTGCTTTAAGGTAAAATGAGTCAAAAAAGAGATTTAACTGACGGAGTTAAAAATCCAAGTCAAAAATTGTAAAATACCTTTCAGATGGATGAAACCCTCCTGGAATAGCCAAGCTATTGAAGCATAACCACAGGATTATCAAATGTTTTGTCACAAATAATCAACAGGATTTCAGCATGTAAGGATAAGAAAAGATGCAAATTAATTGTGAAAGATTATACAAGAAGTGGGAAGCTAGCAGGAACCCAATGACCTCCATTACCACTATATTCCAGAACTGAAACCTACCTTGAGTGCCCAGAAATTCAAGACATCAAATGTTCAGACTTGACTATAGTGAGAAAGGCTGAAACACAGTCATCACTGAATAATGTTTGCAAGTTGAAACATCAACTGGACAGGTTGTTGAACACAGAAAAGTTTTATGGACAGATGAAATGAGATTATTTTTTTGATGAACCAGACAGAGGGGCAGGGTCAGCAATGGGTAAAGGGCCTTGTGTTCAGCAGGGCAGCAGGAGGGTAGAGGAAGGGTACTGATATGCACTGCTATCTTTAAGTTTGAGCTAGAGGGACATTTTTAGGCTGAAAATAAACTGAAAATCAACATCCAAATTTTCTGCAAGTTTCTGGAACACACTTTCATCAAGCAATGGTCCGAGAAGAAGTCTGTAGCGTTCAAGACTATGATATTTTATGCAGAACGGTGCTTCATCACATGCATCTAAGCACTCTAGTGGTTGGCTACTCAACAAACAGCCAACCAGTGAACAAACACCACCAAATAATGGCCTGACACCTCCCTCACTAGACTTAAATCCTACTGAGAACTTGTGAACGCCTCGCAAATGTGAAATTTACACAATTTATACAGTTTACACACTTCTTCGTACAGCATTAGAGGGGCTGTGATTGCTGTTTCAGCAAAAGTTGATCATGATCAGATCGAGAAACTGACAGATTCCATGGAAGACTTATGACAGTTATTAAAAAGAAAGGTGCCTACACTGATCACTAAACATTAGGAAAAAAAAATAAAAAGTGCCAAATATGTTACTTCATCATTTTGAATTACTTACCTTAAATTGCTTTTTGGGGGATAAATAAAGAGAATTGAATTTAATTAAATTGTATTTACTGCACTTACTCTGAAAACTGAGAGTGAAAAATTGATTCTTAAAAAATATATTGTAAATTCATTCCATATTTCTGCACAATAAAAATTGCCAAAGACCAGTGTAGACACACATGTTCCCCCTGAGAATAATTGTGCCTGGAGTTATAGTCCAAAAGTAGGCACAGAACGTCTTGCCAAATTAGTTTTTATTAGCTTACCGGCCGACAGGCCATAAGCTATTGTCGTCATGCGGCGTCTATCGTCGTCATCTGTCGTCCATTACAAAATTTCAATCATCTTTTTCTCCCTAACTACAGTTCTGATTGACTTCAAACTTGGTATACAGCTTCTTTATGATGATGTCAACACAAGGTATTGAAATTATTTCGATCCGGATCTGATTCTGGATTTGGTGCGACTTTGAAAAATTTCCCCATTATAACAGATAGGAAGTGGACTGATACAATAAATCAGTAAGTATCAATGATATCAAGTTGGAATTTGAATTTTTTACAGATCTGGTTGGAATATGACCAAAACATGGGCTATTTCTGTAATATAATAAATAAACATAACTGGGTGATAATAAATGGCATCTGGATACATTTCCCAAAGCTTTTAATTTGGCCGGTAAGCTACAGGGCCATTGGTCCTATTTTTTGTTTTAGCTGGCAGGTTAAATTTTCATGCATATGATCATCATTTCTAAAGGATTAGGCTTGGAATGCCAGTACCCAAAAGCTGGTTGTTGTCTTAAAATGAGTAAAGCTAGAAGCAAGATTAAATTTAAGTCATGTTGTTACAAATACAAATGGACATGAGATGCAGTCACATATTTTAACCCTACATGAGTCTTTAACTGTGTATCTTCAGGAAAGTGTGTGCGCGCACGCGAGCGTGCGTGCATTCATGCATGCGTTCGTGCATGCGTTCGTGCATGCGTTCGTGCGTGTACACAGAGATTTTCTATGTGCAGCCACATCATCAGAACTTTTTTCTAGATAATTATACCATACATACACTGGAGGCATGTGGATGTTATATGTTTGCGTGTGTGCATTTGCCAGAGCAAGTATTAACACAGTCGCACTATTGCTTCATTGTAGTGCCTGTTAGAAAAGCTCTGTTTAAAAAAAAAAAAAAAAAAAAAAAAAAACCTGGAGGAGAAAGAAAAAGACACACGCAAGGATATATGGTATCTTTTATTGTGCAGTTAAATTCTATGTCACACATCGTTCACAGGTTTACTAATCCATTTTCAGTGGTGTCAAATGCAATTTCTATGTAAACTAAAAGTTTTTATTCTCATATTAAAAATAAATAAATAAAATGGAGTATTTGACTGTAATTTACAGTAAATTGAAGTCATTCATAGCAGTTTAGGTGACCACCGTTTACTGCTGGTACCAGGGTCTTTAAGAAGTCTTCCGATAAAATAGTTTAAAGAGTAAAAAGTACCACATCATTTGATATGTGGTGTGTGTCATCTGATGGTCTGTGCACACATGGAATGTGCCAACATCTGGCAGGCCAACAGGAGTGCCAACAAATGGAGCATTTTCATGTTCATGTTAAACTCGATCTGGTGCCAGATGTAAGTACTTCTGCTGCACTGTCATGGATTCAAGAGATTTATGGGTTATTTCAGTCATTAACTTGTAGATAAATGAGTGTTGTTGAGTGACAGTGAAGGCAGTGATGCAGTAAATTAAACACAGGGTGTGGATCCACCTGCACTGACACGTACAACACCAAAAGGGGTGGCTGTTTTTCAGATCTAATACTGGGGTACCAGTTTTTGATAAAATGAGGAGCTTTTTTTAAACCATATTAACAGATTTTAAAGTTCTTCAACGAAGTTACCCATTGAAAACTAGCATACAAATGTGTGATTTTGCTCCGGTTATTAAAGTGACTGAAAGATGATAAATGGTGACGGTAGATTTGGTACATGTGGAGGCCAGGTATAGCTTCTTGAGAGTACCTTTTTGAACATTCCACATGGGGGTAGCAAACTCACATTTTGCACATGCAAGCTTTAACAAGATTCTGTGGCCACTGAAATGACACTTAGCCTTCCCAGTACATTGAAAAATCATTTACATGATATAGCTTCTCTACAGAAACGTTCCAATTGATTTTTCCTCCACTTTTATCCAAACAAATCTGTTAATATGAAAATGTCTTGGTTTTTAAACATGTCATTTCAAAAGTTAGAAACACAATATGACCTTCTCTCCCAAAGGTCAGGTTCATTATTGTACTTTTAAAATGCACATGATGATTGTGAAAACATCCCAATAGTGTTAACTGTTGCACTCTACAGACATCATTCTGCACAGTGAAAAAGATCACAGTTGAATCAGTGTTTGAGTGAAGTGGGACTTAAAGGTGTTCTTATTCATTTGTTCACTCCCTGTGCATAAGTGTGAAATTTGTGTTTTGATTCCAATAAATGGAATGCAGGACCAATGTGACAATTTCTCTGAATAAGCTGTTCATGTAAATGCAAGGCTTATGCCTGTCATAATGGAAAAGTTTCACTGTCCAGTGGAACACGAAACTGTTACAGTTGAATGCAGCACTAAGTTGGGTTAAATTGGGTGTGTATTTGTGTGTGTGTGTGTGTGTGTGTGCGCGCTTACATATATGAGGTCATGGGTGTGTCGAGTGTTTGTGTGCAGGGGGAGGTGGTGGTGGTGTCCCAAGGTCATGTTGACAGTCCACACACAGACAGCGCCAGAGAAAAGCGCCAGTCTTGTTGACCCATTTTGCAAGTGTGAGTGAGTTTCTAAGGCTGTGCATGTGTGTGAGTCGGGACCTGGTTCTGTCCAAGTTGTGTATTTGCTGAGGGAGTGGATTGTGCCATTTTGCAAAAGAAGTGTGTGTGTGTGTGTGTTACATCATGGTTTAGGATTAGGTTAGTCATGCACTGTAATTCTTATCAATAAGGTTGGGTAAAGGCTGAAAGCATTGGAAACTGATAGATTCAGCTTACAAAGAATATAGTATAGGATGAGTATATGTGTAGATGCAATAATTGTTGCATCTAAAAACTAACTTAGTCCTGTTGAAGGACTGTAGTGTAGCAGTCTGTGTTTGTCTAACTAATGTCGTATCTCCCCTGAAGAGTGTATGTGCTGCACATACTGTAAGTCCACTGTATGTTTAGCATCATCTCTGCTTCTCTTAAAACTTAAGGACTGTATGTTTGTATAGTGACTCTGCTGGTTTCAACACGTCTTAGAAAATGTCTGTGACACAGACACAAAGGCATATACATCAGCGTAAACCACACCTGGCACAAAGAACATTATTGTCATGGTGTGTATGTATGAAGCCTTATCTTTTTATCTGTTTAAAAGGTGACCTATATTACATATTTTTACTTTGTCCTCAGAAGGTAGTTTGTAAAGATAAGCATAAAATATACATGCCTAAGCTAACCTATGGTATGTGTGTGTGGTACAACTAAACTGTGATGTTAGTACAAACTGAAAAAGAAGCTATTGCTATCTGGATAGTTGTTATGTCCTTATTCTAAACAACACAGGGTATTTTGAGGTTTGGGATCCACCCTGTACTTTTGGGTGGAGTCACACAAACACATTTTTTTTCTCTTTGTGCATTTCAACCAACTGTGTTAAATGTATCTATGTTTAGCGTTTTATTTTTTATTTTACAAGCGTGTCCAAGGGGATTGACAGGAGGTTATGCACCTTCTTCTCAGTTTTGACTCCAAAATAGTTATTGAATTTCTAATTATTGCATTTTTTCTTTTCCATAATAGAAATCGTAGCCAGAAACACCAAACTAATGTGTTACTTTTAGTTAAAGAAAAAAGCCATGTGTATTCTTTGAGTTCTTTTGAGTTTAGATATTGTTTTGCAATTATATGCAACATTCTCTTCTACCCAGCATAATACATTTGTACATTTTATACATATATTTTGAAACCTGGAACCCCCCCTCACAAGTTTTTAGCCACTCTTTCTCTGTTGTCTTTTTAACACTTTCTTTGCTTCTATAGTGAACACTCGCCATACAGTAATTAAATTTAAACTAAAGTAGAATGTGGTATGTCTTTCAGACCGGGGGGATTCCTGTCTTGATGGGGGTCACGTCTGCCCTGGCCAGGCAGGAGTTGGAGGAAGTGGGGACATGGGGTCCATGAGGGTGGTACCTGAGGAGAAGATCAGAAGGAGCAAAGAGGAGTTGAGGGAGCTCTGGAAGAAGGCCATTCTGCAGCAGATCCTGCTGCAGAGGATGGAGAGGGAGAACCAGAAACTACAAGGTGAGTTGGCTGAATGACGGGTGTTTGATTAGCATCTGTTTGTACATGTCATCTGGATCTAAGCTGCTGGCTGGTTCTGATCTTCAACAGCAAACACACATGTAGAGAAGTGCACACATAAACTTGTGTAAGGAATATTCGTGCACTCATGCTCAAGCTCGTTTGAATAAATGAACAAAAGTAAATTCCGTCTGAAAGAAGGATATAACACAGTCAGTGGCACACTTTTGCTTAGGCAGAGCAACACATACTGCAGCTGCTTGTAACATGGCCTGTCAAAATGTCTGTGAAAAACTAATAAATTACCTACAACAAAAGTTTATGAAAATAGGTGATGACACGCGCATCCAGTTGCTAAAAGGTGTGCAGGATCCCAAAAAAAACAGTGGATGAAAAAATAAGATAAGGTCCGCACAACCTGTGAGCTCCCAAGAAGATATTTGGTGAATAAATATCTTCTTGGGATCTCACAGGTTGTGCAGACCTTATCTTATTTTTTTCTACAACAAAAATATATCATATAAAAAATTATTCTGCAGTGACATGTAGTATATTACCTATGTATATATGTGTGTTGCAATCTTTTTACTGAATTATTACTATACTACTGTTGCATACTTGGCTTTGCTTTGCTTCCTCTGTCTGCATGAAAACAGTCACAGCAGCCAGCACTGATGTCATGAAGCCACACTGGCGTCTCTTCCTTGGTAGATCTGTTGAGTTTCTTGATAAGTTTGTTAGAGGTTAAATAGCAAGACAAACAAGTCTTTCTTTAATTGGTCAGTGGCACACCGCCTCTCCAGAAGTTGAGACCTTTTTTTAACATTTAGACACGCTGCAATTTTTCAGATCATATAATATATAGTTTTGTTTGTGCGTGCTTCTCTTGGTAGGCATATCGAAGCATGTTCCAAATGCATCACCTCTCCTCTGACCCATTTGGCACATAACACACACCTAAGCATGCACCACACCTCTAACTACCTGCACTGTATACAAACCATTAATCCACAAACACTTTGTCTGTACACAGGTAGAAATTATTCCCTATAGATGGGTGTGGATGGAGAAAATGTGGGTCAGTACTGATGTAAGAGTGTCAAGTCCATGCAGCAACCTCATTTGGTTCTGTCTTCCTTGTACACATATCGTACACTAACACGCAGTGTCTGCTGGCTTCATGGGGTGTTTGTAGTTTAATTATTTTATTCCTCCCACAGGGTGCACTCCACCATTCTGTTCGTTGTTTATCTGGGTGGAGCTCAACTCCCTGTCCTGTATTCTATCTGTTTATCTTCCCTTGTTTTGCCTACTTTTTGGGTCAACTGTGAAAATGTGTGTGCGCTTCTCCATCAACTTGTGTGTATCTTTGTCAGCTCCAGGGCGTGGTATGTTATCCTGTTGTGTGTTATCAAGGGCGGAGTGTTCCTGTGACAGAAAAGGGAGAGAAATTGATAGAGGGAGGCAAGGAGAGACTGAGCGCTAGTTGGGCTACAGCCAATGATTGAGTCCTGATGGACTAGACTCTGCCTGCACCAGACAGCTGATAAGACAGACAGCAGGGCCATGGCCTCTCACACAGCATCTATTCTTGCTCTGGGTGTGTCCGCTATCTACTCTGTCCAAGCTCGTCCTTTATTACCCACAAAACTCCTTCCAGGTTACTCCCACTGCTTTTCAGTCTTAAACTGTTTAGGCACAGTAAATCCCTTCAACCGGGCTCAAGACGGCAAACCTGTGGGGACATACTAAGAGAACCCAGTGATAGATATTAACTGTAAAAGGTGTTTTGACTTCTTGGGACGTACTCATCCTAATACTACTTTAATATACAATAGATTCATACTAGATTTTAGTTGGTTCTATACGTTTCCTAAGATTATTAGTTTTTGTTTGTATGTATAACTAATTTTGCATGCTTAATAAACTTTAACCTCCATTATTCTTAATGTTTTTGGATACACCTTCACTCATTTAACCTGTGATGTTATACCTCTTTTAATTTTTTCCAGCTACATCCTCTCATTAGCTACATACATAACCCACTTGGTTTCCTGAAAAGTATCTGCAGTCTCTCTTGTCTCATAATGATGATGTCACTCTCCCCAGCATTGCCAAGTTGCAGCTGGTCACTGGGTGGACACCACACATAAACGGAAAGGGTGGGGACATCCATAAGGGAATGAGAGAGGGAGAACATGGTTGAAGGATGAGACAAACGGGGGTTTGAATGAGAAGAAAGAGTCGAGTGTTACCAGAAAATAAAGAAGAGAGTGACTGTGAGAATAGATCAGGGGAAGAGAGAGGAAGGGTGTTGTCAAAAAGAGTGAACCAGATGAGGGGCTCTGGGTGTGCCCTCACCTTCTTTGATCACTGGTATCAACATGTTGCAACGGAATTCACAGTTTTTGTGTCGTTTACAGGCTGTGTTAATATGAAAGTCCAGAGATGGCGCTTCCCCAATGCATTTGATCACCCCAAACCAAAAAAAATTGTATTTGGCAGAAAAGGAGGAGCAAGGTGTGTAAACAAAATAAAACAACAAAAAAAACAGGTTGTGTAATATTCTGACGGGCATCAAAGTGACGCATGTAGCATTCCTTGGCCCTCAAGAAAATTTTGAAAAAAATATACCTTAAATGCGGCATTCTAGTGCATTTTGGTATGTTAAATGTTATATTTTGACATGGAAAATAAGTTTAGAATTTGATTCAATATATTTTCTTTTCTGTCATTTTTGCTAATTCATTCTATCAAGTTAACCTCATTTCTTGCTTTGTGAATGTTAATTTTTATTTTCAGGTAATGACTTTGTGTGTTTGCCTTTTGGTGATGGTTGTACCCGCCTGACTTGCCTCACTTAAATCTTCTCTGCACTTGCTTGTTTAAACGCCCTGTAGATGGCACATTGCTGCTACTATCTGCACCCATATACAATCACCTGCACTAGTTTCTACTATCCTCTTAGCTGTATGTAACCACCAATGGTATCGACACAGCGCACTAATAATACACTCCAAAAAATACTAAATATGCACATATCTGAAATCTTGAAGTTCAGTAATTCTGTTGCTGTCTCTTTTCCATTATCGTTACTTACTCAACTTTCGTGGTATACTAGATTATGCACGGCACAGTATGGTCATCTCTGATTGGTCCATGGGATGCACTTTTTCACCAATAGAATTGCGCTGATACGTTTCTTTCATGCAAACACTTCCTGTTTGCAAGAAATTCACTTAGAAGCCCATTTTTACTGTCTCTACCTGCACCAAACGTAATGACATTATTGCCGAAAAACTATGTTTTTATTGTGTCTCATAACTTTGGTTTTATATGTGCTTTCAACACGATTGACCTCACAGTATTAGTTTGACATCTGCACTTTTCACACAAATTGAAACAGAGTTTCAGTGAGGCTCCGTCTTTCCGCCACCGACACGTCCAGGGACCCTCTAGAGTTAATTGATGATTCGCTTCATTTTTCCGAAAAATAGAGCAAGCCATGCACCATTTTTTGGCCATGCTTTTCAAAAATTAACTGTTCAAATCACGGGTACATGGCTCGCTGCCTAATACTATGGTTCCCACAGAATCTTATTTACACTATTGTACTAACGTGTAAAGTATTTTTCAGATAAAACATGAAATCATGTAAACATAAAAATGAATTCACATTTACTCTATAATCCAATAAAATCTACTTCTTTGTGAGCTTCATGCTGTATAGGCAGCAGCTGTATTGATCTACTGTAAAGCCACAGGATGTCCTAAAACTTCAGATGGAGGCCATTCATGACATCAGTGTCTACCTGAATAGCCAGTCCAACACAGCAGTCCTTCTAATGCTGTTTGTACAGGGTTCCAGGAAAAACAAGGAAGTTGAATTTTAGTCATTTCCAGGTCTGGATCACTGTTTTTTAAAAGTCATACAAGCAGAGTTTTTCATAGTATTTGGAGTAGGCATCCAGCTCAACCAAAATATTTACCACTCTTTAAGAGAACAGAGGCTAGAGCAAGCTTTCTAGCTTGACTGCCCCAAATATAAACTTTGGCTGCCTAAGGATTGCACATGGGAAAAGTACCCTAGATACAAGCTGTGTGTGAAATCACTGACCATCTCCAATATGCGGGAGGCGGCAATTGTAAGACGTGTGCAAGGGCAAAAGCACCTTCATCTTGTCCTATCATCCTCTGCATCAACCAAGACTGACAAGTAATGCACCTGACAACTTTGCAAATGTTAGATGAATAACATCCATAAAAACAATATGTATTGTATAGTATTGTATTGGGTGTTTTGTAATCCAATGTCAAATAGGGTTTAGGAAAGCTTTAGTGTGGAAAATACACAATTTGTAAATGAAAAATGTGTGAGAACCCTCTGTCTAATACTTGAAGTCATTAGGCCATACCACTGGCCTGGGTCTGTGGAATATAATCTTTTCTGCTTATTCTGTCAGAAATCATTAACTTTATGTACAAACTACCAATACGCCTTTTAATTGCTAACACGGCTGTTTTCTGCACTTATTTTTGTAGCCTCAGAAAGTGATCTGCAAAACAGGCGCTTAAAGCTCGACTATGAGGAAATCACTCCATGTCTGAAGGAGGTCACTTTGGTCTGGGAGAAGATGCTGGGGACCCCTGGGAGGGCAAAGGTCAAATTTGACACTGAGACTATACATGCTGCTGTTGCACAAGGTAAATATGTAGCTCTATAAATATGCATTAAGCATTTTAACCACAACATTATGTTGTAAATAACAAAACTGATTTCTTTAAATATATATATTAACCCTTCCCCTTATAACTGGTTTTGCCCATTTTCCCAAATGCCCCAAACAGTACATCCCAAATTATATGTACAAGTATTGCAGTCGTGGTAAAATTATTTCTTGTGCTGACTTTACCCCTCTGTCCACTTCCACTTGGCTTTCTAGTATCAGCGTATCCCAAAAACAAGGTTATCATCTCTGACCTCAACCTTGAGCACAACACAAGAGCTCAGAACACACATGCATTTTGAAAGGTTGGCCAATGATTAATGACGTTAAAACATGAAATGTGTGAATTATGAAGAAAGCTGATGACATGTTATACTCTAAATCATCTCAAAGTAAAATTTCAAATTCATGCTTCTGAAAATGTTCCTTCTATGACTATTGAATGCTGACAGTTGGGTTGTTATGTTCAAATTTTTTATATTCAAGCAGGGTTCCCATGTGTCCTGGAAAACCTAGAAAATGACTGACCAATTTTCCAGTCATGGAAAACATATGTAAAATGAGAAATAAGGTCAAATGTCTTGGAAACGGTTAAGTTATTCTTGTGACCTTGTGTGCTTAAACTGAGATGAAACAAAGGAATTTCTTTTTCAGTGATTTATTGAAAATATACAAATATTTTTAGAGGAACTACAGGAGAAAAAGTAAGAGAGAAGAGAAAGTTGAGTTGGGAATTGCCCAACTGAACATTGTAACTCCACTTTGTCACACCAATGAAATGCTACGCTGGAATCTGTAGGTGTGTTTGCATTATCCTATGATACATTTGTCATAGTTATTTTACATAGATAAATTATAGCCATAGACTGCACATCAAATGTCTGAGTAATAAACATGGAAACAGTCTGGGTAAATACAAGTTACAACTGTAGAAAAGAACACTTCCAAAGAATGAAGGGGACAGAGGAATGGATTAGTGTATGAAGCGATAACTTGTCTCTGTAGCGGAGGAAAATGTCCTGGAAAATAATTTCAGGGAAAGAGTGGGAACCCTGTCAAGGATTTCAAAGGTTAGTGTTATTATTACATTTGTTGCTCTAAATATCAGTCCGTGAAATAATGAAATTCAGCCTAACTTTCTAGTGCGTTGAAAATATTCTCGAGAAATGTGCCTTCAAATGTATCTCTGTATACTCCTGGAAATATATTACACAACCTCTCCCCTCCACATAATTTCTATTGCCTAACAAAGTGCTTTTGTGCATCTCTCAGTTAATTTGGGTAATGGGCTTATATTGGGAATATTACAGTTGACTCAAATATGTGACATTTATTAGCTCTTTTATTTTGCTAATAACATGTACATTCTTTGATAATTTAGGAATGGTAAAAGCCTGTTTTTGACCATGTTACCATAGGTGCATCTATTAACATACCATACCATTTTTGCAGAACACAACATATGACCCTACCCTGATTTTCCTTTACCTCTGTGTTTTGTCCGGTAGGTGTCCCGAGGCAGCATCGAGGAGAGATTTGGAAGTTTCTGTCCGAACAGTACCTGCTCAGGCAGACTGTCCCCTCCCGACCCCCTGCCAATGACACTCCATACAAAGAACTTCTCAAACAGCTCACCTCACAACAGCACGCCATCCTCATAGATCTTGGTAACACACACACACACACACACACATACACATTATGCAAATTCACTGACATACACACATGTTTAAGTTGCTTTATTTTTTACTTCTACTTAGCTTGAAATAAAACTAAACAAGTGGTGCCAGGCGCAACAAACCCCACCCCTCACACATATTGTAGCTTATTTTGGCATCGATCCAGCTGATGTCATGATGTCTATGCATGTGCTGATGTCAGCATATCAATTCCCTCTATATATGTGCCAAGTTTGAAGTAAGTTGAAACAAAATTGATGTTTTTGTAGACATTTGAAATTTCGCCTGTTGTAAGTAAATGGGGAAAAATTTTTTTTTTTTTAATTCATGAAAAATTAGAATTTTGACCAGCTGTTCCCAAAATGTAATCAGATCTACTCTGGGTCACTGGCAGTCTATAAGCCCAATTTGGTATGAATTCAACCAATAGTTCTTCTGCTAGAGTGTTAACAAAGAAACAAACCAAAAAACAAAGAAAGTGAAACAAAAACAATACCCCTTACTTCCCCTTTGGTGGTGGGGTAATAACTGCTGTGCACATGTATGTACATAAACACACAGACACAGTATTATCTACCTGAGGCTCTAACCTTTAAATTGATCCACAGATCTGTTGATTTTTACCCACCCCACCTCAATGTCTTAAAAATCACACAGTTTCACCCTCCAATGTTCATAACACCTTCCACCCAGAAACCCACACACAAACACACAGTACCTACACCCCACCCATATAACACCTTCATACTGTACATACACATATCTATCCCCACAGCAATAAAGCAAACCGTACTTTGATGGTGACTGTTGTGTGTTCCAGTTGCCTGTCATGTTATTCGCACAACAGCAAACAGGGCGGTTATGATAACAGCATATACAATGACACTTGGCTAACACATACTAATATGAAGGTGTTGTGCACTACTGGATAGAAGAATGAACCTGTGTCCGTCATACTGAAATAAGTAGGTTTGCAGGTGGAAATCATAAACCAGCTGAACTCTATCAAGCTTTTCATTGGCACAAAAAGTGCAAACTTTAATCAAGGATGAACATAAGAACATTCTAGAGTTCATCTAAGGATCTGCACTCCAAGAGCTAACATACATTACAGAAGGCAGACACACATTTTCCTTTAGGCAGGGGAGGGATTGTTGCACTATTTGCATGAACATTGAGCGCCCACAGCGCATTCCACACATATGCACTCACGGTTATCATTGTCTTCTATCCGTACTGAAGGTCAAGTTCTCAGTCCCAAAACACACACAAATGCACACACCTGTCAATTACAACTCATCCACCTTAAGAATGCTCTTTTACAGATCGTAGGTCCTCATTATGTTGTCATTTTTGAAAGGTACATGTCTCATGTACCTTAACATGTTAAGCTTCTGAAGGAGAGTATGCTGAGTCTGTGCATAAAGCCACATTTTTTAGAACATGTTACTAAGTATGACTTCTTGGAATGGGTCGGCACATGCTCACACACTGAGCACCATTGTAACATCGACAAAACAAGTGTTAGGTCTAGCGCCCTAAGGCAATGTTTAGCAGACTTTATGCTTTGTTCAAACACATGTATACACCTAGACACTGCTTAATCCAGTTTACTATGCTTCCTTCCAGGAAAATGTCAAATGAAATTAAATAAATGAAATCTATTGAAACTGATATTTTGTTTTTAGATGCATATCATTGTAATCACAAACATGAAATAAATTCTTTGTCTGGTGTCGTATGAGTCTAAATTTCATACTAAATGTAAGTAGTGCAGTGTTTCTTACATGAGATAATTTTTTTCCCCTCCATCATAGGTCGCACTTTTCCCACTCATCCGTATTTCCAAGCCCAGCTGGGGGCAGGGCAGCTGTCGTTGTATAATTTGCTGAAGGCCTATTCATTGCTGGACCCTGAGGTATGCTTTTTTTAATCTTACACTTTCCTTTTAAGAGTCTCTCCCTGTTGAGATAGACTTAACCATTGACTTCTCTAAATCTTTTTTGTCCTTTACTAGATATCAAGTTTGTTTTTGTTGTTATTTTAGGTGGGCTACTGCCAAGGCCTGTCCTTCATTGCAGGAGTGCTGCTGTTACACATGGGGGAGGAGGATGCCTTCAACATGCTCAAATTTCTAATGTATGACATGGGGCTCCGCAAACAGTACAGGCCTGACATGATTATCCTGCAGGTAAGATTTACACGAACAAAGTATCTTTGCAATTCATATTCCTTTACAGAATCAGTTGGGCTCTACACACGTTTGTTTATTTAGATCTGTACACATGACACAGACATATCACCACCCTATGTAACTCATACATTCGTCATACTTCACTTACATCACATAGAAGGTCACAAGTCGCTATATGTATATATGTTCATTCATCAAACTGTTGAATCATCTTACATTATCCCTGTTAGAGGTGATGTCACAAACAAGAACCCAGTTTCAGCTGAAGCTACTAAAGAATGTTCCAACTTTATGCCTAAACAAAATGAGAAAATTGAAATTGCATTGTAAGTATAAATGTCTTTAATGAGTTAATGCTTAAGACATTCTGTTGTATCGTCGTAGGACATAAACTGAATTTATAGGGATTAAGAGGAGCCTATTTAGAGCTACTCGTGTGTTATTAGCATTGTATACTGGGTATAATCAGGCCAGATCCTGATTTTATTACATACCCCACTGTAGCAGACCTTTTTCACAGTAGGCATTTTGGCTTGTAAAAGCAGGCAAAGCACAGGTGTTACTGATAACATTAATTATGGCCCTGTTCCATTTAGTTGCCCCAGGAGGCCATTCCTGTGAGGCAGCATGCACAACTTCAAGACCTGACATTCAGAAACCTAAATGGGATGCAGCCATTTTTAATAACAGCTTACCAATTACACAGTGTGTTTTTTGCCTTGACAAATCAAAATGGCTGCTGTGAAAAAAGGTCTTTTGTGTTTCAAGGAGTGGAAAAGTTAACCACGTGTTGTAATGGAAGTGGGGACTATTGCTACACATTTGTCTCATTTATGCTTTCTAATTCCCTTTTGTGGGGAGCATTGAGTGCAGCAGAGATGTCTATAGAGATTTTTGAAGACTCGTCTTAAAATTGATCCCTTTTGTTTTCACACTTTACATTCTGCAGCAATATTAGAAGCTTTAAGACAGTCCCAGTTGTGTTTTTTTCATTCCTACAGCCATCACATCCATGAGGTGTATTTGTAAGGATATGCATGTCAGCTCCAGCTATTTCTTAACACTTTCAGTGCCATGGGCCGATTAAATCGGCTCTACGAAAACAACCTGTAAAGTGCCACGGGCCGATCAGATCGGCTTTGGAGAACACGCCACATTTGTGTACAAACAAACCATCCACCCCCATTTCTTTCTCACATTTCGATGACGTTCTTTCTGTGTCCCCCTTTTGAGACCAAGCAGACGGGAATTTGAGGTCACGCGACCGAATAATATTTTTATATCTTTTTAATGTTTCTTATTCTCCGGTGTTTCATCAGAGGGAGCCCTCCATGCTGGGGGGCGGCTGTGGACTCCGGGGGCTGTGGCGCCTTCTCTCACTGGGGTCCGCTCCTTTCTGGTGGGTGGGGGTCCCAGGTGGCCCTCTCCCACTAGTTGGGATGCGGGGCTGTGTTGCTGGTGCCTGGTCACCGGGGTCGGCGGCTGCCTCCTGGTGCGGATGGCTCCCTGAGACAGCGCCTCCTAAACTGATGTTTTACTTTTACTTGTACATTTTTGTTCTGGTCTACCCGTGCTCAGTCAGTCTTCTTAAGTATGTGTGAGCTTGTGGGTTTGCATGTGCATGTGTGTGTGTGTGTGTGTGTGTGTGTGTGTGTGCGCGGGTGAGTGGGTGGGTGTGGGTGGGGGGCGGTACTGATTTTTAAACTGATATGTAAAACACTTTGTGCTACAGTTTTTAATGTATGAAAAGTGCTATATAAATAAAGATTATTATTATTATTATTATTATTATTGTTATTATTATTATTATGCAAATTACGATCAATAATGAATCGGCTGCGTCCGGTGCGTTTGGATCTAATCAGCAATCGGTCGGATGTTACCGAGCGGTTTCCTGCAGGATTCTTCAAATATTATGAAAACGACGCGAAATACTGAAAAACGGCCAAATTCTGTGGCACTTTTAAGGCGTATTAGCCCCTTAACTGTCTGGCACTTAAAGAGTTAAATGCATAACCACATGAGGCTAGGGTGCATGTACCAAATAGGTGCAAATTGCCTGAGCTGTGAGTTGAAATATTCCCTCTATCCCCCCACTCTCTTCACCCTTGTTCTCCATCTCCGACCACTGTCACCCGAAAATGCACAAAACCAGTTTCTATGGATTAAGATAACAGTCTAGAAATATAACAGAAAGTAAGTGTGATTTTAACTCAGGTGTGCAATCCTCAACTGTTATGAAGTGTTAAATCCATTCTAGGTGTCATTGATTTTAAGGTCCTTTTAATGGTTTTAAATGTCTTAATGGTCTTGCTCCTTCTTATCTCTTAGATCTGCTTTTACCATATGAACCCTCGCAGACCCTGAGGTCCTCTGGCACTGGCCTTTTACTTGTTCCAAAAGCTAACAAAAAAACTCATGGTGAGGCAGCTTTTCAGCATTATGCTCCTCGCCTATGGAACAGCCTGCCAGGGAACCTCAGGGCCGCAGAGAATGTAGAAATTTTTAAAACCAGGCTCAAGACCAAGGTTATTATCGTTAACGAAAACGAACGAAATGACGAAAACTAAAATTGAAAAAACATTTTCGTTAACTGAAATAAATAAAAACTCTAATTAAAAGAAAAAAACGATAACTAACTGAAACTGTATTGTGAGCTTACAAAACTAACTAAAACGTATAAAAATTATGGATACAATTCCCTTCGTTTTCGTCTTTGTCAATGTCGGATTGATATGAAATTAATTTATTCCGCTCCAGCAGTTTGAGCTGGTGACACCATACGACACTTCACAGTCTGTCATGTCTGGTCACTGGTGGTTTCCAGTCATCTTCTGGTCCCCACTCTACCTGGAATATACAGACTAAAGCTGGGACAAAGCAGCACACTCCTGTCTGGGGTTTACTGTAGTGATACATGGGTCGGGTTTTTTTTTTTTTTTTTTTTGGCATACCGTGTGTGCACGTGAGTGACAGACAGAGCTGAGCTAAAGGACAGAGTATAACAGGACTAGCATCCAGGTTAAAACTGGAGAGTTTATCACCATGAAAAGGCCTTCCAAGCCCTGAACTGCACAGTTTAGAAGAGGAGGAAAGAGGAGGATGAAAACTAATCCAATTACAGAGGTATGGAACCTGTTAGAATGTTAAAAAACGTTTGATGTTACTAGCAACAGCTAGCTGAACTGAACTGAAGCAAAGTTGGCTAATAATGGAACTGGAGATGATTAAGAGATGAGATATCTGCTAAGGTGTGGTTTACTGATGAGGAACTGGGTTATATATGTTTATAAGTGGTTTATATATGTTTCTGTCTGCTTTAACTGCTGGTTAGCTGGTTTATAATAGGTTCCTATCTGGTTTAACTGCTGGTTAGCTGGTTTATATATGTTTCTATCTGCTTTAACTGCTGGTTAGCTGGTTTATATATGTTTCTGTCTGCTTTAACTGCTGGTTAGCTGGTTTGTAATATGTTCCTATCTGCTTTAACTGCTGATTAGCTGGTTTATAATATGTTTCTATCTGCTTTAACTGCTGGTTAGCTGGTTTATATATGTTTCTATCGGCTTTAACTGCTGGTTAGCTGGTTTATATATGTTTCTATCTGCTTTAACTGCTGGCTGCTTTGTGCATCTCCTGTCATGCTTTGCACATCTTCGCATTGTTTCACGTAAGTGACATTGTGTATGGATTGCACCCCACCTCAACCTGCTATAGGGAATTTATACATTGTACGGTACATTGTGTCTCTGCTCAGTCCATGAGCCGCCCTAACCCGACCCCCAAATAAAGTGTCCAGGGTAGCCCATATCCACGCCTCACTAATTTCTTTGAATAGGATGATGAGGAAGATAAAATATATGAAATAACTAAAACTAATACTAAAACTAAACTAAACTAAACTAAACTAAAACTAAGCATTCAGAAAAAAACGATAACTAATAAAAACTAACAAACCTGCTCTAAAAACTAATTAAAACTAACTGAATAAGAGAAAAAAAAAAGTCAAAACTAATTAAAACTAAACTATAATTAAAAATCCAAAACTATTATAACCTTGCTCAAGACCCACCTCTTTAATTTGGCTTTTAACTAATGCCTCTGTTTTATCCTTTTAATGTTTTATAGTTATATTTTTATATATATGTCTTATATTTAGATTTTTTTAACCAAATCTTCTGTTTTATCATTTTAATGTTAGATTCTTTTAATCAGTGCTTTTATATCTTTTTAATGTTTCTCATCTATATTCTCCAGTGTTTCATCAGAGCCCTCTGCACCGGGGGCAGCTGTGGACTCTGGTGGCTGTGGCGCCTTCCTTCACTGGGGTCTGCTCCTTTCTGGTGGGTGGGGGTCCCCGCCGCCGCGATGCAGTGGCAATTGGCCCTCTCCCACTGGTTGGGATGCGGCACTGTGTTGCTGGCGCCTGGTTGCCGGGGTCGGCGGGTGCCTCCTGGTGCGGATGGCTCCCTGAGACAGCGCCTCCTCTTTTACTTTCTGGTCCTCTTGTGCTCAGTCTTTTTAGATGTGTGTGTGTGTGTGTGGGTGTGGGTGGGTGGGTTTTAAACTTACATGTAAAGCAATTTGTGCTACGTCCTCAATGTATGAAAAGTGCTATATAAATAAAGATTGATTGATCGATTGATTGATTGATTTTCATAAAGATTCCCAAAAGAAATAGTTGCTTCTTGTGAGGAGCAAAGTGCTTAAAGAATATTAGTTATACTGATGGTGTCATGATATCAGGAAGACTAATATTAAAGTAAAAAATACTTTACTTCATGGTCATTTAATAGAAATAAAAATGAATTAGCTATGTACTCGTACACTCTGGCAACAAAAGGGTTGTGTGTGGTTATGGTTATGGCATGGTTTATGAATAGGCCTGTTGTCCATTCCAACTGCACATAATCCCATTGTCGACCAAACATGGCCTTCTGAAATGTCAACATGATGGTCAACCCCCTAATATTACTAAGTGTTTTGTCACAATGTTATGGGTATGTTGTAAATGCAGCCTCTGGATTTTAAACCCATGATGTGTAGAAAGATATATAGGTTATATTCCTGAAATTAAAACAATTATAGGTGAAATCAAAATTTATAGACATTAAAACTAGTATTGTTGTCATCTTTGGACTAAATTTTGGTGACTTCGTTTTGTTGCAAATTTAGATCAAGATGTGTCATCATTTAGGCTACAAAAGGAATTGATCATTTCTGAGACATATGATTTTAACGGGTCAAACAGTTTCAACTGGAGCAGCTTCTCGAATCCTATCTTTTCACATATTTACACTGTCAGACCTGTATGCGTTTTGTTTTTTTTTTTGGTTCAGATTCAGATGTACCAGTTATCACGACTGCTCCATGACTACCACAGGGATCTGTATAGCCACCTAGAGCAGCAGGAGATCGGACCCAGCTTATACGCAACGCCTTGGTTTCTCACCTTCTTCGCGTCACACTTCCCTCTTGGCTTTGTCGCCAGAGTCTTCGGTAAGTTCTGAGAGCTGTCACTCAGTTGTTTCTACTTCCTTTGAGAAGTTTTCTACAATTACCCCTTGTACCCAAAGTAGCAGAAGTAAAATCTGGAGCAGGATCAAAAGAAAAATGTACAAAGTAAATGTCTAAATGAAAGCAAAAAGTAAATCGAAAAAGCATTGTATATTTTATCTTGGTAATGATCAAACCCTTTTCATCACACTTCCACAGAGCCGTGTTCTTCTTGAGACTCATTCGACGCAATGTCTTTACTACTCAGTTACAGAATGTTGTCGTCTTCTCTAGTGACCTATTTCATTTGTGTAAATACCATCACACCCACAGCCCCTTTACTTTGTCTTCTCTGTCTATTTTCTCCCTCATTCCTTCCTGGTGATTTTTTTCATGCCCAATTTCTTACATGGTGCTCAGTCATTGAACCAGACTCTCTGGCTCCTTGTGCTCATCTGAGCATAACACTGTGTGTTTGTATGTGTGCGTGCCTGTATCATTTGATATCGTATGTGAGGCTCCACACCTCCTCTCCCATTCCTTAATCTGTTGTGTGATCTCAGAAAATCCTGCCTAACCCTTACCCCACCCTGATTCATTCAAAGCACTCACACAAATGCACACGCCTATAGTACACTGCCTCTACCTATTCTCAGGGCTATATTTAAGTTTGCTTAACCTTTTTTTTTTTTTTTTATTGACGTCAAAGTATCTATCATAAAACCCCCTTAAGTCACCAATCAACACAGTAAGTTGAGCTGTCATAGTTGACGTAACGGAACATAATGATAAAAGCTGCCATTGTTGTCTCATGTTTTCATTTCTGAAATGTGTTTTTAACTGTGACTCCTCTGTCCTCTCTCTTTTGTCAGATATGTTATTCCTGCAGGGGTCAGAGGTCATCTTCAAGGTGGCCTTAAGTCTGCTGGGGAGCCATAAACCTCTAATCCTGCAGCACGACAGCCTCGAGTCCATAGTGGACTTCATTAAGACCACACTGCCCAATCTGGGCCTGGTGCAGATGGAGAAAACCATCAACCAGGTCAGGCAACATTTGACACTAATATGCATGAATTAAAAAAATACAAAGTAACTGATCACCATACAAGAGTTTTTACTGTCATTTTGTGGGTTTAAAAACATTTGAATTGAGTTCATGACGTTTTGAGAAACCATCTACAAAGACAGTACTGTGGTTTGAACACTCAGCTGTTGGACATGATCTGGTGTTTCAGACAAATTACATAAAAACCAATGCCAATCTATTTGATAAAAACAGAAAACAGAGCTAATCCACTTTTCTGACGGCTGACAGCTTTTAGTTCACAAAGTCTATGACAATGACTGCTGCTGGTCTTTTCAATGACTTTTATGACAATGTTAAAAAAAAAAAAAAAAAAAAAAAAAAAAATCACAAGACTTCTCTGAGAACCACAGGTGGCAGCAGTTCCTGGGACACCACATCACAAATGAAGAACTGTGTTAATAGGTTCGGTAACAAGCAGATGTATTGTTAGATGACTTATTTTAACGTCCCTAATCTTGTATATGATAAAAGATATGTGGGATGTTGTTTTGGTTTTAATAAACATATTCAGTGTTTCTCAGCGTATCCATCAGCTGTGTTACCTGTAATATTTTACAACAAGTTATGAAGCGATAATGTTACTGCCTTATGATTACACAAGGAAACAAGAGTGATATTTTGACATAGGCTATAAATGTCAGCCACGCCTGCTCGTCTTAACACTGGTGACAGCAGCTCTTGGGTGGAGTATCAGTGAAGTCATTTCACCCTCACCTGGCTGTGCATCATGATCACACTTATTTGTCATATTTCAATTACTCTAATTCATGTTTATTTGTGTCAGGATTACACCTCTACCTTTACCTTGTGCAGTAGTGAATGCTGTCAGTTGCCTTGACATGGGAGGGGCTGACAGGAGTTTTTGAAGACTCAAACATGTATAACAATGTTATCAAGGTATGCTACAGTTTACCAAGTATACCTTTACATTATAATTTTCATGAGATATCTCAGACTTGTTGAGTCATGCACCAGTGTGCTGGGACTTTCCCTCCGGTGCCATTTATCCACATCAGGTTGTCCATATGTTAGTGCTGGCATGACTCACAGTTTCACCAACAAAAAAAAAAACAGGGAGTGTACATACTGAACAGGATGTGTATAGCCTTGTGTGCACAGATGCCTCTGTAATTTCTGTTGTCACATCAGAATTTGAAACGAGCAGGTTAAGTAACAACAAAATCACATTGACAGTGAATCTGTGTAGTAGCAGCAGCAACTTCATTGCAGATAAGCTATTTGTTTGTCGAACTTCAGTCAGAATCAACAGGGAATGACAACAAATCGAAACATGTTGTGGTTTGACCTTTTTAAGATTCCTTCCCTGTAGCTTGAAGTCATTTTACCTTTTCTGAAGTTGGTCTGACACCAGCATATTTCATCATTTGTCTAAACTGTCTGATCAGCCACATTCACATCAAACATTCTCTGAGAGATACTGTCTTTCTCTGACATGTTTTTCAGTTATTTCAGCAAACACAGATCAGTTCAATTCAGTTTTATTTATGCTGTCACATGTCCTTACTGCCCTTCAGTTGAAGTGAAAATCTTACCCCAAATAAACCCACAAAAAATGGTAGAAACCTCAGAAAAATCCAGAGGGGCGATCCAACCAATGTGGAGTGCACATGTGAACAGGAGAGAAATACAGAGGAAGAAGAGCTACCATAGCATTTTTACAAAAATTAAGACACTAAGGGCTCTAGTATTTCCAACTATGTGAAAAATTATCATTTGCGTTTAATGTAAACTATATAAAATTTGACAATTATCAAAGTAAAAAAAAAAGAATGCATTTTTTTCAGACTTCAAATAATGTACAGGCTTATTTCTTGCTTGTGTAAATACTGTTGGTTTTGTTTCCTTTATTATTTATCAGACAAGATGATATCACTGAACATAAGTTTTAAAATTCTGTGCTCATTTTTGTGTGCATTAGGTCTGTGGGATGGATGTATCCAAGCAACTCCAGGCCTATGAGGTTGAGTACCATGTTCTGCAGGATGAGCTTCTTGACACACCTCCGACCCTCAACCAGCACCAGCGAGCAGCACAGCTGGAACGGACCAATCAGAGCCTCCGACAGCAGAACCTCGATCTGCTTGAGGAGCTACAGGTAAGCACAAACACACACACATTCAAATACATGTTGCGGTTGCTCTTTTTTTCTTTCTGAACCCCTCATTCCCTTCCACTCAGGTGTCCCATGCTCGTGTGTGCAGCCTGGAAAACCAAGTGCAGGCTCTGGTCCACTCCGAGGGCCGTCTGAAGGAACAGGTGTCGGCGCTGGAGCAGGAGAAGAAGCAGCTGCTGAGCACTGTGACGCGGCTTCAAGACCTGCTCACCAGCCTGGGCATCCACTCGTCCCCCGATGGACACACAGTCCCCACACCCACTGGGGTTAAAGATACACAGGGGCACCAGGACTGAACACCCCCTACCCCACCCATTAGCGCCTCCAGAGAGCTCATAACTGCACTCCCACTTCTTCCAAATGGTAGAGACGACCAGAGGAGGAGCTGGTTATGGAACAAATAAAAGGCCCAGGAAGAGAAAATTCCCCACAGCAACCTTTATCCTCCTCTTACCTCCAAAGTGTTTTTATGTAAAGAGGACAGACGAAGGATCAGAAATGAGAAGAAAAGGTGGATGGTTTTAAACAATGACACTCCTGAGTGTTTTCCCACATTTGTTGGATGACTGTGATTGATTTGACCATTAATCCCCAAAGACAGCGCTGTCCCACTGGTCCTCTTCTCTAAAACCAAACATTTGCACCTGTATATGTTCGTCTTTAAATGTCTGTTAGTGTCGTCACTAATGTGTTTTATGCTCCTATAAGAGGGTTTGTTTAAATGTGTCAGATGCTTCAAGGCTAAAGCAGCCAAAGAATGTCCTTACTTTTGTAAAGCAAGCTCGGACAAGCACTCATTTATTCTGAAAGCCTATGCGTGTAATGAGTAATAAATACAAAGATGAGCAGTTTCCAAAGAAAGAGAAGAGACAAGTGGCGCAGTGATGGGTGATGAAATAAACTTTATGAAGACGTGTGTTCTTGCAAAGGGTTGAACGTCATATAAGCTGATAGATGTTGGACGACGGTGCTCATATTCAGAAGTACTTATGAAGGCTTCCACAGTTTTGTATCCATCATTTCCCAGATCCTATGTCTGTTCTAGTTCAGGTAGTTTATCAGGAAAGCAGCACAATAAATGTCAACAAATGTCAGATCCTTGTTTTTTTCCCCACCTTTCAAATATATGCTGATTAATCTGTGTAGAAAGGGAAGCAGATGCCATTTCACCTGAAAACTTCTAAACAGTAGCTGTGCCTTTCAAGTTGTGAAATGGATCCGACTTTTACAGCGAGCCGGATCAATCAAAAATCTGTTTTATGGTGACAATCTGTCAGCACTTAACCATTTACTGTATTCAACACACTGAATTCCTTCGACCTAAGCTGCAGCTCGGCGTTTGTATGTGAACATGTATAAGTGTTTGTGTGTGTGTGTGCTCTTGAATTCAAGCACGTCACTGATTGCAACAAATCTGTTGATTTACACTGTAAAAATATTTTGCTTTTACTCCTGACTATCCTTGCACATCTTTTTGTTTCTTCATTTTATTTGATTATAACTATTATTTTGTTCTTGAAAATATATTTCGTATCCTTTCAGAAGCTGGTTTTCGTTTGGTCTGTTTGCGCTCGTGTGTGGCAGGTGTCTGTCACAGAACTGCAGCTGATCCGGTGTAAACATGCCAGTCACTTTGAAAGCGGTTGATATAAGGTTTCAAGCATATGGAAATGTACAGTACACAGTATTTAAAACACAGACCTGCATTTATTTCAACAAACTGCTCTCTAGGCAAAAGAAAAGGCAAGTTGGGGCAAGGTGTGTGTATGCAATGTGGGTATTTACTACATTATGAGGACATAAATCCACAGTCAATGGTGGGGACCTGACTCCATGAGGAAAACCTCAAGTTTCTGTTATGTTCCATGTTAAGGGTAAGGAGTGTTTTAAGGTTAGGCTATGGTATGTTGTCAGTTGGTCATCTTCTGAACTGCTTTATCCTCAAGCGGGTCGTGAGGGTGTAGGAGCCTGTCCCTTATGGAATGTTGTGTTCAGGTTAAATCTGCAGGAATCCAATATATGTGTGTGCACGTGTTCACGTTGACAAAGAGGGGCCTCATTAGCCCAGAGCAGCAGAGAACAAGATGGAAGGTGATAAATATAATGAACAGCAGGCGATAAGGCCGAGTTTCCTTAAATACTGCCTGACATGAGAGCTCACATACCATACAACACCCAGTGTCGATGCAATGCGCACAAGCTTTATGTGTCTGTGTGTGTAACCAAAGAACCTCAGCTAAGAAAGAACCTCAATGAATGTGAGATAATGTCCATTTACAATAAAAATAGATATCTCTTAAAAGAAAAACCTTTCTAAAGAGTTAATACCTCTACCTAAGCTGTGTATGTACTAACAACAGGCCCTTTGTTTTTGGGGCGGGTTCCTCTGACGACTGGGTCTTTGTTGTGTCTTCTTTGTTGACATTTGCATTTCCTCAAACAGGTAAAATGCAGTGTATGATTCCACAGAACTCATTTTCTCCTCACATTCCTGTTTGACTACACCCACTAATTAACCAAATGGTCAGGTTAGAGCTGCTTATTTGTCAGGATGCTTGTGCGAGAAACTTCACTATGATCAGAAGTATTACACCTGGTCTTTTTGTCAAGTTAAAATGTATAAAGTTACACTGAACATCTGTTGATTGAATATACTTAAGTGACTTTAAAAAGGCTCTGAAAGATGCTCCAAACTGAGACATACGAGGAAAACACACGGAAATAGTTAAAAACTAGAAGCACTCGGAGAGCGCAGACCTCCGCCAAGGCTGATCAGTGGCCCCCCTGTGGGCCCCCCCCCATGCCAAGGAGGTTATGTTTTTGCCAGGGTTTGTTTGTCTGTCTGTTTGTCTGTCCGTTAGTGTGCAACATAACTCAAAAAGTTATGGACAGATTTTGATGAAATTTTCAGGGTTTGTTGGAAATGGGCCCCCTCACCCCCGATCACCACCAAAATTTAGTCATTTCTTCCTTATCCCATTTCCAACAAACCCTGAAAATTTCATCAAAATCTGTCCATAACTTTTTGAGTTATGTTGCACACTAACGGACAGACAAACAGACAAACAAACAAACCCTGGCAAAAACATAACCTCCTTGGCAGAGGTAATGCCTAAACTTTTTTTTTTTTTTTTTTTTAATGTTTTTCATTGTAAGGTTGGCTTTACACATACTGAGGTGAATTATTTCAATGTTGACAGTTTAACACAGTTCATTACACCCTTCATTTTAACCCATAAGGACCCAGTGTGACTTTTTTTGGCAGTTCTTAAATTAATTTTTCCCTCTTTTTAACCTAAGTGATTTATCACCATTTATGATAATATTATCCTCTGAATTTTGCATTTTTTCCAGTGAAAATCCTCTATTTTCCTATGTTTAATTGACTGATCCTGTAGATGTTCATAAAAGCTCAGACAAAAGTCAAAGGTTATTGTATCAAAACAGGAAAAAACTGAAGAAAAGGTGACTTTTTCAGTAAAATATATCATTAACTGAATATAAATCCAGTATGTCCATCCACTGTCATTGATCCAGCTCCATGGGTTTTACTGGTGAATCAGTGTTGTAGAAGATACCTCTTCCCTCTTCCCTTTTGTCTGTCCAGCGAAACCTGATCCGGAGAGATCCCTTTAGTAGCGGTAAGAATGTCCCTGATTTGTGCACGACAGTTAAACTGTCAAAGTATAATGATGAATATGTAATCAGTACCTGTTTTTGTCTTGACTACTTGTTGTCATGTCTCTCACATGTTTTATGTTTTCAACAGCAACCACTTTGCTGGCTTGTCCTACTGTTTTGTCTCATCCTGTCCCCGTACACTGTCATCTGTGTGAGTTCTCCCTCTATGTATATGTATATATAGCTTGTGAATATGAAGTTGGAGATTGTTGCTTAAATACAAGCTGTAATTAAAAATAAAGTTGTCCTCCAAAGAGGAGGGGTGGTGGTGGGTTTAAGGGGGAAAAAATGTTGTAGAAGATGATGGTGTTTCCACGGTAACTACAGAGCCTCTGAACATCCAAATGGGTCATGTCTAATGACCATGAAAAGATGAATAACTGTATTTTATACCAAATATTTACATGTATTGATAAGATCAGTGGATCGGCAGTTTAGATCAGTAGATGCTTTTGGTCGACAGTGGATGTTTGGGTCTTTAAGGGTTAAGTCCAACCTGAGAGACAAGAGTAAAAATTGTCCTCAGGCCTCCCCTGTGGGGAAAATATATTTTATTATGACACCAAAACATTAGTCTGTTGAGTAGCAGCAGTAATGGGACACATTCCTTTGTCAGATGCTGTTTTAAATTTTGTATAATAATAAATAAAGTGTAAGTGGTGTTTAACAGAGGCAGTGTAGATACATTTTTATCCTGCTGAAGTTTCAATGAGCAAGACATTAGTTCCTTTGCCATTCCATAAATAAACCAAACTTGGCGTACTATTGAAGAAGCAGAATCTACAGGGTGTCCCATAAGTCTCCATACATAGGAAAAATAAACGTTTCTTGACATAAACCATTTTTATTTCTATAATATGCTCTATATGACTGCCATTTTGTCGGGAACACATTTCAGAGCGTGTCCTCCACTGCTGAAGAACTATAAAGAAGAAATATAAAGAAATACATGTTAGAACCATGGAATGTATTATGTCTCCCATGTATGGAGACTTATGGGACACCCTGTACTTGTCAGTACATTGTACATGCAACACACACTGAAACTGAACATCCACTTTTAACCTATCCCTACCTGAACATGCAGGAACACAGTACAACCTGCAGACTATAGGAGCAGTGGGCTGGGGAGCAAATGGGGAGTTGCCTTGCTCAAGGGCACATCAGCCAGCAATTTTTCTGCTGGTTCATGGAGTTGAACTGGTAAAGTTTAAATCACAAGCCCCTTCTCCAGCCTTCTAGGCCACAGATTGTTGTTTGTGCTTTAAGTGTTCCAGAAATCACAGCATTCAAAGAAAAGATTCAACAAACGAACTATAAAAGTATTAAAATTCTGCTCATAAGTAACTTAAGAAGAAAAAAAAAAACATCTAGTTTCACTCTTAAAGGTTTAGAAAAAGTATCAAGGTTTTCTTTTCTCCTTTCTTTAAAATAGAAGTTATCACCTTAACTTTACTGTTGAATTGTGGGATAAATGTGTCTACTGCCAGAAATGTCATTTAGTCTACAAACTGTTAAAAAATGTTTTTTAAAGTAAATGTTTTCCACCTTAATGCATCAGATGTAGTTCTGTAAATGACCCTGACCTTTTGACCTTTTTTGCAGAAGAAGGCGAGACCTCACACTTTCCCCAGAAGGATCAGTGAAAAAAATCACATAGTCATCAAAGTAAGACAATAATTAATAGTCTGAGTGAGGAGAGCAGCTCACATCCTGATCCAAACCAAACACCCCTGTTGAATGGAGATTTCCACAAAGCAGCAACAAAGAGAATCAGATTCTGTACAAAGCATTCAGAAGCCAGACACGCCCTCGTCCTCTGAGAGACCGATCAGCAGGTAAACTGCATGACTGCTGGGTCTGCAGCCACACCCTGCAGACCACCAGAAACAGCTTCAATCAAGCGCACTAATCTATAAAAGATCTCCTGGAAGCTTAAGTGGATTTTTGTAAGCCTCATAAGTCTTGGTTGAGCTGCCCTGCCCATCGTGTGTGTGTGTGTCTGTGGTAAATCATGCAGTGTTGTAACAGATCTTGTGCAGTGTATGTGCACCTGCCGTTTCAGAGCACCCACTGTTACAGGTTGAAAAGGACACAAACATCTTGTCTATTCAGGACCCAAGGCTTCTTGCGTGACTGTGGTTGAAACTCGGCATCTGTGGACAGATTTTCCTAATGCTCAAGCTGAGTGAACCAACAGGGAGCAGGATCACCCGCCTACAGCGCCGCTGCCTACACTGTGTGTAAATAGAGCAAATGTGTACAGTGTGTGTTTATGTGTCTCCCTGCCAGGCAGCACAGACTGCCAGAGGTTGTGCCGTTGCCCAGAGTCTTGTTTTATTTAACTTGGCATCTGTTTACCCTTCCACACTCCACCTCAGCCCGGCCCTGCCATGCCCAACATGGAGCTCCACCACACGCCTGTAACTCCTTCAACCCTCAGGACAACACACTGAGCGAGAGGGAGGACGACAACCAGACAACAGCCTATGTGTGCTCATGGACACCTGGTCATGTATTGAAAGGAGGGGGCAAACACAGACGGATACATTAAAAAAGTTATTTACTGTTTTACACCTCATGACCTGCAGGACTAAGTGAAGAAACATCCACCTGCACAAGTTTAGAGAAGTTTGATTTAAAAACCAAGAGTGAAACATGATCAGTAAATGAGTGGTTGGATCAAGGCAGGAAATGATCATGATTCAAAGAATGGTCACTTCATATTTGAAGTATGTATGTGGTCATAGTTGTCCTGAACTCAACCCTGTCAGCACAAATGCATGACTATGATGCTTTTTTTTTTTTTTTGTCCTTGTCTCTTGAGCTTAACATTCTGAGACCCAGCTATTAGTTTTTTGTCCTCTTTTAGGGGAGAAGAGATTCACAGCTTTACTTATAAATAAATAAATAAATAAATAAATAAATAAATAAATAAATAAAAGGTGTCCACTGCAAAGGACATTCATAAAAAAATGAAACTGTAAAAAAAAATGTAAAAAATTATAGCATCATGCTGTTTTCACTGACAGTTTTTTTCATGCAAAAAAAGCACAATCTTTCCAGGGGGGTCGGGGTCGGGGGGGGGGGGGGGGGTCAGGTAAAGGTGGTACAAGCATGTGGGATTTTCTTTTTTATTACATCCTTCTGTTCATTGTTTGTCAGAGTCTACCCAAATATACCAAATATAATCACCTGAGTGCAAGTTTATTTGTAAAATGACAAAACGTCACACAATAAAAAAGTTTTGTTCAGTCTAATAGAATAATGGGGCTGCGTTTGCTCCTCTTGCTCCCCTGCTCAGGTTGTGTTATCCGAGGTTATCAAGCTGCTTCTCATCCAATCTGCTGAAAATACCTAGACAACACCTTTTATCAGCTCACCTTTAAACACCAACAAATATCAGCTTCACACTTTTATGTGGTATATAAAGTAATTCAGGTGTTTGTAATCATTAATGGTGCCCCGTTCAAAGCACAGCAATTGCTGAGATGAGAGTGCACTGGTCAGTACAAAAGGTCAAACTGTTTCAGTAACAGCTCATAAAGCACTACTGCAGCACTAAATCCTGATAAGCAGCTACTTTACCTGCAGCACCTGGATAATTCAGAGTGACGGAGGCCATAAAGTCTGATCGTACTGGCACCGTTTACACCAGGTCTATGCGAAGCGACTGTTGCTGCAGCGTGTTTTTCATCTACAGGATGTTCATTTGAATTGTAATGAATTGTATGTCTTTTAAAGGTTTGATGTGTAGTATTTTGTGACATCTAGGGGTGAATATACAGATTGTAACCCCTCTCCTCACCCTCCTCTGTGAGCAAAAACCCCCTGGTTGGGTTTGTCTGTTCTGGGTTTTTTAGTTACTACACTCAAACACAGTAGGTAACTGTAATACACTTTAATACTGTTTGGCACTTGATATAAAATGGAAAAAAAGAGGAAGTCGTCTGCTCCGAGCTACTGTAGAAACATAGCTTTGCAACAAAGTGGAGACCCACTGACTCTGTAGAAACAGACTCATCCTAAGGTGACGAAAAACAACTGCTATTTTCAGGTGATAATATATAAATGAAAACATACGTATGAAAACTAATTTAAAAGATGCACTGGGTTAAAACAAAACAAAACAAAAATTAAATTTATTGCCTATCAAAATATGATATCCAATATATCAAACAGCGACAAATGTGAAATTATCTCTGATTGCCAGGTTGGTTTGTCTCGTACAGACATCTGTCTGAATGAGTCAGTCAGCCATAATTTAAAGAGAAATATTCATTCTAAGAAAACAACAGCATTTCAAAGAAATGTCATTCTTGGCAGGGAAACTGCACACATATACTAATCATTGCATTTCAACATCTTCGTGTGTGTGTGTGTGTCTGTGTGTGTGTGTGTCTGTGTGTGTCTGTGTGTGCATTTCGTCATACCACCCAGACTTTGCAGTTCCACATGCCTAACTGTGTGTTTACATGTTGCTGTTGCATAATATTCAGTAATGCACATTGGAAATCCCACTAAACTTAACTTACAGTGTGTTTGTGCACAAACACATACATGAGTTCATTCACACGCTAGAGTCAAATGAGTGACATTAATACATTCCCTTCTGTGTCATTTTTAGCTTCTGTTTTTTTTTTTGGGGGGGGGGGGGGGTTTGGATAGTTTTATTCCAGACCAGAAAAATAAAATCTTTTTGTGTATCTTGTGTGGATTTAAAGGTATAATGATCGCTTCTAAAAGGTATAAAAGAAGATGTGTGGAGATAAAATTTAATGAGCGGTTACAGCACGCAGGCATTTTAAGGCAACAGTAATTTATGACTTGACATTTGAACTGATTAATACTTATAAAGAAAAGGATCATAAAAAATCTCACACTTATCGAGCCAACTCAAAGTAATCAATCAACAACATTGCATTGAATGTGTAATTTAACAGGAAAATACACTGTGTAATTTGTTGTGTATGTGTTGGATGGAAACTAAAAATAAACTGCTGTGTACCTGAGCATTTATGGACAGTCCTGATTGTAGAGGTGACAAAACTGCACAGCATGAGGCTTAAATGAGTGTTGGTGGTAACAGAAGAAGTTCCAGTCTGTGGCCTGGTTTTTTCTTCTTTATGAATCCTGAAATCACTTTCTAACAATGACCTGCTGATACCTGCACATAGCGGACAGCTTGTTTATTTCATTACAGCCTCACAGAGATGCTCAGTGGCTGCAGACTGGTCTTCTTTATTTATGGCCCCACAATCACTTTCAGTTTGTCTTCAAGGGTTTTGGAGTGTTTACGACATATGACACCGTCTGCGCTGAAACCCTAGACTGTGATAAGGACAAAAACGCACACAAACAAAAAGTAGGTGTGCAACAGCAGTCTGTCTTTGAGGGGAAGAAGAAAGAAGTCCAGATTATAAAAGGGGGCAGACTGCAGTGGGTCCTGCTGAGTCATTAAGTGCTAACATGAAACTGCACGCTCAACACAGAGGAGACATCACCACCAGAAAACTAGGAAGGATGATGTTACGCATGGATGTGTGTGTGTGTCCGAGTGCGTGTCCATGTGTGTAAGGGTGTTGCTGTTTGTTGTAGAAGGTCAGGCGCCACAGTTTGGGTGTGACCACCGCTGTCCTGTCAGCACATTGAGTGTCCACAAAACCACTCCCTTTACCCCCTGCTCGCTCCCTGTCCCTTCCCTCCTCCCTTCCTCAGAGCCAGGGTGTAACCAAGACTCTACTTGTCAGTTATTCAGATCTGTAAAAGGAGAGGGGGGTCTTTGTGTGTTCAAGTGTGTGTGTGTTCAAGTGTGTGTGTGTGTGTGTGTGTGTAGGCAGTGACAGCAGGCAGGTTCTTGAACAATAAAGCTGTCTGTTGGTTATTTCTGAACCTTGGAGAGGAAGCACTACTCCCTGCAGGGTGGGGAGAAGATTCATAGAGCCCCCACCCAACGCGCACACACACACACACACACACACACACACACACACACACACACACAAGCACGCACACTCACACACACAAGCACACACGCACACATGCACACACACATACATTGTGATTTTTCCATCACTTTAGGGGACATTGCACTGACTTGCATTCATTTCCTGGAAACACAACCTAAACAACTCTTAACACTAACCCTGCATTTTGTCCCCTGAGGAGAACCAAGTGTCCACATATGATGACGCTGATAGATTCATATCCATACAACACTCATTGATCCACAGACGCTCAGCTCACAAAGCAACAGACACTGACTATCTGTGAGCCCAACGTCTCTTTCACACAGTCTTGCCACACCCTTCTTGTATAAGAATTGGTAATTGTGTCGTGGAAGGAACCATCCATTATAAAGCCCGGCATTATTCCAGCTCAGCGATGAATGACTGAATAAATTCCCTCTGGGTTTTAGTGTCTGCAGCGCTGCATACACAAACAGATGCACCGCTTTGTGCTGCAATTTATCCGTATGAAAACGTCTTATGTAAGATATCTGAAGCAAGTTTCAACAACATGTGTCTGTGATTTGCATATGGTAGCTGTAACTTAGACCAAAGGTTTTCTTTTGGAACTGTTTAGGCCCCTAAGATATCAATAAACAGCAACACATTTTGAAGTGAGATGAGATATTGTACTTTTTTTTTTTCTCGGGGGGGGGGGGGGTCATTCTCCATTTCAGGCATTTTAGGCAAAAGCCTTCATTAAAGTTAAAGCCTGAAGCACCCACAACGGAAGACTGGATCGACATCGTACAGGATATTTACATTCTGGAGAAGGTGACATTTTGTTTTAAGGGTCAAAAGGAATCTTTTTTCACTATTTGGTCAAAATAGACAAACTATGTTAAATTTGTTATGGATGTGAAATGAATACATCGGTGATGTGAATACATTTATATGATATATATTTCTGTTTAAGGTTAATGTAAACATACACACCTTAATGTGTCTTATCTTGTCGATGAAGTAGTAGAGTAAGCCCTCTCCCTCAGCCCACTTTTCTTTATTTATTTCTTTTCTTTGTTCTATATTTGACAAAAAAATCTTGGATTAGCATCTTCTTTCAAATTGAATTGTTTCCTGTAAGGGAAGTTTTGTAATAATTGCTTGTCCGAATAAACAAAAAACTAAAAAAAAAAAAAAAGCCTTCATTAACAATTAAATTCTTGACACAAGTTCTTAGTGTTCTCAGCATAGTGGCGCAGTAGTGCAATGTCACCTCACAACAAGAAGATCCTGAGTGGGCCTGGGAGTTTGCATGACTTCTCCAGTTACTCCAGCTTCCTCCCACTGTCCAAAGACGTACACCTTGGCCCTCTTGAGAACCAAACAGTTCAGAAAATGTATAAATGAATGATAACAATGAATCGACAGTTAAAAGCTAGTGTACTTTTTGACCCACATGCATATATCTGATGTCATTTATGAAGTATTTCACGTTCACTTTATACACTTCTGCCCATAAAGCCAAAATAAAATATTTTTCCTTCTTCTCAGGAAATGATAGTGACAATGTGATTTATCCTTAGATAAAGTGAAACTGTGGCTTGGCATGTAATCATTGCATCTGGCCAAAGGTATTCACTGATGTGAAATAAATAGATATAAATAAAGGAATATGTCTGAAAACAAAATGATTGCAACTTTATGGACAACACTGTATTTTAAATTGCATATTGCACATTGTGACTTATTAAACATGTGTGAATGTGTCTTTAAAATGGCTGCTCTACCTATTCATAGTATTATAAGGGGATTAGTAAAAGAAAAAAAAATAGTGAGGAACATTAATTTATCTACAAAATTGCACTTCTTATACATTGATGTGAACCGAGTTGTGATGTTTTTATTTTTTTTATTTTTTTTAAAATGGTTTCTCAAGAAAAAACACTGTCCTACTGACACTGATTTAAACAGAGAAAAACAGCCAAAATTTAGAAAAAAAAAAAAAAAAAAAAAGAGCAAATGAGTAAAATAACTAATTCAATAAACGGATTATGTCGTAACTCCTGACAAATGCTAGAAATGGATTTAAAACTGTTTTTAATCCATTTGATTTACAGAAAATACACTTCATCACAGATAAATGCATGAATTGATGAGGATGTTGAGGAGTGAGACAATGGGTGTTTTTCTCATGAGCCATAGTTTTTGTGCACATGGTGTGAAACCTTGGAGACTGGACTAAACATAAAGCCTGCATTACACCAGAATGTCACAGCTGAACGATGACCTCTGAAGATGTTCAAGCTTGATTTGCAGTTGCCGCAGGTGTGAAAGAAAGGCTGTTTTTGTAAAGTAAAACATAAAGTTACAAAGTGCTTTATGAGAATAATAGACAGTGAAACATTACCTGACATGACGGTGCGCATACCAAACAACGCCCGTCTACTTTATGCAAAACAGGGGCAGGATTGCAATGCACAGATAGGCTTACGTGTGCATGTATGAGTGTGTGTGATGCGGAGAGAGGAGCTTCAGTAGCTCTGAGCGCTGCACAACAACAGGATGGAAGGTTACAAATAACTATAGAGTGGGCGATCAGAAGACTCACACAGGCCTGAGGACATACGCACGCATGCACGCACGCGCGCACACACACACACACACACACACACACACCTACACACACACACACACACACACACACACACACCTGACTGAATCCTCACTCAAACTCACATGAATGGATATTTAAAGCAGAATAAATAGTTTATCTACATAAGAAAAAATAAAGTCTCCAACATTCCTTTCTCTGTTTTGTAAATATTGTTTTAAGCTACTTCATGGATAGATGCCAAAGAGATATGAGGTTCATTTTCTCCTTAAAGAATTATGATTTTTTTCCCTAAAGATATAATTACAAACAATTCCAAAGACATAATTTGGCAGCATACCTGCATAATTCAACAGATTGTAGTTGCGATAACAGTTATGATTTGTGACACTAAACCACATAAATTAAACTGTCTTGACTCATGGGTCTTTTTCATTCTCTGCCACCGATACAGATACAGGGCAACTGGTTATTGGAAACATTTGATTTCTGTTATTCTTTAGGACAACTTAAAACTGAAGTTAGGTTTTGGGGTTTGAAGTGTTTTCACTGGATTAATGGCAAATCTTTCTGTGGTTTTTACTCTCAACATAGTCCTTTTACCCCAGACAAGAAAAATAGTTTTACTTGGTTGTCATTTTATTTCATGAATGCTTTTGTTTTTGTCTTCTAAGCAGCAGAGCACAGAAGCAAAAGGAATCAAGAAGTTCTTTGCTATTAGACAATCAACTCACAAAAAGTACATTTATGTATATTTTTGCATTTGTTTTTTCCCTAAACCCTTAAAGACTTTGAACTATTTTTGTAGAAAATTCCAACTGATGTTTTTTTTCAACATTTAATATATCCTAAGTGATTTATCATCACACATTATAATATTATCCTCTGATTGTCGCATTATCAGTAGAAATAAACCATTAACTGAATATAAAATATCAACATAATGCAGCTGTTTTGTTCCATTATGCACCTCATCACCTTCCAACACTATTGTATTTGTGCCAACATTGTTACAGTAAATAGCTTTTATTTTATATCTAATTTATATGTTTGATTTATATTCTGTTATATCTTATCTTTCATACCACTATTTGTTTTTTGCCTGTTTTTTGCATTGACATGGCGTTTAATAGCAAAGTGAGAGAGAAGCAGCGTCTCAATTGAGATGGTATTTCCATGTTCACTATGGAGCCTCTGAACATCCAAATGAATCATATCTAATGTCACTAAAAAGCTGAGAAACTACATTTTAACTGAATTATTTACATGAGTTAATAGGATTAATGCTTCAGAGGATATTACATTTTTTAGACCAGTAGATTAGGTGAGACTTTACTGGTCTCACAATGGGAAAATTCACTGGTCAAGGCAGCAACAGAATAAAGCGCAAGAAAAAATGTGCATGCATAAAGACAAACAATACAAAAATGATAATAATAGCAGCAAGTAATAAAACTCTATAGGCTACATACATATTTACATGACAGTAGATGGATGAGAGACAAGCACAACAGAGCTACACAGATGCTTTTGGTTGTATGTGGCTGTTGAGGTCTTTGAGGGTTGAATGTATTTACAAATGGTCAGTTTTTTTAATTCTGTCTTTCTTTTTCTCTTTAGGTACATTTTCGTTGTGTACCGTCTGTTGCTTTAAACATATAACATAAACATAGGTTTAACGTGCATACAAGTGAAGCAGCTCATTTGAGTCGCTTTTAACTAGAGTTTTACCAGTGACGTTTACAGACATAAATCAGTGCGCTACCACCTTTGGCGATATCATAGTAAACCATCATTTAATATGACAAGATGTAAACAAGTTTATTATAAATGAACGTCTAAGATCACATGACTAACCCCTCACTGACTGATTTGCATTAGAAGCTCCACAGCCATTTTTATGTGTGTTTCTATTATGTGATTGCATTTTTTTTATGAAGCTGGATGGATTTCTGTTAAGGCTGAGTTTATGCCTTGATTACTGATATATTAGTGACATTCTAGATATCACCACAAGGCAAATTCATGCTCAAATAACACAACACTTCTCCAACAACACCTGTTCTGGGAAAAAGTAGGTGCCAGAGGAATTTGTGGAGCTCACCAGGGTTTCTAAGATGGTGCAGTGAAAGAAGCAGATATGAACAATTACAATGTTTGTTCTTGCAGGGTTATGTGTGCAGTTTTGCCATATCGCTTGTCTGCCTGTGGTGAATATAAAGACAGAGATGTGATTGTTCCACAGAAAGACGTTAACATAGTACAGCATACCATACATAGCTCTGAGAGAGAGTCACCTGCAGTAATTACACAAATGCACACAGTAACCATGCAATACACATACACAGAGATCATATCAAAAGTGCATATATTCACTGTGTCAGATTTACTGTACAGTGCACACACGGCTATCTCATCTGTCAGACGTAGCTGGAAATCCTTCAAGTATCATATGTTTATGTGCACGAAAATCCTTTATCTGTCATTTTACCCACGTATATCTCAACCAGTTTAAAAGAGAATCCAGTGAAATGCAGGGGTCATGAAACCAGTAGCACCAGTAGGACCTGAGCCCAACCCACTTTATTACAAATTACAAACCATTGGTGGAAACATATTTTATAAAGAGCTTTTCCACGTGGCCCCAAACAGAAAGCAATAAGTCATCTATTATCTGCCATCTAAAAATGTTTGGGCGGATTTTATCATGCAACATCAAGACTTCATTTTTGACATATCAGTGCTGCTCCCTCCTTACATTAAACTGTCACCTCATTTGTTGGTTGGCCACACCTGGTGGAAATGTATTTAGTCTTATATGCACTTCTTATTCTTTTTACCTCTGCCAAGGAGGTTATGTTTTTGCCAGCGTTGGTTTGTCTGTCTGTCTGTGTGTCTGTCCATCCATGTGCAAAAGAAATCAAAAAGTTATGGACAGATTTGGATGAAAATTTCAGGAAATGTTGATACTGGCACAAGGAACAAATGATTACATTTTACAGATCTCCCTTAGCAGAGGTCTGTGCTCTACGAGTGCTTTTCTAGTTCTTATTCTTATTCTTATTCTTATTCTTCTTATTTTAATTCTTATTCTTGTTCTCGTTCTCGTTCTCATTCTCATTCTCATTCTCATTCTTATTCTTATTCTTATTCTTATTCTTATTCTTATTCTTATTCTTATTCTTATTCTTATATGCATCCTCTTTACATAATATGTATATGTGTGTGGCAACAACCACTATTATTCTTATCAGTCTGGAATCAAACAAATTAATGATATACACAGGTGTGTCTCCTTGCTGCTGTTTGAGGTGTGTGTTGTTATTGTAAAGTAGGAGAACTTTTACATTTAACTGTAATGTCTGATATTAATCTGGGAAAACAGTGAGTTCAAACCTTTAACTGAGAGTGAAAAGGTGAATTTTCTGTACTTTCTTTGACTTTAAGAACCGTCTTCCTCCAAAATGACAAACAAATGCACTGATGTTAACTCGTGTGTTTGCAGATGTGACAGGCAGCAGTGGCGGTTGTGAAGGAGTGGCAGGGAGGGGTCTGATAACTATCCAAACCACAGATGACTCTGCCAACTCATTAGTCGATGCTAAAAGTTAACAGATAGCAGAACATGCAAACAAAATGTCTCTCTTACTAAATGCTTATTTTACTTACTTGTTTTTGCTGCTGTTAGAGGAATGAAGTTATCATTGCATTTCATCTCAGCCTAGTGTTTGATTCCAGTGAAATCGTACCTGCCATCTGTCCACTGTCAGTCTCGGTGTCTTCAGCAGAACAATGTTTCCGCACTCCTTTTTTCGTTGTGTGCAGTTGGCATTGTTTGTCTCCCAACTACCAGCTCCTGTCACACCTGTGATCATGTACTGTATTACAAGTGTAACGCAGATAGTTGAATAATGACGTACAAACTACAGAAAAAAGTCCCTTTCCATGTGTCTGAATGTCTTTTTGCCAAGTTTCACCATGAAAAAACACCCTTGATAACCCTCCACGTGCTAATCCAATCTGTCATAAATCTGATGGTAACACGCTGCTGTCTCCTGCAGTAGATGAGATCTTTGTTGTGACTGACGCTTGAACTCTCTTTGGTGGTAAACAGTACAAATGTGCACCATGCAGCTGTAGGCAGCTATGTGACTCTGTCTTGAAACTATGAGGAATCGCCAGAAGAATACTGAAAAAGGACAAGGACATAATCACAACATGTAGAGAAGATGGAACATGTGTATATGTACAGTTTTGTTTTGTTTTTTGTTCTAGTACAATACTCCATGTCTGTATTAACACAGAAACAGAATATACAGGAAATACGTACAGCAAAAAATTCAGATTTCTACAAACCAAAGCATCAGGCATTTAGTGTGACCTCCTTTTGCACATAACATGTCTTGAACTCTTTTGTTCAGTCAATATGAGATTTATAGCATTCATTTTCTGTGTTATTCCAGGTATCGTTCAGCATGTTTCAAATGTTTCCCATTGTTGGGAGGACTTTTTGTCATCTGAACTTGTTTTAGACCAGATTTTTTGTGTTTTAATACTGTGTGCATATTCCCTACATTTCTTGTCATCGATAGACTGATAGATAAATAAATAAATATCTATATATGGACTTTTTTCTGTAGTTTGTACGTCATTATTCAACTATGTGCATAACACTCGTAATGCAGTACTTGATCACAGGTGTGACAGGAGCTGGTAGTTGGGAGATAAACAATGCCAAATGCACACAGTGAAAAAAGGAGTGCGGAAACATTGTTCTGCTGAAGACGCAGAGACTGACAGCGGACAGATGGCAGGAAGGATTTCACTGGAATCAAACACTAGGCTGAGATGAAATGCAATGATAACTTCATTCCTCTAACAGCAGCAAGAATAAATAAGTAAAATAAGCATTGGGTGTGACCTGCCCTGGATGGGGTCAAATAGTCTTTGTGAGGGGAGCAGTCTTTAGATTACAGAGTAAGATAACTGTATTTTAGTTTTATATACACCCTTGAAATCAATAGATTGCTTTGAGAACTTGATTTTTTTTCAAGTATATTAAGAAACAAAAATGCATTATCTTGTCACAAAGCAACGTGTAAATTCACATAGTTTCATTTTTGTCTGTGTTTTCACTGTAACTTGATGCTGTGGGAAATAAAAGGTCAAGAAAAAATGTCTATTCATTCTTTTTTTCCCTCAGAAAATCACACTACGGTGTTTTTGTTTGTACCCTCAGCAGTTGCTTTTCACATACACAGTAAAGCATTAAGCTGTCTTACAACTGTCTGTATTATCTTAAAATCAAGTCTATACTCCAGGCAACCAGAGAAAACACAAATTCTGGCGTATGTCAGACCCACATTGCCATTTGTTTCGTACGAGACAATTAAAACAATCAATCTATCGTACTTATCCTGAGCTATCGAAGTGCATCCACAGAGGACAACACAGTGTCACCCATCATGTCACTGTAGTTGAAAAGCAAACCAACTCTATGCCCAAAAGGAATAAAAGAAACAATACATGGTCCAAAACTGGAATAAAACTCAATTTTTTTTTTTTTTTTACTCCAATCCATCTCAGAGGCAATTACTGTCATTTTTTACAGAGCAGGACTTTTATATTTAGTGAATATTTCCCTTTTTCCATTAATATGTTTACTTTTTAAGATGTGCATTTTTGTTTTGTTTTGTTTTGTTTGCACACTGGCTTTATTCACATGCTGGTTTGTGTGTTGATACAGGGTATGATATAACAATACAGAGGTTAAAAGCATTGTGTGGATCTCTTGTTAAATCCATTTATAAATACAGTATATGGGGATTCCCATGTAGCGTCCTCCCATGCCACCGTGTAAAGACACTAATGTGAAATAGATCCACCACTGCTGCGCTGTCTTTGTTGTGTTTAAAACTGGATTCTCCAAAACAACTGAATGATAAGATTCATGTCCTGTCCACATTAAACATTGACATTTTTCTAAACTGGCTTCCTCTATTAAAATAAATAAATAAGTAAATAAATCCATATGACCTTCATTTTACAAAATATCAATATAATATAATATAACAAACTATTACTAATACAGGCACTGACTCAGACTTTTGGACACTGTAAATAATACTGGACATATCACACGTAGAGGCTTTAATCTGTCATGAAAGTTAAGTTAAAATATAAACTTCAGATATCTGAAGAGTTGGTTCAGGTTATTGAAGTGTATTCTTTACATGATCTGGATTTGTCCATAACACAGGTCTGGTCGGTCTCTTGAATGTGTCCATTGTTGGGAGGACTTTTTGTCATCTTAACTTGTTTTAGACCAGATTTTTTGTGTTTTAATACTGTGTGCGTATTCCCTACATTTCTTGTCATTGATAGACTGATAAATAAATTAATAAACATATATATGGACTTTTTTCTGTAGTTTGTACGTCATTATTCAACTATGTGCATAACACTCGTAATGCAGTACTTGATCACAGGTGTGACAGGAGCTGGTAGTTGGGAGATAAACAATGCCAAATGCACACAGTGAAAAAAGGAGTGCGGAAACATTGTTCTGCTGAAGAAGCAGAGACTGACAGTGGACAGATGGCAGGTACGATTTCACTGGAATCAAACTCTAGGCTGAGATGAAATGCAATGATAACTTCATTCCTCTAACAGCAGCAAGAATAAATAAGTAAAATAAGCATTGGGTATGACCTGCCCTGGATGGGGTCAAATAGTCTTTGTGAGGGGAGCAGTCTTTAGATTACAGAGTAAGATAACTGTATTTTAGTTTTATATACACCCTTGAAATCAATAGATTGCTTTGAGAACTTGATTTTTTTTTTTTTTCCAAGTATTTTAAGAAACAAAAATGCATTATCTTGTCACAAGACAACTTTACATGATCTGGATTTGTCCATAACACAGGTCCGGTCGGTCTCTTGAATGTGTCCATGTCCTGCAGGTCATACACTGCTTTATACACCTGGATCTGATGTTTCAGGTGCAGGAACATTTCACAAAGCAATAAAAGACATGAGCAAAATGGGATGTGACATCATCATTCTCCAATCTGTCTGCTTTCCCTTCCTACACAGATACACACAACACAGAGTGTTTAACAATCTCAGTTTTTGCGACCTAAAATGCAACTTATGCATGAACAAGAGGCCCAGACATACAGGAAAACATCCATTCTGCATCAGATCATCATCAGTTCATCAGTCATGGTCTTGGCGTCTCAGTGAAGATGTCAGCCAGTACCACACTGACAGTAAAAAAAAAAAAAAATGAACACCATTAACTTTCACAACAGTTTTTTGTGTAAATAAAGCAAAACAGTCTTTTAATATACATAGATTTAGGAGTATGCATCAGGAGTTATGTTGCAATTTTTCAGCATTCCCGAACTTCACCCAAAAACCCAAACGACATCTTTTAGACATATTTGTCACTTCTGGCTTTGACTGAGGTCACAGCAGCAGAAAGGGTCATTGTCTCTGTTGTCCCTTCTCGATTTTCAAATTGTACAACCGTCTTTATAGCTTGTTATGTGTTGAAAAAACACATGATTTTTGTAACATCAGACCAGCTAAAGGTCAAGTTAATGAGTTGCAAACCATCAAAGTGTTTATTCTCTATTTTTGGTGTAAATAAGTTAAATCAATTCCCTGAATAACCCACTAAAGCCACCACGGTGACTCAGTTCTGTGGCTCCTCGTGTATGAAAGGAAATTGGAAGAACTGCACAGTGACATTTCACCCACTCTTCCTCCAGTGGAGAAGCTTTAAAGATGATAAATGTGTTTATAGTTTTCCCTCTCTGCCTGTTACACCTGCTGCTGAGAAACAGCATGTGGCAAAAGCAACTCCCAACCTCAGCTCAGGCTGAGAACCTGTTTCAGTGGTGCAAGTAGGCATTAAAAATACAGCTTTGTGTTGGTGGGAGCCTGTTGTTTCAAGTACAAATATGAAATAGAAACCAAAAGGACCAGTTTGAACACTGGATCCATGAATGTACATTTTTGTCAGACCCCTATTCAATGTCCCCATTCACAAAAATGAGGATTTATTTTGTCTCACTGTCCTGAAACCACTTTTGAATCTTTGCTTTGTCTCATGTGAAACTGAGAAAAATGGGTGTAATTTATATTGTCAAAATAAAACTACTGTATGAAGTCTAGTAGATTTATTTGGCTCATTAAAGTTGAGGTTTATGGGTTTGGATGAGCACTGTTCCTCTGAAATATTGGTTTTGGTTGGATGACTCTTGTAGGAGGAAACATGTCTGTGGTCTGAGGTCCTTTAAGTGACTAGTTACAGGTCACCTCAGAGTTAAACGTAATCACTGCCACCACAGCGGACAAACTGCAGGAGTTCAGTTTTATTCGTTAACCCTTTCATGCATAATGGTCACTCCAGTGGACAGCTATTCTACAGCCGTTCTCTTGTATATTCATGGGTTTTGTTGTTTTATGTACATATCAGTTTTGTTGTTTTATGTGCATATCAGATGACACAGTGGACACTTATGCACCATCCCATACACTGACATTCATACAATAACTTTAATTTTGCTGTTCTTGATAAATCTGATCTGCACTGACATGTTTGAGTGTAAATCAATTGCTATGTAGTTATTAGACTATAATTAACAATTTTCTTAGACAAAAAGCTTTTTTTTTTTTTTTGCATATTATCTCCATGAAGTAAGTAATAACTAGTATTAGAGTATGTTCAAATGTGAGAAAACATCAGATTAGCTGCATTAAAAATGTTTGTATTTCATAGTTTTCACACAGTATATCATTTTCTGTTATTGCATTTTAAAGACATGTTTCTTTGCTTCAAAGATTAAACGCATTTTGTCCAGCTGAGTGGACATTTTTCTAACTCCATAAAAAAAGGGTTCATTAAAAAAATTTCAATCACATTGTTTTTTTTTCATCCCTCAAGAGAAATAACGACACTCAGGAAAAAAAAAAAATTGACTAAGGTTCTCATAATTCATGCATCAAAGGGTTAAAGACCCAGTGCTCCTTTTGTGACAGTTCCCAAATGATTTTTTCTCTGTATTTTTAACCTTTCTTCTGTGATTTCTCACCATTTACTCTAATATTATGCTCTGTATTTTGCATTTTTAAGTGAACATCAGTTATTGTCTGATATTTAATCCACTGATCATGTAGATGTTCATTAAAGCATAGAGTAAATAAAAATGTTATTATATCAAAAACTGAAGAAAAAATATCTTTTTTTTTTGTGTAAAATCTATCATTAACTGAACATAAAATAAGTGTCTCCATCCACTGTCATTTATCAAACTCCATGAGTTTTACTGGTGAATCAATGTTGTAGAAGATGTAGTTTCCACTTTAACTAGGGAGCCTCTGAATATCCAAATGGGTCGTATCTGATGACCATGAAAAGATGACAAACTGTATTTTACACCAATTATTTACATGTATTGATAGGATTAGTGGATCAACAGTTATTTAACATTTTATATCAGTAAAAGATTTTGGTCTCTGGTGGATGTTGGGGTCTTTAAGGGTTAATGCAGCAACAACAAAATGACACTTATTGTTTATATAGGTGAGTGTGGTGTCATGGGTGGGCCTGTCACTGCCATAACCTGAAGTTAAACACAGAAACAAACACACACCTACCTTCTCACTTTTAGTTTCTTTTCTTATTCATGAGAAGAACCAGTTGTTTTACATTACACATGACTGAGTTAAGATGAATCAGATAAGAGGATAATAGTTTAACCATTGTCTACAGTTACATAATGTCATTGTAGCAGCAAATAAGCTACAAATCGCTCTTCTTCGCTGACAATTCATACCTAATAAGTAATTTTCCAGCATCAAAAAAGCAGATTCCTCTCACTAGCTTTATACACCTGTCCAAAGAAAAAGAAATGGCCTCCAGCTAATTTGCATTGTAATTACAGAGACATATTGTTGAATAATGTCAGTGGTTAGAATGTATTTACGCTGTTGGGGAAGTAGGCCACTGACCAGGGGGTTCTTGGCTGCTCTCCGTGCCCTAACATAGTCTCTCAGGCTGGTTCTAGGTGTAAATGGTCTCATTGGTGTCTACCTGTAGGTTCCTGCATCTGGTGTTTCTTGGCCGACCTCTCTACCATTTCCTTTGAGGGTCCATCTACTGATGCTCCATGCAGACTCTCCTGCCCATTCCCTCCCCACTGCCTCTTTTGACTTATTTCTTGTTCAGCTTTGACGGATCTCTTCTGCCACAGTTTAGCGTCCCCAATTTTGTCTGGAGGATTCTTTTACGTCATGTGCCATCTGCACCTTTTTGGTCACTTTAGTATCTTTCTGCCTCTAACAGTAAGTCTTCCTTCATAATGGAGTTAAAAAAAAAACCCTCATCTTTATATGTAATCCTTTCAGAATTGTGAAATGACAGATGTTGAAAAGCTGCATGAAAACTGCTGTGGATTTGTTAATTCCTGCTTTGACGTGTTCATCAGTGTCACCCTGCCACGGATGCTGCTGCCCAGGTATGTGAAGAAAAAATGTTGCCATTGTACATTTCAAGAAATCAGAACTTTACATTGTAATTGCTGAATGTCAATACATGGGGATGATGGCTCTACAAAATCCAGGACCTCACCAGTAGAGATTGAAATAAGTTCTAAGTGTTTTGGTTCAGCTTTAAGAATAGCATTGGTTAAAGTTAGCAAAAAAAAAAAAAAAAATCCTGATATGTTTTGACTATTACATCATGACTCTTTTTTTTAAAGTCACATCTCTTTTTCGGTCTTCAGCCAAGGCCAATAATCTTTCCCTTATCCCAGTAAGATGCTATTGGCACTTAAACTTGAAAGTTGATATTACATTTTTTTCATGCATTTTGCCTTTATTAGTCAGTTTTAAAGAGGCAATATTTTTGCTAAACCCACTTTTATTAGTCTTTGGTACATTTATTTGTGTATTTGGACCCTAATAGTTCAAAAAGTTTGAAGTTGAACCCTCCAGGTGCTGCAAATCTATCTTTATATTCATTTTGGCAAAAATTGAGTGGATTTCTACAACCTGTTTTAATTCCTGCTTAATTTGTTATGTTTTATAACTAGTTACATCATGACATTTGCACATATAAAGTCAAGACTTCCAACAAACATTTCTCCGAGTACGCCATAATTGTTTGTCAGCAGCAGCGGTTGTAGTAAAAACTGAAAATATGTCCAAACTTCAAGCCAGTTACCTAAAATGTTAAGTTGTTGGTTGAACAGGACAGAGCAGCACAGCCAACAACCTGGGGGCCAAGAAATGGCTCATGTGTTTAAAGGGCCAGCGCCCAAAACAACCTTTCTGGTGTCATTACTCAGAATTAGAGTTGAAGATGGACCTGTGGAGTTGAATTAATGAACAGCTCAGACCCAAGCATAGCATTTACAGGTTATGTAGACCACAGAGAAATGTTTTAAAATGAATAATTCCATCTTAAAAAATAGGACCAATGGCCCTGTAGCTTACCAGCACTTCCTATCGCTTATAATGGGGAAATTTTTCAAAGTCGCACCAAATCCAGAATCAGAGCCGGATTCAAATAATTTCACTAACTTTTGCTGACATCATCATAAAGAAGCTGTATACCAAGTTTGAAGTCAATCGGAATTGTAGTTTCTGAGAAGAAGACGATTTAATGTTTTGTAACGGACGGCAGATGATGACAACGCCGGAGGCTGCATGACGGCAATAGCTTACAGCCTATCGGCCAGTAAGCTAAAAAGCAAAATATTACCCCTTTAAGTGGAGAGAGACCTCAAGTTAAATTTTTTTCCTGGGCCACTGCAACAAGGCATTGACCTTGCCCTCTACCAGGTGAACTATTGGTGTACCTGCGTATCAGAATAATTTTTATAAGAAAAAATAGGACCAATGACCCTGTGGCTTACCAGCCAAATTCAAAGCTTTGGGAAATGTATCCAGATGCCATTTATTATCACCCAGTTATGTGTATTTATTATATTACAGAAATAGGCCATGTTTTCATCATATTTCAATCAGATCTGTCAAAAATTCAAATTCCAACTTGATATCATTGATACTTACTGATTCAATCCGCTTCATATCTCTTACAATGGGAACATTTGTCAAAGTCGCACCAAATCCAGAATCAGATCCAGATTGAAATAATTTCAATACCTTGTGTTGACATCATCATAAAGAAGCAGTATACCAAGTTTGAAGTCAATCGGAATTGTAGTTTGGGAGAAAAAGACGATTGAAAGTTTTGTAACGGACGACAGACGACGACGACAGACGACGACGACAGACGACGACGACAGACGACGACGACAGACGACGACGACGACAGACGACGACGACGACAGACGACGACGACGACAGACGACGACGACAGACGCCGCCGCCCAAAAATGTCAACATTATATGTATATATGTATAGATAGATAGATAGATAGATAGATAGATAGATAGATAGATAGATAGATAGATAGATAGATAGATAGATAGATAGATAGATAGATAGATAGATAGATAGATAGATAGATAGATAGATAGAAAAGTACAATGTCAGTGTTTTCTTGTGGTGACTGAAGTGGTGTATGAGCTCTGGGCCCACTAGTGTTGTCACAGACTTTTATATTCAGGTGTTGGTGTGCTGGCCTTTCCGACCTTTTTTCTGCTAAGCTTCTTGCAGTTAGTTGTCAAGTTCTGTGTCTCACAATGTTCATAATGTCCTTTATAGGTCTCTCAGAGTTGGTTTACTTACTGGACACTTCCTTTATGTTGTTGCATAGCATCCTCAGGTTACCACAGGAAGCCACTTGTTCTTCCTGCTAATTGCTGATATAGTTTGTCCACCTTCACACGCTTTTTCACTTCTCCATTTGCTGTTGCACACTCTTTTTATGCCTATTCCTTCACTGCTCTTGTGCATTTGTCAACATGTCTCTTCTTCCTACTCATTGCCTAGCTCTACCTCCATGTGTCTTGTTTCGTTTCACTTTGTGACACACTGGGTCCATTTGATGCTCTCCCGCTGGGCGTCCAATGTATTAGAATAAAATGCCAACTTGATACTGTCGTTATTTGGAAGTGAGTCATCACATAACCAAGAAAAAGTGCCTAGTTTTTACTGTGTAGTTCCACAAAAAAAAAAAAAAACCTTTTGAACAGGAAACACTATGACACACACACATACACACACACAAATTCCATTGTTAATGAAATACACAAGTAACACACAGCCATGTAAGGTTGCTGCTGAGTTCTTACATGCTTCAGGATAAAATACCTGTTAAATCTGAACAATAAAACGTGTTCGGTTACAAACAGTCACACACACAATTTAACACCTTGACTCTGACTGTTCACAGAGGACAGAACTTATGACCTTTTGATTAAAAAAAAACTCTCCCGCCGACAAAAATTCTGCAGTACAAACAGTGTGCTGTTATTCATACCTGGGTGTAATAGTGCTTTTTTTTTTTTTTTTTTTTTTTTTTTGTATTTTACACTATATTGGTAACTTCCTAGCTACACAGCCGACCAACTTGCACAGAAGTGAAAGGATTTAGCAAAAATGTGACAGTCACACCCATACGTCCATACACCCATGCATACACTCACACACACACACCTACACACACACGTACACACACACACACACACACACACACACACACACACACACACACACAGAAGTTTGAAAAAAACATCATGTAACACATAACATACATAACAAGCAAATGTGTTACTGTTTTTCTTGAATTTCTAGGTGTTAACAATTTAAATTCAAGAAAAACTGCACAAGCAAACCAGCAGTACTTTATACACAGCATGTCAAAAAACTAAATATGTGCATATGAAACACAACCAACAAGCATCAAAACCAAACCCACCCAAAAAAGATTAAATTGTTTTGGTGAAACTGATGGTGTGAAATTTGCTGACTCAAACTGACACCTTAGTTGTGGGTGTGTATCCTTGTGTGTATAAGTGCTATATGTAGTATTGATATTCCAAAATTTCAGCTGCATGGGGTCATGAACCAGAGTAGTCTTTGACTACCACACCCACCAACGAATCAACACGAAGTATCCACAGACTGTACCACATATAGAATGAAGCTCACTGTTTAAGACTACACATACTGTACCTATGCTATGGTCTTATCAAGGTTTCTCCTTCAAATGAAAAAATTCACAGTTGGTTATTGTGACAGGTGTTCAACATAACACTGTGTCTTAAAAGCTTGACATAAGTTACCACATTAGCCAATAGTTTACATTATAGCTCTGTTATCTGCGCCCCGCTTTTAGACAGTAAACAGCCACAGTAAAACCTCTGTTTTCTGTCTGGTTCGGTTGTCGTCAAGGGCTGCACTAAAGAACTGCTGAACCATCTAAACCTTAGATTGACAAATAGTGAATTTAGCAAAGATAATAACATCACATAATCGCTTTATACCCTCATAAGCCTCAAACTCTGTGGAAGAAATGGTGGGATTTCATCAGACTCCATTCTTTTTATTTACAGCTGTGTCCAGTGGTAAAAACAACAACAGGGCTTCTCTTTTATCATTTAGTCACGTTCTTTGACTCTGAAAGTTGCTTCTTTGCGGTTCTCATCCTATCTCAACACTTTTTATCAGTGACTCACTACTCCCTCTAGTGGTCATATACATATATCCCATTAGTGTGAATATATACAGTTCAAATTTCTAGAATTCAATACACTGGCATCTTTGGCATCACTTTGGGATTCTGTATTCTCAAGATCAAATAGAAATACTAGCGACAGCCCCTTTAATCTTCATGACAGAGTGCAACGATCTACAGCAGTGGTCCCCAACCCCCGGTTCCCGGACTGGTGCCGGTCCATGGATCATTTGGAACCGGGCCGCAAAGAAAAATTGTGATTAATATTAAAGCTTTTTTTTTCCATTAGTCTTGCGGAGGTTTTATTTCGAAAAGCGACCATTTCCACCCTCGCCTCACAACCGCTCTTGACTCTGGTGCACCATGTCATGAATCAGTAGTAACACAAGCTAAAGAAAAGAGCCAAAAACAAAATTCACTGGAGAACTTTTTCAGGAAGAAACAAGGAAACAATGAGGCTGCAGAAGGGTCACAGACTGCCTACAAACAGAAAGATGCATTTAGAAGGAAATATTATTATTCTTGACTAAGACACAGGTTCATTGCAACAGGTGACACACAAGCACCTCCAAACTGCTCCAGCACGTCAATCCAGGTTTGAGACAACTTCAAACCTCTTTGCATTCTGGCTTAAAGTCAAAGCAGAATATGCGGATATCGCCACAAAAGCCCTGAAAGTCCTTCCTCCGTTTCCAACCTCATAACTTTGTGACGCTCGGTTTTCTGTGATCATGAATTACCAAGTAGTAGACTGGATCTACGGAACACACCTGGAGTGTGTGTCTCCCATCAACCCCAGATCAGACTGTCTAGTTGCAGGGAAACAAGTCCAGGGTTCCAACTGATTCTGCATTAGGGTGAGTTGATATTATACTGTAGAATCATTGTAATTGCCTGATAAACAGTGTAAGTGTTTCAGATCACATGCTCTGAACTGACAAAGGTTTTTGTTATTGGAACTCCCACACCTCTTGCTGGTCCACAGAAAATTTTCATGCATGAAACCGGTCCGTAGTACAAAAAAAGATGGGGACCACTGATCTACAGTATTACACGTCTAAAACGTTCGTCATTTTACTGAATTCAAATATTACAGAATAGTTTATTGTTACAGATCAGTGGGGGTTGTTTGTAATGAGAAAGCTTAGAGGGGGGCACTGAGACTGAAATGGGGGGCGTTAGTCTGTGTAAGTATCAATATCAAGCAGCATATTATGCCAATTTTCATCTACCCCCAGTCCTTGGTGGTAATGTCTGTTGTGCCCCCCTCTCCCCCCAGTTTGCAAGGGGGGCACTACCTATGTAACATGTATAATCTCCGTCAGACCCCCCCCCGTTGCACATTTCTTTCCGGGGCGGGGGGGGGGCAGAAGGCTCATGATGACAAAAAGGGGCGTTTGTTCAAAAAAGGTTGAGATCCACTGTTAGATAGATAAATACATAATATGGTCTGAAAATTACAACAGAGACTCCATCTTGGGACCACTAATCATACTCATGGTACGTGACTTATATAATGTACATTCTTGTGTTGAGTTTCTGCTCTGTCTACAGATTCACAATGTACCATGCTGTTAGTAGCCTCATTTTGACACAGAAACAGAATAATCTTGACTTACCTGACCCAACCTGTTCTTTCTTAGGTGAGTAAGACATCACTACCTCTCATGCTCCACTTCCCAGGCAGACGGAGCTGGTTAAGCCTAAACGGATGTGTGTTTAATGTATGACTTGAAAGACCTATGCCTATTCTAATATAGAAACCATCCATGAAATAACAGCTGTCACATCATCACCTTGTTTCAAGCTCTGCAGAACCAGTCAATGCTGCTGCATGTCTCTGCACAGGACAAGTGAGCATGGAGCAAAGAGCTATGATGACAGATGCCTGTAATGTGTATATCTAAAATTTTGCTTATATTATATTATTTGTTTTATTTATATTATTGCTTAAACCTGTTTCATCTTATCTTGTTTTGTTTCTGCAACTTTCCTTCTTGTAAATAGGGTAGGCATAAATAAGCTGTTGCTTCAGCCTACGCCTTTTCGTCCATGTTTAATATAGTAATCCAAACTGTATGTACGTATATATCATGTTCTGTTACATGGACAAATAAATTACTATGTGTGTACTTTACATTTCTAAAAAAAAAAAAAACTGCAACCAGGACTTTACAGTCAAACTGCACCAACATCTCTTCCTGTCTCATCCTTTTCATGCATCACTATGAAATTAAATTAATATGTCATAATAATAGTAATTATTATTATTTTTATTATTAATAATTATTGCTATACAGGAAACAATATAAATAAGAAGATAAACAGACCATAAATCAGAAGTGAATGCACAAAGTTCAAAAAATAGAAATAGAAATGTGTTTTTTGTTTTAAGGCATGAGACATGACGTGTTCAGTTCCAGTGAATGGTTTTATTACATACCTGCCAATCAACCAAACAACAAGTATTCACCGAAGCCAGAGCATAAAGCTGCTTGTTCATGTTGCATCAAAACCTAGTAGATGGGTGTGATAAAGGTAAACAGCTGCTCGACACCATAACCAAAGTGGCAGATCATTTCCAAGTGATACATACTTTACTGAGAATACTCTCAGTAAAGGTCTACTCATAAGTGTGTTTATGTTTTGCCAGTGTTGAAATACATATTGATGTCCTCACTGATCCAATGCAAGAAATAGGTAAACCTTTTTGCACTTAGTTATTTGACCATTTATTGCATCAGATTAATGAAGACATTTATTATTATGTAATCCAACACTGGCAAACATGCAAATTAATTGAATGAGTGCCAACTTTTGTTTTTGACTACGTGATGAGACAAAGCTTGTTAACAATCACGTTGAAGTGTGCACGTAACATGTGACACTAAAACAACTGCCTAAAATACCAGGGGGATATATTGGTTAGTTTATATCATTGAGAGTTTTAAGTGCAATGTATAACTTTGAGAGTGAAGTAGCAAAAGGTTCATGAGGCAGATCAAGTCCGTGTAGCACGAGGCAATCTCCACTTGGTTAATCTGTCTGCAAACAGTTACCCAGGTGTTAAAACTCCAATATTTACTTGACTTTTTCCTGGTTCACAACAATTCCTGAGAAACATCCACAGGTATTTGGCCTCCTCGATATCAAATTTCCATAATGGTACATTCAGTTATGTACTGGCAAACAGTAGAAAAAGAAAAAAAAAAAAAAAAAACGTCAAAAATGTAACAAACACTGTAAGCTCTAAAATATTTAAGGAACAACTTCAAGACATACTGAATAGTGAAAAATAAGGCATGTGCAAATTCTTTTTTTTTTTTTTGTTCTTACTGTATTGTTTCTCCTTCCCTCATAAAAGTAAAACAGTTCCTTGTGGTTAGAGTCTGCTCCTCCACACCCAGATCTTTCTCCGAACAAAATGCTGAAAGGTGTTTCTGTTGATGTTGACTGAGAGGAGTTGAAATGTCAGGTGCAGGGGTGTAAGTGATTAACTGATTAAGAGAGTGGGGATGGGGGTAGAGCCATAAAGAAAAGACAAGGAATTAGTGGCAGCGCATAAACCAGAAGACAATGGCAGTTTCAAGTGAAGTTTAATAAAATGTGTATAAACGTGCAGAGCTGAGCCCTTTGTTCAGATGTGATTATCTGAAATGTACAAGGGTAGCAGTCTGACTAATATATTATATGGTAATAAATCACAATAAAAGTGTCACAGAGTGGTTCAAACATCGGTGGAACAGACGAGGCTGACGTGGTGATAGGGATGTTACAAGTGAAAGCAAGTTAGTGAAAGACTACTTTTTTTTTTTTTTTTACAACTTTATCATTTTTCCATATCAACAATATTGACATCATTAGTTAAACATTTCTTACAAAAGTTGTTGAAAGACTACTTTTAAATTTTATTACCTCTGCCAAGGAACGGCGGAGGTTATGTTTTCATCGGAGTTTGTTTGTCTATCTCAAAACATTATTGACGGATTTGGATGAAATTTTCAGGAACTGTTGATGCTGGCACAAGAAACAAATGATTAAATTTTGGTGCTGATTGGGGTGGGGTGGGATGGGGGGGCTGATCTGCCTTGGCGGAGGTCTGTGCTCTCCAAGTGCTTTTCTAGTTTAAGTACTTTTTAATGTTATATATCTTTGTAAAGAATTCATGACTTTTAATGCTATTATTTATCGAAATATACCTTTATATCATGATAATCCTATTTGTCACGATAAACATTTGTCTTTTGGCTTTAGGGTTTTTTTGTGTACATTCTCATTGTTCACATTATTGTTCTAACCTTCTACCTCTAGATATCTGAAAGTTTGTGCAGTTCACAAGGGATGGTCATGTTGTGACTCCAAAGAAGGGTTTAAAACCTCAAATACTGACTTTCATCTTTTTGTATGAAGATTTTAACAGCATGAAGTCAAAATAAAGAAAATGTACAATATAAGCAAAAGCATGTTTTTATATTGATACATTTTGTTGTATATTTTTTTAGTTGTTTTCATCTTGTTGTCTATTTTACCTCATTTTTATCGCATTATATCTTTCATAAAATGTTCACCTTGTTCCCTAGAGCCTGTCATGACATTAAACCAATAAATAAAATAAACAACACAAGCCCCAGGTCATGAAATCAGAGGCAACACGTGTGTTTTGTGTTCATACATTTTGTTTTTTTACATAGTTTTTGTCTTGTGCATTTTACATCATCATTGTCTTGCATGGAGGCTTTCATAAAATGAAATTTAAATAAAGAAAAAGAAATCAGACACTTCAGGTGTATTTTGCCTTAGCTTTTACTTGTTGCATACAGTATTTTATACAGTATTTTATCATTTTACATATTATTGTGTATTTTACTACATTTTTGTGCTGTTCTGTCTTTTCGCCATTTTTACCCTGTTGTAAGGAGGCTTTCACGATATTAAACTGAATAAAGAAAATGAACAAAATAACCTCAGAATCATGAAATTGGTGGCAACGGGTTACTATATTCATATATTTTGTTTTCTAATTTATGCTGTTTTTGTCTTGTGCATTTCATGGTGTGTTTTTCTTGTTTTATGATGGCTTTCACAGTGTGAACAAAATGAGAACTAAGTAACAAAATCACAAACTTCAGGTGTATGCAACTCTACTTTTTTGCTTCATATTTTACATTGTTTTCATCTTGTTGCTTGTTTTGTATCAGTTTTTCTTTACATACCATTGTTTTGTCTTTTACAAATAATTTAAAAGCACAAATAATTTAAAATGTACCTTAAAATAAGTGAGAATTAGTCATGTATCATAGCATTATCCAAATGATAAAGCATATTGTGATATGTCCACATGTCCATTTCATCCCCATTTCTTACACGGTTTTTGCATATTTTATGTCACTTTTTTTCTTTTATATATCAGTGTTTTGTATGAAGAAGCAATAAAAAATAATTTAGAAGCACAAATAACCAAAATCAGGCTGGTGATGATGTGCCATTTATGATGACATTATCAGTATGATCATGTATGTCATGATAACAGGTCAGTTTGTTGTTGTTTCACCTCCATAGAACAAATGAACAAAATAAGAACTTAATAATCACAAACTTTCCATACTTTTTCAGTTCAGTTCAGTTCAGTTCAGTTTAGTTTATTTTGAATATGCAACAAAACAAGAGCGATCCTACTTTAGTCCATAGAAATAGAACAGATTGCAAGAATACACAAAAAACATATACATTTACATAAAAACAAAATATGACTTCATTCACACATTCAAAAAGGAATGACAGGAAGTATAACTTATTTAATCCCACTCCTTCTGCACACAACAGTCTATCTTGTACCTTCCTATCAGTATTATGTATTAAAAATCAGATCCCTTGGATGTTTTGTAAATAGTTAACCTCATTTATCATCTTCACATACACACACACATACATACATACACACCTATAGTGACATACCAGAAAAATAAATAAATATATACATACATCCTTGAAGGCAACACAAAATAAATACACAATAAAGTAAACAATAAAACAAAGTGAACAACAGCAATCAACCAAAACGGAACAAAAAAAGCAACAAACAAAAAAATTCTTGTAGCATATTTTGTAATTTTTTTCTTTAATAGTATATCAATATTTTATCTTTTATAAATAATTTAAAAACAAAAATACCCCCCCACCCCCCCAAAAAAAAATCTGCCTTAAAATTGTCATCTACCGATTGTTATTTGTTTTCACGTCACAAAACAAATGAAGAAAATAAGAGCAGAATAAGAACTTAATTATGAAATCAGATTTTTTTTATCCAATCTTTTTCTTTTTACACATATATATATATTTATACTGTATGTATATATATGTGTGTGTGTGTGTGTGTGTGTGTACATATATATATATATATATATATATATATATATATATATATATATATATATATATATATATATATATATATACACACACATATCAGAATTTTGCCCCTATGTAGCTGGGATAGGCTCCAAGCGAGCCCCGTGACCCTAGTGAGGATAAAGCGGGTTCAGTAAATGAATGAATGAATGAATGAATTTTGTCTTTTAGAAATAACTAAGAAATAATTAAGAAGTACAAATAACCAAAATCAGGCTTGTGACAATGTGCCATTTATTGCGACATTATTAATATAATAATGTATATCGCGATAACAGGGCCTCTGAAGCAGAGCTAATGTAATAAACAGACTTAAAGGAGTGATGTTTTGCTTTTTTAAATGGAATTATGCATTTTAAAACATTTCCCTGTGGTCTACATAAACTGTAAATGCTATGCTTGGGTCTGAATTCTTCATTAATTCAACTCCACAGGTCCATCTTCAACCCTATTTCTGAGTAATGACACCAGAAAAATGGTTTTGAGCGCTGGCCCTTTAAATGCAAATGAGCCACTTCATGCCCCACCCCCTCCAGGTTGTTTACTGCGCTTTCTGTCCCATTCAGCCTCTTGTGTTCGTTAATACAACCAACAACTGAACATGTTAAGTAATCGGCTCTAAGTTTGGACATAATTTCAGTATGGACTACAACCGCTGCTGCTGATAAACAATTATTGCGTACTCAGAGAACTGTTTGTCGGAAGTCTTGACCTTATATGTGCAAATGTTGTGACGTAACTAGTTATAAAACGTAACAAATTAAGCAGGAATTGAAACAGGTTGTAGAAATCCACTTGATTTTTGCCAGAATAAATACAAATATGGCTTTGCAGCACTTGGAGGGTTCAAATTCAAACTTTAGGAACTATTGGGGTCCAGATACACAAATAAATGAACCAAAGACTAATACAAGTGGGTTTAGCCAAATATGAGCCCTTCAGTCAGATGTGTTCCAGGACACATGTCCATGTCTTCCAGCTCTACACCATCCCATGTGACTGTCAGGTTAACGGGAAACACACTCACTTGCTCACGCTGTAACTCCACCACCTTGCAGGCATTGTGGAGCTGTTTCCTCCACTTGGAAATTACGACACACACCCACAGAGTCACACACGGAGCCCGGACCACCACACCACACCCCGCCCCGGTCCCGCCCAGCCCGGCGGCCCGACCCCACGGAGAACCGAGAGCGGATCATGTGACGGCAGCAGGACGACAAAACCGGAGAGACAAACACACACACACACAAACACACACAGAAACAAACACGCACACTTACAGTGGAAGGCGCACAGACACCGTTTCGTAACTTCGGGAAGTTTTGCGGAGCCATCGATCACTGGAACGTCTAGTTTTCTATTTTTCTATTTTTTTAATTTTTTTTTTGGTCTTTTTTTTTTTTTTGCGGAGACTCATGTCAGTGACACAGTCCGGCTCTCATCGTCTCCTGCGTCACTTTTTCTGCGGAGTTGCCTTATTGACTTATTTCCCGAGGACCTTCTGCCGATCAGCAAGGCAGCTTTGAAACACTTCCAGGAATAGACTGTGTACTTCATCTGAGAAGTAAGTGGGACTCTGAAAACCCCTGTATGTACTGTTTTTACTCTGTGGTAGAGTCTGGAACAACTGCGTGGTTTTGTGGTAATATTCTAACTTTATTATAGGAGAAAATATAAGTCTATAAATTATACATTGGGGTGTTCTTTTTTGTTTGTTTGTTTGTTTATGTCTGATTAATTAATGACGGTTTTTATGACTGTGTGTTAACGTGTCCTCATATTTCATCCAGTTAAAGATGAGTTAACACAACATCATTGTGAACTTTTTGGCGCACTCACTGATAAACTGATGTAATCCCGCATGTCAGGAGTCACAGAGACAAGCTGTTTGTAGCTTTTACAGAACATGTGGTTGTTTAGATCAGGGGGAAAAATTTTGAAATTGCTTTTAGTAGACAGAAACAGATGTGTTTTTAATGTTTGATAGGTCTCTTACATGACACAGGGTTATTGTTTATTTATGAAGTTGTTATTGATGATGATTTATTGTATGATTATAGGTGTCCTCAGGTGAGATACTATTACTTTTTTCATTTATTATAACATTTTAGTCTTGGAAAAGTAAATTAATATCAGTAAATAATATTTTTAACTGACTACAACAGCTGTACACTGTGAAAATTTTGACTTTTTCGTCATTACCAAACTAAAAACTGATCTGTCAGAGTTGATTTATGTAACTTTTCAGATTAGATCAGTCATTTGAGACAGATTTTGCCGTTGATGGAGAATAAGGCCATGGTGTGTGAATGAGCGGATGAGACCTGACCTCCCCAGTGTTGTCAGACAGTGCAGTGTTACACAGTGAGGAGTTTAAGTGACAGGTGTGTGTCAGATAAGACGGAGAGAGTGAAGCATTCAGATGTTCAGTCACACCTGATCCTCTCTGTCTCTCCTCTTGCTTCACTTCATCTTTCACTATAACGCACATCTCTCCCTCTCTGTCTCTGCCTCTGTGTTTCTCCGTCTCTGTCTCTCCCTGTTTCCTGTGCTTTGTTTCAAGGCTGAGGCTTGCGTCACACATTCCACTTGGCATATGAAGCCCTTATCCTGTTTAGAGCCTGGAGTGAGAGAGAGAAAAAGAGGGAGATAGAAGGGAGGAGAGAGGGATGTGGATGTGGGGGGTGGTTGGGTGGAACGAGGGGCAGCTCTCCCCCTCTTTGTCTTGTTTTAATCTCGTCTTTCACTTTAGGAAAAAATAGAAACAACAACAAAAAAAGATTAAGATGAACTTACACCTCTTCTTATTGATTTATTTATTGTCCTCTCTTTAAAGAAGACAAATATAGTCACACTAATGCACACACTCACATGACCCAAATACCCCACCCACCCCTATGCCTCTTTTCCTGAATCAACATGCTGATGTTATCTAGTGGAACAAAATGCACAAGTGCACACACACACACACACACACACACACACACACACACACACACACACACACACACACACACACTGCTCAAAGGGCATGTCTGAGGGAACATTAGGGCTAAACATTAAACTCCTGGATGCTGAATAGTTGGTGATTCTCCATTAGAAGTTAAAGGGATAGGGACACTGCAGGCCACAGACAGCCATAAACTTAAAAAGCTGTAACTCGTTACACAACTTCACATGTGTGCCAGTGTATGCGCACACATACACTCATGCAGAGCAGACACATACACACACTCTTCTGCAGTGTGTCTGTTACCGCACTGAAACCACTGGATTGAGCCACTGTGACTGTGTAGCTCTTTCTTACCACTACCCCCTCCCCATGTTTGAGGTTCATTGAAGTTTTGTCATATTTTGGTCGAAACCCACTTCGTTTTCTTCCCTGTTTCTGTGTCTGCCTTGTTCTTTCCACTTCCATTTTGACATAGTTTGGTCAGAGAGGCTGTTTTCTTTGCCCTTTCTCTCCTTCCATTCCCCCTCTCCTCTCTCATTCTTTGGGTAGGGAGGTGTAGTGTGTGTTGAGGTGGAGGTGTGTGGGGGGGGTCAGACAGGAAACCACAGGCCCCCTGCAGCAGCACCCCCCATTTGGCTCCACTCTCCTCCTCCTCCTCCTTCTCTTCTTTACACCCCCCGACCCATCACGCAGTGTGGAAATAATAACAGTCAGACTAAACTCTGAGGGCTTCCGCTTCGCTCTCCCCTCTCTTTCTCCCTGGCAGCATTTCTCATTTTCTCCTTCTTTCTGTCCTCAGTTGTCTGGAAAGCCTCAAAGCTCTACTCTCTTTGACAACTATCGCTTGAGGTGTGTGCACATGTGTGTGTCTTTGTCAGATTTTGAGCCTTATGTCAACTCCGGTGTGTCTTTAAATGTGTGTATCCATGTTTTCATGTGTATGTGTGTGAGATGATAGATCCTGTTTCCTCTCCCCTGCCGATGGCCCCCTCTGGCTTCCCCTGAGGTCTGCTAGGCCTTCAGCCCCTCAGTCTGCTGGAGAGGAGTGGAGAGGGGCTCCATGCCTCTGTATGTGTGTGTATCTGTGTGTTTAGGGGGGTAAAAGGATTGGAGGAGTGGGCTAGTCTACGAATATGAAACCCAAATAAGAGGACAGGGGGCTTCAGTGAGGGCTTTAAAGTGAAAGTGGACTAAAGTGGACCAAAATAGGAGTCAAAGTCAGAACATAGGAAAGCCAGGGGTAGGAAGTGAGGTAAGAGGTTAAAATTAGTGAAGAGGGAGATACTCAAGGGGGGAAGAGCTGGACGGACAGAGTAAATTCAGGTGGGCTTAGGGCAACAAGAGAAATGTGCAGTATTTAGGAACTAGCAGAGAGGTGAGCTCAGGAAGAGGAAAAGTTAATTCCTGGACTATTAGCTTGCCACTTTGTTGAGTCATGTAATTGGGAAAGTTCATTATGACTAATTAGTGCACTGTGTAAATAGGTTACTTGGTCAAAAATTGTAAGCTATATAGAATATTAATAATACTTTGTTGTGATAGAGCGACAGTGTCATTGTGTAAGCCAGAACAACACAAGGTGATCCTGACAAAGCCAGAAAATAGGCACTAAAGAAAAGCGAGGAGTCAAAAGCAGAAGTGAAGGCTGTGGGGTAAGTGTGTGTGCGTGTGTGCTCGTGTCTATTGCGGCATGTTCTTGGACAAAGCTGTTGTCTGGAGGTTTCTGGTCTCTCTGGTGATCTCATCATCTCCAGCCTATTGCCATTAGAGTGTGTTTGTGTGCGCAGCCTGTGTGTGTCTGTGTGTGTTTAAGCATGTGTGCGTGTCTGTAATAATTTAGTCCTTTAGTGATTTAGTGTGTGTATTCTGTTGAGCTAGCAGAAACTTGGTGTGCGGCTGTGTGTGTGTTAGTATGTGTGTGTCTGTGCATGCGTGTGGTTGAGTCAGTAGCCAGGGACTTAAAGCCACAATATTTTCCCCTTCAGTCATGTTGTTTTATATCATTCATAGAGAGAGAGAGAAGGAGAGTGTGTGGTTCAGATAAATCCAGTAGTAAAGAAGTGAGGGGATGAGTGATTGGTGTGAAGCAAATGAAGAAGAAGAAAAGGTGTAGAGGAAGACGAAGAGGAAGATTTGGAGGGTGAGTCCAAGGGTGGAAAGAGGGGTGTAGGACGTGTTTGCTGAGTGGGTTGGGGTTGAGTACACAGTAGCTCTACTGACCTAGAAGGACAATATTTGCAGACCACACTTGACATGCACAAACACACACCCACATGTGGAGCACACAGAGAGAAAATACTCCTCAGCGACTCAGGTAGGCCTCAGTCACCAAAAAAGGTCCTTGGATGTCTGCCCGCACATTTGATTTTTCACTCAAGGTGATACTCTGAATGCTCTGATTTGTTGCGCACAGGAAGGGTATGTTGCGTTCCAGTTGGAAAACTCAGTGGATCAATGAAACATTGATTCACAAACAAAGCTCCAGCTGCAGATTGTCTTTTATCTCCGGAGGCCTTCAGTTTGTGGAGTTTACCAAAGAAGATGCTGAGCAGCTAAATTTCATCTCTTTCCTGTAATTGTTAACATCTCTGGGAGTCATTGAATTCATTCTTTTGTGATACACCTCAGGGGAAAGTTTGTCTTTTTTCAGAAGGACTTCTGTCCTGTGCTGCCTGTTAATTGTCTGCTGTTCATTTTCCTGTGTGGTAAAACCCAGCCACCTGGCACTCACATTATTTGATGCTGCTACTCTGTGTTGTGTATCTTTTCTCTGTGACATTAAACCAACGCATGACTTGACTGACAAGCACGTTTAGTAGATGTAACCATAAGTAATATGTGTCTCTAAGTGCCCTGAATCACCTCCATTTCAGGTTCATAAGCCTGCGAGCAATAACAGCGACAACACATGAACTCCCACAGGAATGGTATGTTCTGTACCTGGATGTTTTCATTCAAGGATAAAATGTGTAGAGTGCTTTAGGGGTTTGCTAGGGTGTTTTGGAGAGATGGAAGTCTTTTTATCATGTGAACATATTTGCCGTAAAGGGGATGGTCACACACAGTAAATATGCCTCCGGCCGAGCCCAGCCCAGGAGGCAGAGGTTAGCATCCATTTTCTGTGTATGTAGACTGTAAAGGAGGCCCCACATCGCTCACGTCTGAGTCAACAAATGTTTATTTGCTTGATGGGTGTTTAGCACCTTCTTAAAACAGGGTTATGAGTCACTTACAAACATGCTGTCAGTAGAGTTGAATGATAAACTTAATATAATTGTTTATTGTGATTGCAATGTCCTTTTCACTCAAAAATTTTTAAATAATATGATTTTTGTTACTGTCTTTATGAAACAAATGTTCCCTGTAACAAAGAATAAGATTTCTAGGTTAGGGCATCTCTATAGCATCACATCCATTTATGTTGTGATGTTGAGCTGGTATTGGTTATGGTGATTTCCTGATAATCCTGATGATCCTGATGAAGGCCACTAGCCAAAACGCACTCGTCTACATGTAGAATGAAAAATTCTTCTATATGACAAGTGCTACTGGACTTCTTGACATGTTGTGAAGTTTTCCTGTCATGAAAAATTCCACTACAATTTTGCACTTGGCCTTAGTCCAATTTTGAAAATATTTTAATTATCTAAATATCACCAGGTGCCCTTGATGGAAAACACATTTATTGCTGCAGCAATGAAGAAAATACATAAATAAATGAAAATAATATACTTACCAACAGGTGGCATGCACCAGAATGCCACACTTTTACTGTTTTTGCCTGTGGAGGGCATGTATAAACATGTACACATACTGTTTTTATGCAATGTCAAAAATGTAGGAAGTGTAAATGTGAGCTAAACTGCAGGTCATTTCCACTACTGCTGTTATTGCTCATAGTTGCAGTAGGCACAGGTTGGTCTGTAACTGTAGAGCCTCAGCTGAAACTCAGAGACTGGATGATACTAACTGGGCCAGGTTTCTGGTGGTCAGTGACACTGTGTCCTTGTTTGCAAGTTGTGAGTCAGAAATGTGTCTTTTGCACATGACCTGAGGCTTGAATACAAGTACTTGTTCCTTTATCAGCTGACGGCAAATGTTTTAATATCAACAGTTCAGGAACTTGCACAATAAGAACTTTTAAAAGCCCAAACAGTCCTTTTAGATATTCCTGCTACTGAAGGAAAAAATACACACCTGCTTAGATGTCATTTCTTCTCTTATTTTTCTGTTTTGTAATGTGTTTGCACTCCATACCTGCTCGTGCTGCCAGCTCTGTGTGTGCCACAATAGAATGACTGCTTGACCTCTGGCTGAACTGCAACACAATACAAACCCGGATTAGAAAAACACACCCTCAAAAAGTTTTGTACACGCACGCACACACACACTTTCAATCTGACTGCATTTTCTTTGTTTCTTTGCCGGGACGAAGGGTGAGGCCTCAGTCGTCATGTTCACACCCTTCCTGACCCAGCAAGCAACCATCCTGCTCTCTTATTGGTCTGCCTCCCATCTGGACTAAGAGTTTGTGTGCGTGTGCATGTGTGTGTGTGTGTGTGTGTGTGTGTGTGTGTGTGTGTGTGTGTGTGTGACGAGGTGTTACGGCCTGTGGTCTCACTCGTTTGTTAATAATTAAAGGCTAACTCCAGACTGTGGACTTTAATCAGGTCACACAGACACACACACTCTGACTCCCTAGGGGTGCATTCTTTGACAGTTCATCTCACCTTAATGCTTCAGTGAACACACATGCAGAATCATGCTCACAAACACACCATTTAGGCACAAACACAGAGTCATCACAGCTGCACCTGGCCATTGAAAGACAAGGTAACTGGAACCACCTTTGAAATCTCACACTCTTTTCTTGACAGGCCTCAGTGGGTGTGTGAGTGTATGTATGGTAACCCTCTGTCTTCTTTCTGACACTGAACTGTGTCTTTAGCACACCTTTATTGGACCTCATAAAACCGAACCCCCATCATTAGTTATTTGTTGCGTTGTCTGCCTAAGTATTTCTTCACATGGCTTGACGAACTGTCAAACAAAAAACATATTTTAAACATGATGGACAGATTGACAGTGTGAAAACAGAGAGCTTTTATGGCAGAAAAGTGGAGAGGCGGTGAAACTATGTTTGGCATTGTCTGCTGTGATTTAATGGAAGTGTCACATATCTCTCTTTTCAGTCTCCTACACTTATAAGCAGACATACTTTTACATAATGTGCTTATGTTACCTGTTGTTTCCTTTTTCTATTGTCTCAGAAATAAAAAGATTCTTTATGCATTATTGTTAACGTCTGTAACTGAAAAGATGAAAATAACCCAGATACTGACTTCAGTGTCAATAAATGCCCTAAATCAAAGTAAATGACAGATGATTGTTTGAGTGAATAATTGTGTAAATACATACGTACTGATGACTGTTTGTGTTATTTTGCAGGAGCCTGGCCTGTGCAGCCATGCTGATGTATGATTATCCTCTGAAAACAGACATGGAGACGGTAAGCCACGTGTGTTTGTGTAACTGTAGCTTTGGGTGCCCTCATCATGCCTGAACATGTTTTTTTTGAAGTCATACACTAACTGTGACCTACACACACACTTAGATATTGACACACACCTATACACATTGCTGCTACGTGTCTAGACAGTCTGGTTCCCACATTCTGCCTCTTCCTGGACAAACAGGCTTCTGTACAGTGGACATTTGCATACAATGGGTACACACACTGCCAGGGAGCAAACGAATAGACACACACAGAATACACACACTAACTGTTATCCGCTCTTTAACTGAACTAGCTTTTTTTTTGGCTGGCATTAGTTGTTTGTGCAGCAGAATCATGTCTTCCCTGTTGTTGAATGCAGAACGGAAGTTTTTAACTCTCTGCTCTTTTGTCTTCCTTCTCCGCTTCCTTCTTCTGCATCCTCTTACAGTCATTCTACTCACCGTATTCAGACGTACAGACGTACAGAGTCATCCTCTCCCCGCCCACTCACCTCTACCACCGCACACACATGCCTGCCTTCTCCCAGCCCCATACCTCCACCAACCCCACGCACACCCAGCTGGAGCCTGTGGACCTGTCACTCAGCAAACGCTCCTCCTCCACCTCTTCCTCCTCATCGCCTCCCTGCTCATCCGCCTCCTCCCCGGCGTCCTCGCACAGCTCCCCGCCTTCTCCCTACAGCTCAGCGAGCCGCGCCTCCCCCCGCTGCTCCCCCCAGCAGTCCCACCTCCGCTCCTCACCCTCCCACGCTCTACCGCCGCCCACTCCCACCTTATCTTACCCTACCATGGTGGCTCCGGCGATTGGTTCTGGCACAGGGGTCATCCAGTCATCAGGGGTCATGGTGTCACCGGTTATCGTGCCTCTGTCTGTCCTCTACCCCTCCCCTCTCCACTTGCACCAGCCGATAATGGTGAGCCCACCCCTCGCTAGCGATGACGACCATCATCGAAGCAGAGAGCACAAGACAGGTGAGACCTCGTTTTTGGTGTCTGTGACATTTAAGTTATAGATATATGTACTTTATTTATCCCAAACTGGGAAATTACAGTACAGCAGCAGCATGACACACAATAAAAATAGAATGCAAGAGCTAACAAGAGCAAAAAGTAAAACACGAGAGCAAACACTATACACTATACATAATAAATCAGAATAAAAAAGTATGAAAAAACATCTGGGTAAAAAACCTGGATAATAACTGTAATGTGCCAAAATAAAACTGTAAGGTGCAAAGTAAACTGCAATGATCAGAATGAAGAAAAATAGTGTCGACTGATTTCCAAAAACAAAGCAAATCCAATGATAATGACATACCCAACAAATGTATCAGGAAATAATTATTACTTTGCAGAAAAAAGTGATGACTTCTTCTTTCACCTAAAACATGTTGATTATTTAAATGTATTGCCATTATTAATATCATTTAATACAAGTTATGAGGTTCATTTAATACAAGTTATGAGGTTAATGTGGCAAAAAAAAACACTTTTATTAAAGGTTTAGTTTGTAATTTTTAGTGAGTAATTAGTGAAATTACATATTGCACCTCTCTGCCCTCACCTCCACCACCTCCCCTACAGTGGCCGCCAAAATTACCTCAGTGTTTAGTTTGTCTCTTCTGGAATATTAACTCTCAGATAAAGTAGGTGATGGTAATGCACCTTCAAATAGAAAAGAGAGAATAAGGAGGTCTTTCTTGGGCTGCCATAGGTGCAACATAGTGAGAAAGCAATCTGCCCCTTTAATAGATATAAACAGTCAAAACACAAATTCAGGGGATTATACACAAATCGAAGCATAATTATGAATATTATATTGCATTTCTGTAATTAGATCACCCTAACTCCCTGTAAACCTTACGCGCTGGGCCTTTAAGAGTATTCACCTTTGACGGGAAATAAAGTGTCTGCTTTTCTGCATTTCTTCTTTTCTCAGAATAACAGCTGCTGCATATTCTTGTTTCTTGAGGAAGTTTCTGGGGTCAGATGCGGGTCACCACGTCTGAAATTATCTGTAATGTCTGTAATAGGGTCAAACTCGTACAGAAAGTGACAAAATGTGTGCTCTCTAAAAAAACACAAAAAATGCCAGAATTTGGGGTTGATTTTAAGTCTAGCCAGTGAAAGGCAAATAATAGAGGTAATCAGTAAATGAACAGCAAAAAGGAATATGAGTTGTGTTTTCAGGGTTTTTTTTACAGTGTGTTAATGTGAATCAGTCCTTGTTGTGTTACATCACTGACCACACTGATGGGTTCACATCTGGTGATTGTTTTAGCTCCCTCTATGAAGCCCTTGGAGCTGCGCGGCGACGCCCATGACTTGCATAAGCCAATCAAAGTGGAGCCTCGCCCTGAGATCAGTCATGACCCCCACATCAGCCACGAGATGAAGTCATCAGCCGTCAGGATACAGTACGAATACGAGTGAGTGACACACATTCACAGACAGAAGCAAGCTTTTCTTATTCGATTGTGTTTAATTTATCAGCCATACAAGACTTGGAAATAATCAGAATTGGACTTAATTTGAGAGACCAGTGCTTTTTTCTTTATTTCTTTATTTATTTTTTGCCACATTTAGCAGTCAGACCTGAATAACGAGCTCTTCATATTATTACTGAGTCAATTACAATGGTTAACAATTAGTGCAGAAGTTAACTTAAGTCATAAAGACCCAGAGCTACTTTTGTGGCAGTTCCCAAATGAATTTTTCTCTATATTTAACTATTTTTTAGTGATTTATCACCATTTATGATAATATTATACTCTGTATTTTGCTTTTTTCAATGTATTTTCCTGTATTTAATTCACTGATCATGTAGATATTCATGAAAACTTCGAGTAAATTCAAAGGTTTTTATATCAGAAACAGGAAAAAAGGGAAGGAAAAAGTGACTTTTTGAGCAAAGATATCAATACCTGAATGTAAAAGCAAGTGTTTCCATCCACTATCGTTGTTGAAACTCCATGGGTTTTACTGGTGAATCAATGTTGTAGAAGATGACGGTGTTTCCACGTTCACTATGGAGTCTCTGAACATCCAAATGGGTCATATCTGATTATCATTTAAAGCTGAGAAACTGTATTTTACTGCAGTTATTTACATGTATTGATAGGATTAGTGGATCAACAGATAGTAAACAGCTTAGATAAGTACATTTTTTGGTCACTGGTTGCTGTTTTGATTTTTATGGGTTAAAAAGTAGTTAAAGACACTAAGATGAGTCTCTAAATTGCAGAGATAAGACAGGACCGGTAACCCAACAACTGTCATAAAGGACGCGTGCCCTCTACGTGTGGGGTGTGTCAGATTCCTTCATTCCACTGTAGCGTCTTCTTTTATTTCCAGTCATGTCCATCAGCCACTCCTTCTATTACCGCTCTTCTTACCACCCTGGTACACCAGGGTGGTAAATATGGTAGTAGTATGGTACACCCTGCAAAGATCATTTACAAAGCAATAATCGTGAAATAAAAGTGTCAAATAAAACTATGAGCTTGAATTTAATATGACACTGAAGTATCATATGGCAGTGTTTACGTGTTTCACCATCTGTTAAATACCTGTAGTGGAGTAAGAAATGCAATATTTATGTGGAAATAATCTTAAGAGGAAGAGTAGAATGTAAAATAGAAGTACTTCATAATTACTGCAGCTCCTTGACCATGAGTTTCAGTGTATTTCTTTAGAGTTTATGGCAGTATGATGGTTAACTAATGAAGCAACACACATGTACAGAAAGGTATGTAGCTCTAAAACTACAAGGAGTTGTTTCAAATAATTGTACTGTTAGATTAAAAACAACTCCAACTTCACAAATATGTGCGTTAATTCAGTGTAATTCTGATATTTGGTAAAAAGTTCCAAGTTATAACAATTAAATCTTAATTTGTGAGTTTGCAATAAACATTGAGGTTGTGTTCTACTTCAGGGACGATAAATAAATGAAATGACATCAGATATTTAGATTTTGTTGCATAGACACGTAAGCAAGTGTTATGTTTCTACCTAAACATTATTCTATCTAAAGATCATTGCTTTCATTTTTGGGTTAAGTAGAATGAGTGAATGTACATACTTTAGCACATATATCAGCTGTATATCAGTTGTCTTTTGCTTCTCAACCTTTGGTTTCTTTGCCTTTCATTCCCTCTCTTATTTTTTTCTCCTCTCCGGTTTGTTCACCTTGTACTTTTTGAACTGCTGCCATCTCCCACTCTTTCCTCCTCCCCTCCTCCCCTCATCCTTTCCTGTTTCTGCTCCTCCTCCTCCTCACCTCCTGTCTGTTGACTCTTTTGTACCCCCCCACCCCCTGAATAAAGCAGCTTTTCCTCAGAAGTAATTGCGGGTTGGTTAAACATGTAATAGTTAGAGAATGTGTGTGTGTGTGTGTGTATGTGTGTGTGTGTGTGTGTGTGTGTGTGTGTGTGTGTGTGTGTGTGTGTGTGTGTGTGTGTGTGTGTGCATCCTTTAGTTGGCAGGTTGGTTGCCACCACAGGTCGCTGTTGTTGTCACTGTGCCAAATCTGAAATAATTGGACCCTTTACAAGAAGTGGGTGTGTCCAGGGCTGTCATCGCCTCTCTTCTGAAAACACACTCATATATCAACAATGTAAATATACAGTATGTAATAAATAGGTCAACATTATGCACTGTGTGCTTTATAATGATGGACCAGTATCTGTGTGTCTATGTGTGTGTGTATGTGTGTAAGTGTGTTGTGGGGGATTTTCTACACATTCCTTTACGCAAAGCTGATCTGTGAGGGATTCATATTTCAACACTCGACACCTGCTCTCAACTGCCACTTACACACACACAAACACACACACACACACACACACACACACACACACACACACACACACACTAATGATTGTGTGGAAAGACAATTCTTTTCTGTTCTTATTTTGACTTTAAAAAGTCCCTTTTCTGCTTTTTTTTTGCTCCTTTTTCTGTGTATTACGTTCTGTACAGAGTAACATTAGTGAACTGAAATGCAGAATAATTCAGTTTACTATACTAAACATTCACACCTCTATACAAAATGCAAGTTTACTGAAGCTGGATATTTGAATATAAAGGAGGATAGTGGATTTTTCAGTCCCAACAGACTGTATTTCTGTGATTTGTAACCAGTTTGTCAGCATTGTTGAAAAGTGGTGAGGTGACAAGACAAAGCAAAGGCGTGGTAGACTGGAAAAGGCGGGAGGTGTTTTTCAACTTCCTGCCTGGTAGCAGTTATTATTGCGTTGGGGAGTAAATGCAGCCAAATTAAAGTTGCTGTTTGATTTCCGCATCAAGGCTGTTACACAACACCAGCGCCCTCTGGTGATCCCATCTATCATCAGTTAACCTTTATTTTCCTCTATCTGTATGTTTCTCTTACAGGGGGAACAATCCGTCAGTAATAGTTCATTCTGGCACAAAACATCCCCTCCCAGCTGATTCTCCCGACTCGCTGAAAAAGCGGCGAATTCACCGCTGTGACTTCACAGGCTGCAATAAAGTGTACACCAAGAGCTCCCACCTTAAAGCACACCGCAGGACACATACCGGTGAGAGGCGGGAGGCGGGGTTCATACAACACAATCCTTACAGGCTTTCTTACTCCTGTGTGCAGTATTAATGTTAAAATAGTGCCGTAGTGTTTTACTGTTTTTTACTTTATTCGTTATATCTTGCACTCTTATGTTTTATGTTTTTGCTCTTCATCATTAAATCTTTATCTTTGCAAATGTTTCTGTTGATTATTTCTATATCTTATACAAGCTTTACTTTTCCTTCTGAATGAGCATTTGTGTTATAAGTTATAAATCTTGTCACTGATCATCTCCTTAATTTTTTGTGTCTGCAGGTGAGAAGCCCTACAAGTGCATGTGGGAAGGCTGCACATGGAAATTTGCCCGTTCAGACGAGCTGACGAGACACTTCCGCAAGCACACAGGAGTCAAACCGTTCCAGTGTCCTGACTGTGAGCGCAGCTTCTCCCGTTCTGACCACCTGGCTTTGCACAAGAAACGCCACCTCTTGGTGTGAAACGTTTCATGGGGCCGTGGGCAACTTGGAAGAAAAACTCTCTGTGCTGGTTTCAAGTTGGACTGCACCACTTTGATATGATTTGGGGGGGGGGTTAAAAGCTCGCCTTAACATTGGACTCTGGCAGGGCGACGGGGAAATGTTCCTCAGGGTGCAAGTTTAAACTCTTTCACCTCAGCATGAATTTGAGCAGGTACCAGCCTGCTGATCATTTAGCCAACAAATCCTCTCTGCAGATTTATCATCAGCACATCTTAACACATTGTTTTTAAAATGGGGGTGTTGTAGCATATCAGCTGTGGAGGGTCCCAGACACTTTTGAGAGGGGTTGCAGCATATCAGCTGGCCTGAAAGTGCTGCCCTCTTATGGCCGCAGAACCAAACCGCATCAATACCTTCTCTTACAGCTCCACAGCAAAGAAACTTTACAAAATACACAGCGTGCCTAAGCTTCTTTTGCAACACCAGCTCTCTGCTTTACATGTAGTTAAGATTGCAGACACACAAACATGGTATTTTCTAGCTAAGACATTATAATGTGAAACTTCCTAGTTTTCCCTCCCAGGAGGCTCTTCAGAATGTATCATATCACACTTACTGTGCACTGTGTCATAAATGCTAAAGCTTTTTTTTATTCAGCAGTGCAGCTACCTGTGACAAAATGCTAACGCTAACTCCTACTTCATGGACCGCCACATTAAAACACCACACACCACATCTGCCTCTACAAGCTTACATCATGAAGTGACTTTAAAAGACAGGTAGCCAATGCTCGCTTTCTCTTGAACACATCTGACAGTGCACACAGCGGAACATATGCACTTAATAAAAGCAGCTAGGTCTTGGTTTTGTGTGCTTTTGGTATTTGGGTTGAAAAGCGGGATGCTGGGTCTCGTTCATTGTCAGATTGAAGTGTTTTTATGTTTTCATTCATAAATGTGAAAGTTGAACTTCTGCACAGGGGCATTATTGTTGTAGTGAGGAAAAGACACCACTCGGTTGGTTTAAGGGTAGAAGCAATGAAATGTCTTGTGTCTTACCGTTGTCATATATCAAGTTTATATATCTATGATATGACCTATGTTTCGATTTGTGATGTGACACTTTGGTAGCCTTTTTACTATATGACACTTTTATGTGGGGGAAAAAACACAAAGCAGGGAAAAGTTGCTCTTAATTTTTATTTTTCATGAGCAGAGTTTTTTGTTATCCCTCCTTAAAGATAATGACATTTAATTCACCAGTGCTCTACATCTAAATATGGCCATATTATTTCAAATAATCCTCTCCTACACAATAATTTTATGCCATTATTATGCTTTGGCAGATACAGTATATGGCATAAGTTTTAGAGCACTCTGTTTTTACAGCTTCCAGAGAACAAAATATTTTTGTTAATAGCGTCTTTGTACATGTCTCCAATGTGCACTTTATATTAAAGACATTCCCAAAGCCAAACATTTATTGGTCACATCCATTCTTATTTGATAGATCTGATGGTCAACACGATCAGGAACATTCAACAGGTATATTAATCTTCCATTTACTAATAATCTAATTAAAAACAAACACAGACCTACACCGAATGTAGTGGCTCACATGATCTGTACTTTCTCCTGGATATTCCTTACAGTTTTTGCTTGTATATGTTTTGTATCTCTGCAAATTTAAGTTTGTAATATATATATATATATATATATATATATATATATATATATATATATAATTGATTATTAGACTGAAAGGGCAATTAAAGGTTTTTATTAAGCATGGTTTTGATACCCTCATAATAATGATATTATACATTTCTATAATGTGTGTATTGTAAACCCTATCTCTTTTAATCTAAGTTGGCAATTCAAAGGGAACATGTTAAACTGTGAACATATACTGTACAGGTCTATCTGCAGTTTTACATTTATTTTAAAACAGAATATTCATACCACTTAATAAAGTTATTGATAATATTTGCAAAATGGAGTGTTGTGTCTTAAATTGTACAAAGGAAAAAATACAGTTAATTCATTCATTGATTCATTCATGCATTAGCCCAAGTGCTTAGTCCTGGAGAGTCACGAGTATACAGGTACATTATTATTAGAATACTGATTTCTGCTTCAATATGAACTATACAGTCTTTCCTCATGGCTTAAAAGAAGCTCAGACGCATGCTGTAAACATTGGAAGATGTGTAATTTTTGAATGATTTTAAGCATTTTTCACATTAAAAACCACAAATCCACAAGTAGGGATTTTTTTCAGTGGAATATACATAATTTGCCTATTTCTTTTGTGACCAGATTCCATCAAGCCAAATATTATAGTGACTGTCTTAAGTTTTGACTTTAAAGAATACACGGTGCAGTACAGTACAGTACAAGGGAACACAGGGTAGGTCTTCAACACATGAAGGATTTTAAAAATGCATTTTCAATAAACAAATCCCTCCCATGCTATGTAAATACACTCAGCTAAGATGACTTCTTACAGTCTTATGTGTGCATTATATGACCATAGTAATTTGTTCCCTTCAAAATGAATGCAAATGAGGAACAATGTCTCAGCAAATTTAAGACAAAAAGAGGGCTCGTCCGGGATTTGAACCCGGGACCTCTCGCACCCTAAGCGAGAATCATACCCCTAGACCAACGAGCCACCGCGATAACTTGAAAATGGCATTCCTTAACAAATATGTAGAGTTTCCATAAATTATTTTATTGATTTATATGTTACTATTATATATAATTCGATTCTCGTGTCATTTCTTTTCTTCTACAACCGATACGAGGACAAACCACATTTATATTATCTTTAAACACAAATATCATGGACGGCGAGATAGTTCACTTCGGTGCACTTACATTTTCGCTTCTGAGCCTCATGGAAAAAAATCTGTCAAAAGATTTTTTTTTTTTTTTTTTTACAATGTACCTCTATGGAGAGGAAGAGGATAAAGCTAAATTAGATATTTTCTAAAATCCTTCATTAACGTTAAAACATTATATTTTACAGTATATTTTACAGTTGATACTTCGTCCTACTCCTTTTCAACTATACACATTCAGACGCGCACTTTAAGATCGATTCTGTACATTTAAATGTTATTTTGTTTTTGTCTTATTTTGCTTTGTTTTGTTATATTTTATTTCTTTGCATGTTCGAAATAAATACAGTAATATTTGTTTTAAAATGTATCTACATGTAAGCTCACAAAAATTCGAAACCTTCGTAGGGAATTAATTTTTTTATTAATTCAAATTTTTTAATTTAATCACATTCAAGCGAGGGGAAGTGGAAATGTGTAAGTTGTTAGCAGAAATTGCTAACACATACTGAGCAGCAATGAAATATCTTTTGTCTTACCTTTGGCATATATCAAGTTAATAAATCTATGACATGACATTTCGGCAGCCTTTTTTATTTTTTAATTACTCATATATAAAATTTTTCCACTTCATTTCATTTTTTTTTTTTTTTTAATTGCTTACTGAATTTAAGCACCATAAAGCAAGGGATAGTGGTGAAAATGTGGAGGGTGCTGGCATAAATTGTCAACGTGTATGCCTGACGCAAAACAGGAAGTACTATGGCAAAGTCATCTTGTCGTTCGGCGCTCTTCGATGCTGTCAGTTCACCGGCCTGCCGACGTGGCGGGGCGGAAGAGGAGCCGCTGGCACCAAACACACGGGTGAGCTGCACTGTCACTTTCTTAAAAACAAAACTGTCTGACATTGAAAACTAGCTCTGCCTCAGCTAATCGAAGGATGCAAACAGCAGAAACAAAGTTTAACTCTACCCGCTTCAGTCATGAATGTGTTAGGCGTCAAAAAAAGACCCCAGTCCTGGGAATAATAGCCTAATTGTGACATGATGCGACTGGATATGGAACAGTGGTCTTTGTTTACTGTCTGTTAGAAAATGCTGTGCGTTGTCATCTTGCAGTGATGTGAGAAAATGATATTAAATGTTGCAGAGGAAGCTTAGACACCAGAGGAAAAGGTTTATATTAATGTTTGGGATCCACAACTCAGACTCTTTTAACCACAACAGTTTACATATGAAGTATAAGATTTGTAGTATTGTTTTTCTTTCTTTAAACTAGAACTTATGCCAAATTATTGTATGTTGTAAGTTGTTTTGCAGATTGTTGTGAAAGCATGAAAAGAGAGACGGCAGGTATGAATTCACCAAATGACCGATAGATGGCGATGTTAAACCATCAAGTGTGAACTATGTTGAATGTTATATCAAGTGTTTGGGCGAAGTTTTGATATTTGTGGGAATAATTATATTCAGTACACAAACCAAACTTACTCTGAAAAATGAAAATCACAGTCCCACGGTGTCTTTTTGCAGTTGTGTCATGCATGTGGATTTCTTTTATTATTACATCCTTACCAAATATTTTCTCTTCCAGATCACCATGTCCCTGGCTGCTCCCTCCAATGCAGACCCCAGCATCCCATCCACTCAACTCACCCATCCTGACCCCACTTCCCCACAAGATGTCCTGCCAGACTCCCTTTCAGACAGTCCTGACCTGCAACAGTCCACTGACGACACGGCCACAGAGGACACGGCCACAAAGGAGACCATCACCACAACTGATGCACCTGACGAACTGGAGCCCATCGCTGAAGGTCACATGGCTGAATGTGACCAACCGGTGAATCTGGAGCCAGAACCAGAAGCTGCAGAAGAAGATGCAGAGGTTTGTGGTCTTATTTTGTCGACTTTTGACTACTTTTTCATGTCATGCAACAACAAATAGGTCTGTATTTTTTAGGGTAATATCACTGTCAATAGGTTCTGATATCCTTATTGATTCTTTTTAATATTAATTTTATTACACGAGCATTTAAAATAAAGACTTTGCAGTTTCAGAAAAGACTGTTTAAAGGGGTCATATTTAGCTAAACCCACTTTTATTAGTCTTTGGTACATTTATTTGTGTATTTCGACTCTAATAGTTAAAAAAAATTGAATTTGAACCCTCCAGGAGCAGCAAAGCTATCTTTATATTCATTTTGGCAAAAATCGAGTGGATTTCTACAACCCGTTTTAATTCCATGCTTAATTTGTTGTATTTTATAATTAGTTATATCGTGACATTTGCACATATAAGGTCAAGACTTCCAATGAACATTTCTCCGAGTACAACATAATTGTTTATCAGCAGCAGCATTTGGAGTGAAAACTGAAAATATGTCCAAACTTCGAGCCGATTACCTAAAATGTTAAGTTGTCGGTTGAACAGGACAGAGCAGCACAGCCAACAACCTGGAGGGAGCGGGGTGTGGAGTGGCTCATTTGCATTTAAAGGGTCAGCGCTCAAAACAACCTTTCTGGTGTCATTACTCAGAAATAGGGTTGAAGATGGACCTGTGGAGTTGAATTAATGAAGAATTCAGACCCAAGCATAGCATTTACAGTTAATGTAGACCACAGGGAAATGTTGTAAAATGTAAGATTTCATTTAAATAAGCAAAATATCACTCCTTTAAAAGAAATATTTGGCATTTCTGTTCTGTGTATTAAGCTCATACATTCTGCAGGCTATTTTATTGGTGATAAATGAATATCAGTTAAATATGTCTATGCCTGTTGTATCAATAATGGAATTATTTCTATTGTTAGAAAATTAAGATGCAGCTTAGAAAACTATCACTTACTAGAAGTTTTACAGACCAGACAATTGCATCAAAACCCTAGAGGCTAGTACTAATTTTGTGTAGATAGGAGATACCAAAGTGTATTTTATTGCAGTAATGTAAAGTAAATTGCATGTTTGTTTGTCTGAGCAGAAGTCAATCCAGGAGAAAGATAAAGGCTGGGGAGGCTGGAGCTCCTGGGGAAAGTCTATTCTGAGCAGTGCCACCTCCACAGTGGGTATGTTGTCGCGTCTCCTTTCTGCTCTCCATCCAACGTGTCCTGTTTCATTTTCTCTTTCTTTGTCCCCCGTCTACATGCTCCCTGCTATCACTGTACATCTTTTTAATCTTTGTGTGTCTCTGGGTTCAGGTCACAGTCTGAGCTCAGTTAAGGTGAAAGCGGGGGAGGCTCTGCGACTCCACAGAACCTCAGTGGGAGAGGAAGCACGGGAAGATGAAGAGGGAGCAGAGAAGAAGGATGGAGGAGGAGAAAGTGGAGAGACTTCCCCCTCCAGCTCTGTGGAGTCTTCTACAGGCTCCTCAGCTTCGAGCAGGGGCGTCTTTTCCACGATCACTCATGCTGTGCAGAACACTGTGAGTACACACACACAGGAAAACGGTCCACTGATCATTATGTCGTAAAACCGCTGGAGTCACTGGAGACAATACAGCAATTTCCAATACAAACGCATTTGGTTCTGTACATTTCTACCTGGTTTTGTAGGTTATTCAAGACAAACTACAGCTATTAAATCTTGTAAAAGTAATTTTGCTAGTTTTGATGCTCTCCACATTGATTTTTTTTTTTTTTTTTTGGGGGGGGGGGTGTGTAGAGGACCAAACCTGCCATATTGAAAAATATATAAAGAAATATAAAATGGCTTGATAAATTATTCCATTCATGATCCAATATATAAAAAATGAAAAGACATTTTCTGTGATAATTTTCAGTTGTTCCATTGGCAGATTTTATTGCTTAATTCAAGCAAAAAAATCTGCCAGTGGAACAAGTGAAAATTATCTTGGTAAGATTTCGTGAAATAAGATTTTCAAGACCTATTGTCTAAAACTAAGTTCTTATATCTCACTGAAAAGTTACTCTTTAGGCGATTATGTCTGATTTTAAGTATGATGAGATATTTTGACTAGAAATGAGAAAAATACACTTGGTAAGATTTAGATTTTTTCCAGTGTAGAGGCTCCGCAGTGAACATAGAAACATCATCATCTTCTACGACATTGATTCACCAGTAAAAGCCATGGAGTTTCATAAATCACAGTGGATGGACACACTTGGTTTATGTTCAATTATTGATTTATTTGCTGAAAAAGTCACTTTTTCTTCAGTTTTCTCTGTTCTTTGGTATGATAAACCTCAACTTTAATCTGAGTTTTTAAAGAACATCTATGTGATCAGTACATTAAATATAGGAAAATACCTGATTTTCACTGATGAAAATGCAAAATACAGAGGATAATATAATAATTGGTGATAAATCAGTAAAGGTTAAATACAGAGAAAAATTCACTTGGGGACTGCCACAAAAGTAGCACTGGGTCTTTATTGGTTAAATAATTGCACCTCCTACTGAATGTGTTATTGTTTTGTTCAGATTTTTAAGAATGAGCTTCCATAGATTGTATAGTCCTTTTGGTAATCTTTCCTTCCTCTTTTCACTCTGTGTCGGTCTCTTTTAGGGAAAGTCCGTTATCAGTGGAGGTCTGGATGCCTTGGAGTTTATTGGAAAAAAGACCATGACTGTTCTTGCTGAGAGTGACCCGGGTTTCAAAAAAACCAAGACCCTGATGCAAAAAACAGCGTCACTGAGTCAGGCATGCAAAACCAATTTCATTCCATCGGATAAATAATGTAAACCTTGTCCTTTGTGTTTGTGCGTGGGTGGAATTATTCAGTGTGTTCCAGCATAAAACCCCGTTCTGTAATTTCTCTAAACTGACATCTGTCTCACTGAGGTTCTTTTGTCATTTGTCAGATGTTGAAGGAAGCCAAAGAGAAGGAGCGGGCACGTCTGAGCAACCAGCCAATCAGCGCTCCCACAGCTCACTACGGTATTCTGTTTGACGACTACCAGGGCTTGTCGCACCTCGAGGCCCTGGAGATCCTGTCCAATGAGAGTGAGGCCAAAGTAAGGCACAATCATGAGGAATACTGAACACTTTGCGGAAACCTCATCCTTAAAATTCAGTACATGTCACATTTCTGTCTCTGCTCTTAGGTCCAGGCGTTCCTCTCGACTCTGGCTGAAACAGAGCAGGAGGAGGTCAAGAAGGAGCTGATTTTCATAAAGGACATCTTCATCAGGCGGGAGGAGGAGGAGGGAGAGGAGGAGAGAGAAGGAGAAGGAGAAGGAGAACAGGCGAAGGATAATGGTGATCTAAGTTCCCAATTACACTGTTCTACCCCCTTATGTGAGTGAGCGACCAGACCTGCAGGAGGTAGAGGCGGCCCCTGAGCACTGACCCAGGATCAGTTCACCTTAATGTCCTTATCTCCCATTTTTCATGTGGAAGAGCTATGTGATTCTTTGGAATGACTTTCCTTTTTCCAAGTCAGGTCACATTTCTAATTAACAAACTTAAACCAGGTGAAGTCATGTTTTTGCTGACCTTCGGTGGTTTAACTATCTGACTCTGTATCTGTATCATTATCACAGTACAGACCAGAAAAGCAACTCTGCATTTATTTTTTTTAAGGATGAATCAGCAGATGTTTCAACTATTTGAAGCAGTCTTTCTGAGCATGATTCTCCTGTTGTGTCGAGAGTCTGTGAATGACAGTGATGTCTTGCTCATAAAATAAATATTTCCTGTTTTAACAAAAGCGCTGGAAAAAAAAAAAAAACCTCTTGAATTCTCCAGGAGCCAGTGTTTCAGTGGATTTTTTTCTCCTGATTGTCTGAGTGTCTCTTAAAGAAGTAGAAGATGTTCTACCAAAGTGAAGCTCTGTGTCGAGGGGATTCCTTGACATTTAAAGATTTGTATTTTATTATATCTTATGTCTTACATCAGCCACTTGCCATTTCTAATATTAAAGCTGAACCTAAACTCATCATATGTGACAGGTACCCTCAGGCGGTGTCAGAGCAGTGCAGAGTTCAAACAGTCTGCTGTCCCTTACATGGACAGGTGATCCTGTATGGTGTCTGATCCGGTTTTGGTTCTCAGGGGCCGCTGACACATTACACCACAGATCCACAACAAAATCAACAGTGTTTATCAGATCAAGATCTTCTCATTAGATCTGCATGAGTGCTGTAAATGTTCTATGATTTAGATGCATGAGTATGAATTAGATTGGCATGAAAACAAAAGCCGGCTGTGAAATAAATGACTGCTTATAGCTGTAGGCAAACAAAACTTGTTGTCACTGTGGCCTCAGCACAGGGGAAATTAAAGCATTAATGGCATGTGGTGAACAATCTGCTCTCATTTTATACATGTACAACTTCAGCATATGCCGTGTAAGCACGATTGTACTGACATGATGTGTGTGTTATGTGTTCTCTGTGTGTTTGTGTTTTTTTTACAGCTTCTGACGGTGCGGAGTTTGTAAGTGTTCTCACTGAGCTACTGTTTGAGCTTCATGTTGCTGCCACGCCTGACAAACTCAACAAGGTGACACATACACTGAGTTTTATTGAGTTGGTTGTTGTTTTAGACCTTCCTTTGCTCTTAACTTTCATTAATTAGAAAAGCAGATATAACCCCAACCTGCTATGATGCACATGTGCAGTTAGAAAACAGATAGAAGAAAAGGTTTCCAAACAGTCTGTCCATCTTTATCTCAGAAATGGACTGAAATGCAGAAAAATTTGTCAGAAATATTCACTTGGATAAAGAGTAAATCAAAAAGATTTTGGGTGCTGAAGCTCAAAGTCCCTGTCACCTCATATCTGTACATATAAATCATAAATGTGACACTGACTTTCACCTTGACTCGAGGGTAAATTGATTGATTTTAGTGGCCAGAGGTCAGGGATCAAGCTCAAGATTGATAATTAATTTATCAAGCTTCATAAACTGAAGCTAAAATCTGTTGCTAGTTGTAGGTTGCTAGTACAAATGTGCAAAAGGGGGGAAAAAACACCAGACAATGCACACCTCTCTCCTATTGGTGCAAATCAAAACACTGAATATAACTACAGGTGAACTTTGAGCCATTTCATGTTGTTATAGAAAAGCAAGTCCTTTTTTCCAAATTTCTGAGTTGAGACATGGTGGAAAACAGTAGAGTCATGTCCGAGTCTGATCAGTGATCGGTAATTACAGCTTTCAGTTATGTATTTAAGCCCCCCTACCTGCAGAGACATTTGTTAAACTTTTAATCATACAGTAGTAACCCGAAGTTAAAAAGTAAAATGAATAACATTAATGAATTACTTCATCCACATTAATCAAGATTATTTAGTTTTTCTCTTCTATGATTTTTTAGAATATGCTATAGTTATTAGGATACATTATTTACTCCAAATTAGTTGTTAGTTTTATAAACTGTTTCCTCTGTTGGATGCTGTGCTAATGTGGGAAAGGAGTCATTTAAAAAGTCACATATTCTAAGTATAAACGTTTCTTAATCCAGAGTCCTAACTCTACATTAATATCATTATGGATGGGATCTATGATGTCTACCCCTGTGGTGAATTATACCAACACTCTTGCATTATTCAGAACTGTGGTCGACATAAAGACAGAAATACACTCAGACACTCTCTCTCACTCACACACACACACACACACACACACACACACACACACACACACACCCTATGTTTCTTATACAGTCTTATTAGTAATATATAAAACTTATCACCCTTTGAAGTCATTCTGCATAATGAAATTCTAACATATAGGGCCCACATTAGCATATAATCATGTATATGCATCTAATTTGCACACATCAGGATGGTGATCTCTCAACATGCAGAGCTGATGGGTGGTAATTATGCATCTCTAGGCTCGGATGAGAGCCCATGATTGGGTGTGCGAGGTGGAACAGCCTGTCACTACGGAGACAGTTGGCAGGGAAACGCAGGACCCGCCAGGAGGAGAGGCCTCGTGTGGAGATGATGAAGAGAAAGACGGACAGGAGGAGCAGGTGGAGGAGAAGAGCGAGGAGGCAAAACAAGTAGAGGAGGAAAAGAAGGAGAAAGAGAACGACCCCAGATCTGTTGAGGTGAAGTCAACTCAACAGCAAGAGGGACTTTTTTTTTACATTTGTTATTCTGCTTCTCTTTCCTCCTGCTGTCACCATCTTTAATTTGATATAGTTATTTCATGTGTGTCTGTCTGTGTCTCTAGTCTGTCTACATGTCATCCATTGGCAGTCTGGCTGAAGTGACTGCTCGCAGTATCGAGCAGCTCCACAAGGTGGCAGAGCTCATTCTCCACGGCCAAGACCAAGAGAAGCCAGCCAGGGACCAGGCACACGTCCTCACCAGGTGTGTCTGCAAGTGGGATGAGCGCATCAGTGTTCGTCTGGTTCACTGGATGTAATCTTACAGAAAAATCAGTGAATCTCTCTGTCGTGTGGTGACAGGATTGACATTCTCCTTCCTCTCATCTGTGCATTATCGCTCTGAAAGTCCCCTTCTCTTTGTGGGCCAGTACGAGGGCATCTGTGTGGGTTCTGTCTGGGTACTCCAGCTTCCTCCCATCATCTAAAGACATATACTGTAGTAGGTTAACTGGTCAATCTAAATCACCGGTGGGTGTGAATGTGAGAGTGAATGGTTGTTTGTCTCTGTATGTCAGCCCTGTGACAAACTGGCAACATGTCCAGAATGTACCCCGCCCTTACCCATTATTTACCGAGATTGGCTCTAGCACTCCTGCGACCCTCTCAAGGATAAAGTAGATTACAAAATGCATGAATGAATGAAAGAACGTTAACCTCCAAGCTTCAACTATACAAATCTAACAAAGACAAGACAACCTTTGATGTGCCTTTCTTCCTTTTGTAAGGATTTAGTCATTTTAATACCACTACATGTTTCCTCATGCGCACATTCTTCCAGAACAGCTTCTCTCCTCCTTTTCTCCTGGCTGATTTTGCAAAGGCGCTGTCACAGCGACCCTGCAGAACCACACTGATACACAATCCAGATAAGTTTTACCCCTATTCCACAACAGTAATGGAGGGTGTCAGACCTACCTACATTGCTGGCCCAGTGAGATAAGTCTGGCTGTGTGAGACTACACTAATGTGAAATAAGTAAGATTTGCTAAACGTGCTTTTCTGTTGCAGGTTAACATGTGCCATGTGTAAGGAGGTGGACTGTTTGGCCAGGAAATTCTCTGATACACTGCTTCTTGTTGGGGTAGGTGTAGTTGTAAAGTGTAGATTTAAATAAGTAATCTTGGTATTATATGGTATTTTTGTTGTTTCTAACCAAGATTAGCAATTGTGTTTTAAGCCAGTGAGATGAATTCAGTATCCATATGCTGAAGTTACCTTTTCTAACATTTGTACCCGTTAATAAATACATCTTGACTTACATTGTTCTTTCAGCCCAATATCATACTTCTGCCTCACTGGCTTTACAATCAGTACAGTGTACTGCATCCTTTGTTCTTCAACACTCGGTTTGTGTAAGAAAACACCCACATTGTTTGTAGTAATGAAGGACAACAGTGTGATTCATCTGTGTGTCTTTAAAAGTGGATTGGACAATGGAGGCCTGTTCACACTAATTGGTAGACTGAATCTGTTGTTGTTTTTGGGCTTTTATTACCAGCTTTGTCGTGCTTCTACCAAACCTGTGATTCTAAAGAAACACAGTGGACATTCTGGCTATTATGAATAAACTTACTCTGTATTATTTCTGCTCCTTCTCATGTCTCTTTTCTTTTCTCTCTCTCACTGTTTAATTCAGAGCCAGAAGAAAGCAGAGGAGTTGAACCCACTGGTAGATAGTGTGCTGCTAGAGGTGAGACTGTTGCTTTTCTTCTTTTCCTTTTCAGAGAATTCTTATGGTTAAATTCACTGTTTGATCTATTATAAACATCATTCAGGACTCTTAATTGTGCACAAGCTGATGTGATAATTGATCATATTTCTTCTGTAAGTGTCACACTGAGACCAAAATGTATGATTAGTCAAAGAAAAGTCACGTTCAGAATTATTCTTGAGTTATAGTGGATTCCCTCTGTTAGACTTTGAGATTACAATGATTCACATAGAATTTGATTTTATTTATGGTGGTGTTTCCATTCTGTCAGCAGGGCTTTAACATAGACAGCGTTAATGGGACATTTAGGATTAGTTTCTGTTGGCGTAAGTAGGCTGTAACTACAGTTTACGTAAATAAAACAAAAGAACATCACCATTGTCTGTTAATACAGTTTGATACACACTGTATACATGTGAAGTGATGTGGGTGAACACAAAAGCTTTACATTTACATATGTTTTTGTTTATCGTATTTTGGCTAATAGGGCTGCCCTTGACTAATATTCTCTCTAGTTGAATTGGATGGTTCTTAGTAATGGCAATGGATTTCTTAAGGATTTAAACTACATTCAATTGTAGATAATGTGAGCGGTGATTTCATCTAAGGTTCTGCTCTTGGACTGAAGCTGGGCAATTAATAATCAATTAAGTCCATACTGGATATCAGTAATAATACTACTATTACTAGTAATGGTGATGATGTATGATTCTCTTTTCTACAGGGCTCCAACAGTACAAACTACATCCAGAATGCATTCCAGCTGCTGCTGCCCGTCCTGCAGATCTCCCACATTCAGAGTCAGCACTGCCACACCACAACAGAACCACAAACACAGACACAACACTAACACATACATACATTGTTGTGTTTCCATTCCATTAATTCCAGAGAGAGTTTACCTAATCTTAATCATAACTACAAGGTGCCTAAACCTAATCTTTGCCTAACTTTACTCCTCAAATGTAATGGTTTACGTGAATTCTATCCCAAAAGGGGAGTCCCCCCCAAGTAATTGTAAACGGATCGCCTTAATGTAAGAAATGCACACACACACACACACACACACACACACACACACACACACACACACACACACACACACACACACACCTGCTTGTCTTGATGTATCTATTATTGTACAGTAAAGTAAGAGAAAGCAATTATGTCAAACTAAGTGCTTATATCTATCTATAGAAAAGTGCCATAGCTGCAAACAAGATATACTCTTTTATTTAAATAGAATATATCAAAACAGACTCATTTTGCTTGACAGTGATATTACTGTCTCCAAAATCTGAACCAAAACTTACTGATTGTGTTGAAGGGCTGCTTCATTAATGTATCTTAAGTTGTCTTTGCACTCCTTATGGACTGAAAGAAAGACTTGGCACCAGGAAACACTAGTGAAATGTATGTTGTGCTGAATTCTGCTGTTTTAATCTTGATTAGATGAAATGCCAGTATTAGTAATTATACAAAATGATTTTTTTTTTTTTTTTTTTTTTTTTAAACTATATGAAGAAACACTACCTTATATTTTGCCTCTGTACATTTTGATTTGAGAGAAAAAGCTTTAAATTTTGTTGCTCTCTGACTGGGCTTATGTAAAGCGGAGATGTGGTTCACTAATATATTGTTGCTGCTACACATAAAAACATTTGTGGGATGTGGGACTCTTGTTTGAAGATCCTGAAGAGGACAGTATCTGGAAGTGTAGGGATTTTTCATCTGGTCTTAATGAATACTGACTCTGAACTCATTTGCTAGGATCTAGATTTAAACCCCCCCCCCCCCCCCCCCCCCCCAAGGTTGATGTCTCAGTTATTTTCCACATTCTCATTTTTCATGTCTTCTTGGACTTTTTTTGAGCACCTGTGGATTTCAGACTGTCCTCCGATGCTCACAGTGCCACTTCATTTTAACTATCCCTTATTAAATTGGCTCTTAGCCTCTAGGCTTATATTTATATCTTGGAAAGATACTCTCTTCCCCTTCTTTACTTCTTCTTCTGCTTCTTCTCCTTTACACTGGCATAGGCAGGAAAGCTATTAAGCAAATAAAATATTAGTCAAGCCTGTCATAATGTTTTGCCTCCCCTCAGCCAGATGGGATGAGGCCGTTCATCAACCATGCTTCTGCCTTGGAATATAAAATGATTTATAATGTGGGCTGGAAATGTTTTGCAGCCATTTCATTCATTTAACTTTGGATATGTTAATAATGCATTCAGACCGTCCTCTAGTACAATGCCCCAAGACTGAGTTATTAAAAATAAACAAGCTTAACCATCCTCGTGTGTCTCACATCATTTTATTTTCACACATCAAAGTGGCCTGTAGGCTGAGCAGTCATCTTTATTTTATGTCAGTATAGAATAAGTCCATCTGTATCCTCACCAGGTCTGCTCTTCTATGTCGGAGGAGGAGGAGCAGGAGGCAGGACAGCGATGATGCAGATTAGCTAAAAGGAGGATCACAGAATGAACTGAAACACATCAGGGTCTTCATTTTCAGCTTCAGTTATACATGGTAACAGGATCAGTGTATTGATTCAGGCCCTACACTATGCTGATTACCATATGAACACTGAATATTGAGTATAAATTAAATTGTAGACCAGTAGACTGTATCATATGAAACTGATAGAAAAATTGCAATTATGTTTGTGCTAACAAAATCAAACATAACCCACACATGCTGGCTATTTTAGTTATATATATATATATATATATATATATATATATATATATATATATATATATATATATATATATATATAAAACCAAAACTGTCTGTATGAACTATTGTTAACTAAAAACCCTTGTTGTACAGAGAGTATATAAAAATACTGAGTAAATTACCGTTATGGCAATAATCAGTGTTTTCCTCCAGCAACGTCTCAGTGTCACCTGAAAAATACAGATGATGACTGTTAACTCAGACAAGGGGTCTGATGTAGTTTTCAAAATATTTTATACTTGTGTGTTTTTCTACCTGGAGGGTCAACTTCTTCAATGGCTGACAGCACTGTCCGTTTGGAGAAAAAAGTTGTAAATGACTTGGAAGAAATTATTTAAATAATTTTTTCTTGAAGTGGGTTTATGTAAATGGAAACTAACCTGACCAGGGTCGAGCCCCACAGGTGACAGGGTTTATCAGCACTGAAGAAAAAAAAAAGTTTTTATCAACTTGAATCATGTCACATACATCTGTTACAATAGCCACTGGAAATCATGGCTATTCACTCAAAATGATTTGTTTCAATTAGCAAGATGACATTTTGCACTAGTGTTACTCAACCAGAATTGCATGAGATGTGATAATTCAATCCTCACTGACGTCTGAACAATTGCACACATGGATCAGTAACATTCTGACCACAGACAGGAGATGTGGTAATAACATTATTACATTCAAATGGTCCCTTTCACTGGGTTGGATTTATTAGGTAACAGGTGAACATTTAGTCCTCAAAGCTGATGTGTTGGAAGCACCAAAATGAGCAACATAAGGAACTGAGTGACTTTGGCCAGGTCCATATTGTAACAGTGATGACTGGGTCAGAGTATCTCCACAAATGCAGCTCTTGTTGGCTGTTCCTGGTCTGCAGTGGTTAGTACCGAATACAAATGGACTAAGGAAGGACATCCCAATCTCAAGACAATTTATTATCTGTGGGAGGTGATGGATAAATAAATATGATCAATGAAGGTCCACCTCTCTACTTCCAAGACTTCAGGAATCTGCTGCTGACGTCTTGGTCCAGACAGCACAGCACACCTTCAGAGGTCTAGTGAAGTCTAGGCCTTGAGTCAGAGCTGTTTTTGTGGAAAAAAAGTTGAACCTACACAATATTAGACAGGTGGTGATAATGTTCTGCTCCCACAGATGCTCGTTTGGTTGAGATGTAGTTGTTCTTTAGATACTTTTGGTAGGTATTAACCACTTTACAATGGGAATGAACAACAAGATCTGGAGATGCTCTAACAGAGTGATTTGACCATCACAATTTCCCCATTATCAGCAGTCTTACAGTAATAGGTTTTTTGGCATGAATAATCCTTAACAAAATGTGCTGGATGTTGAACAAAACCCTCTTTTTCTTGAAGATAAATTTACAAAACCATCAAACTTATAAACGGTGAAATTAATGTTCCTGTTTTAGTCAAAGAGGCGTTATACTGATAGAACTGATAGAATGATAGCTTGACTAAATCCAGTTGAGTGAATAAATCTTTTCTTCGCAGTAAGTTTATAAGTTTACACCAAGGATGTCAAACTCATTTTCTTTAAGGGGCCACATTCAGCCCAATTTAACCTCAAGCAGCTGGACTAGTAAAATAATAGCATAATAGCAAATTTTATAATTTTTTTTTTTTTTTGCACTAAAACAAAGAAAAAATTTTGGAGTTGTCATTATTTATAGACATAATGTAAAATTATTTTATTCACATTAAACCAGAAGAAAATTTGGAGGCATTATTTATAGGTTATTATGCTATTTTTTTTTTTTTTACTTGAGATAATTTTGGTCTGTATGTGGCCCCTGAACCACAACAAGTGACTGTTAATATCTTCACTGTAATTTTGGCATTTTGCAAATTCATCTCACAGGCCAGATTGGAACCTTTGGCAGGCCAGTTTTGGCCCACAGGCCGCATGTTGGACACCCCTGGTTTACACATTGAATAATTTACAATTTACCTTTAGGGGTTGTGGTCTCAGAGCCCTTCTCTCCATCTATTTTTAACAGAATAAAACAGCAATACATCAGACATCCTCATTATCTCAAATGTCAGTAATTCATAAATTTAGGAAAGATGAGCAAACAGAAAAACAGCCAAAACATGGACACAGGTTGAAACCCAGGTTATTTTTCTAGACAGTTTCATTGAAATACGATGCAAAGAGGGTTCAGTCATAAGAATTTTAGATCAGTACAATTCTACACACTGATGTTGTTACTGGGGATTATATTTTGACCACAGGAATTGAAAACAAAATGGGAAAATAATCGAGAATATCAACGTCATAAACCACAAATCACAGACAGTTTTACATTACCATTTAACTGCTGTCTAGCGAGGTTGTAACGAACAGGGTGAATCTTTGGCTTTCCTGACAAAGAAAAGAGACCTTGTCAGATATCGTTAAAGGAATAATCAGAGTGTACATACAGCATGTGCATGTATTGTACAAGTGTGTGCATCCTGTGTATGTGTGCATCTTACTGCAGGGACATTTCCTGTGGTAGATTTGTCCAAACACAGTTGCAGCTATGGTCAGAAACACCACACACACCAGAACCAACCAAAGCACTCTGAATGTACACCTCCACTCATCTGTAGGTTAGAAAGAGATTACGATACTAACAGATTTTATAACCCAAAACAAATCAATGTCTTTAACCCATAAACACCCAGTGCTACTTTTGTTGCAGCCCTGTTTAACTGTTTAACCTTTCCTTTAACCTAACTGATTTATCGCTATTTATCACGATATTATACAATTTACAATTATACTATTTTGCATTTTTCAGTGAAAATCTGGTATTTTCCTTTATTTAATTTTCTGATCATGTATTTGTTCATCAATTCATCAGAATAAAGTTGAGGGTTATAGAAAAAGCTACTTTTTCCGCAAAGGTATCAATAACTGAATGTAAAAACAAGCGTCTACAGCCACCGTTTATCAAACACATGGGTTTTACTTCGTAAATCAAAGTTGCAAAAGATGACAATGTTTCCACGTTCATGTCCAAATGGGTCATGTGTGATGACAATGAAAAGCTGAGAAACTGCATTTTACCTCTATTATTTACACATATTGATAGGATTTGGGGTTGAACAGGTATTAAACAGGTATTAAACCTTTTAGATCAGATGATGCTTCTGGTTGCCAGCACCTGTTTGGGTCTTTGAGGGTTAAAGAGAGAGTTAAGTCTTTAATTTATTTTCCTTTGCTAATGTGTGGCATGTGTAATAATAATAATAATCAGTTGTGTGAAAAGTATTGATTTGTTTTTATTCATTCTAATAATGAATGAGTCTAAAATGTTTTGTTTACCATGAGGCGTGACATGAATTCTGAAAGGCAGCCGGGCTCACTGTTAATTATTTAGCAGGAAGATTAGTCCAGATGCAATTAGCCGCTAAACAGGAAAAACGAACCCATTTGGAAATCCAAATGAGAAAAAGTGGAAAAAGAGGCAGAGGTGTTGAAGAAAACAAAGAAAATACTACGGAAGGGTGGTGGTGGTGGGGTTACGGAAAATGTGAGATGGATCTCCAGCTTTGAGCGTAGTACTGGAAAATATGCTTTAAACATGGAGGAGTGCTGGAGAGCCAAACAGAAAGACAGAAGACCAAAATCAATACAACTTTAGAGATACAATGTATTAAGATGTACTGTAAGCCTTGGAAAGTCTGATAGATAATACAGAACAGAGCGAGAAAGACAAGTGGAGTCATGAAGCTTAAAAGGAAAAGAAGACATTGTTTCTATTGAAAAAAAATACTGAGGTGGTTACTGAGGTAGAGCAGAGGATTGAATGAAATTGATTGAGTTTCAACTCAAATGAAAATGGATTGAACTATCTCCTAGTGTTTTATTGTCTCCTCTCCTCTCCTCTCCTCTCCTCTCCTCTCCTCTCCTCTCCTCTCCTCTCCTCTCCTCTCCTCTCCTCTCCTCTCCTCTCCTCTCCTCTCCTCTCCTCTCCTCTCCTCTCCTCTCCTCTCCTCTCCTCCTCTCCTCCCCACACTGACCACACTCACAGTAAACAGCACCATCTTTCTCTCATCTTGACACCGACCTTTCGGAGTGCGTTTCCATGGCAGCTTTTCCTTTGCTGTTACAGTCAAAACTGTTTGATTGGCGAGCCAAAGGAGGCAGCAGTTGTGATTGGCTGACTGCGCAGTGGGCAGCAAAGGAGGGCAATAGAAGAAAGCATCCTTGTGCCCTTCATCATCTTCCTGCTCTTCCTCTTCCTCAGGTGGGTGGAGGTGCAGGGAGCTGTGATTATAGCGGCCATATAAGGTGAGATTCATTGACTCTGCATCTCTGAACTGAAGATCCACAGACACCTCAAGGTTCATATGTTGAGCTGTGGATAAATGGTTTAATGATGGATGAATTAACAGAAAATAAATGGGTTTATTTATGTTCTTCCACAAAAACACAAAAACTTGATACCTGATGATGAGCTGTTTTTATTTACTTCTTTCATGTTCATGTCTGTTTCGCAAATAAAGCAGCTCACTTCTGGATCATTCCTGCCTTTCCAGGATTGTGACACCAACCCTGTCATGTTGCCGTGATTCCCTTTTGTGCAGACCTGCTGCCATTCTTTACTCCCTGAAGTCTCCAAAGGGTCACATTTATTTTTCCTCCAGTCTTCCCCAGAGTTCAGATGCTCCCCTTTCTTCGCCTGCTCTTCTCGCTCACAGGCTCGGTATGGAAGACAGTGGAAGTTAACCTTTGATACTGAAACAAACAGAAAATTCGCAGCGATTTCTCAGCAGGTGCAGATGGAAGGTTAAAAAAAAAAACCTGAAGATGCTCTCAAGAGATCAGAGCAACATCCCAAAATGGAAGCTGTTGCCTCTAGTTGATATCATCTACATAAAGTGAAACAGCATGAGACTGACAGAGAGGAAAACATATAACCACTGAAGGCAAGCACATGCACAAGTATCAAGGCTAAAGCACATTCCTCTCAAAAAACAGAACAAGCTTTTCAAAGCAACACAAAATGGAAACACTTTCAAAGATGCTGCCAGTCATGTGTATAGAGTTATTCGAGAGAATTTTTTAGCTCAGAGAGTTAGAATAAAGAAACAGGTTGATTGAGAGTGAGTCTATGTGAAGAGGAAGAAACAGGACAAAACGGCTCAACAAAATCAAGTTTACAGCTTTTAAAGATCTGTTTTAAAAGACAAGGTAAATTAAAAAAATGGAGCCAAAGCAATCATTTCTTGGCTCTTGAGGCCTGTACTGATAGTGAAACATGTGCACATAGACACATGGTAGATAAAGCTCCATTTGAAGCAGACCCACCTCGATGTAAGCTGAAGAATTCTGGAAGGCAGATGATAAAGGCGAGGATCACAAACATGACAAGTTTGGTCAGTGCTGCTCTTGTCATGGTTGCAACACACTGTAGATTCGCACCAACGCATCCACACTCTCCTTCACGCCAGCTTAGGCATGACTTGTAACTCGTGGTATCAGCTTCCTTCTTCAGTTTTACACAAAGACATGGGTTCAAACAGGCGTACACAAGCCCTCTGCCCACAGCTTTCAAAGCTCTCACAAATTACAGAAAATGACACAGAGGCAAGTAACTATGCAACATGACACGTGTACACAATAGGCAACAGCTTAACATTTGACTTCCTATTACACTTCCTGTCATTTTCTCAGAAAGTGTGAGAAATGGAAGCGTGTAAAAACTCAAGAGCGCTTCTATCCACAGAATGTAAGTAGATATGTTATGCGTCTTCTTGGGTGTGGGTTTGTAAAAATGGCTGTGGGTAAAATGAATGATGTGACTATGGGGCAAGTTTTGTATACTGTTTGGTCTAAAAAGAGAGAAATATGGTTTTAATCTGTGTGAAACAATGAGTACTGCTTTGTGGGTTCACTATAAGCCTTAACTAACTTATCAAGTTATAGTTTATGTTGATTTCTGTCATATAATATATGTATTGAAGACTGAGGGATGTTATTAAATATACATTAAGTGTATTTTATTATCAAATGGAACTTTTCACTATATTGATGTGTGATTGCAGTAAATTATTTCCAGTAAAAACCATGCTATATGGAGTACGGTGTTCAATAATAGCAAAGAACTGTTTTTAAAGGACATTATAATGATAAAGTACAACCTACTTTTGACCTTTTGGATCTTAAATGTCAACATTTTTTACATTTATATATTTGTATGTAATTCTCTGACATTTAAGTGTAGGAATTCTTTAGCAAATGTTAGTTTTGTGAAGTCGTAGCAAAGTTGACCTTTGGCCAAGAATTTCTGATCAGTTCAACCTTGAGTAGAAGCAACAAAACACACTGGCAGTAACTCAAAACTAAAATGGGTGGCATGATGGTGCAGCCGCTTTTCACAGCAAGGCCTTGGGTTTGGTCCCAGAGCCGGCATGTTCACTCCATGGGTTCTTTCCAGGCGCTCCTCTTCCCTCCCACCATTCAAAAACATACATCTTAGTAGGTTATTTGGTCCTTCTAACTTGCAGCTGTGTTCCTCTCTAGATGCTAGCCTTGTGATGGCAACATGTCCAGGGTATCCTTTTCCTTAAACCCACTGGTTGCTGGGACAGACTCCAACTTCCCTGCTACCCTCTTGAGGATAAAGTGGTTTGGAAAATGAATGAATGAAAGCTAATATTTAATTCCATTTCAACATCCTCACACAGCATCAGAGCTACAGTACTTCTCTGCTATGCTGCACTGGAAACCAGAGCTACAAGAGGACAGCTTATTCCCCCCAACCTGCACAAAATCAGAAAGTTGTATTTTATTTTTGAGACACCACTGCAACACATACCTGGTGAATTATGGAAAATTTGGAAGAAAATACATGGATGGATTTCCAGTTATAACCCCAGAAACACACTGATGACACGTTACATCCTCACTACAACCCATCACATTATGTACCATGGGGGTTGAGAAACAGAACTGTTTCATGTTTTTCCTCTAGAATGTTTTCCTACATGAGTTTCTACTGTCAAGTAATTGATATGAAATGAAAGCTAACTGTTACATGGCAGTGTGAGTGCATTTCCACAAAGCATTAACAGAATATTTGTGCCACATTTGAAAAACTTTTCTCAAGGCATTCCTAATTTATTGGAAGGTAAAGACAGACAAAACATAATGGTTTCATAAAATGATTTTTAAATGGGGAAAACAGCATACATACTCACTGTTTCAGTTGCTGAAGGAAAAACCAAGGAGAGAAACTCGATACAATCTAACCCTCCTATAGCCTGATCTCAGAGCTGCTGACACTTCTTGAATTAGCATTTCTACACAGTAGAAGCCACAGACTGTCTACAATAGAAGCTGAAAGAGGTTTGTGTTACTGCTAGAGAGGTCATTTTTTTTATTCTACACTATTCTAAAAAATATGATTTTTTCCTTTGTACCACTGGACTTGATCTCTGTTGGGAGTTTAGTGTAGCTCAGATTTTATGGTTGGATGCCTGAGAACCACTTATCTTGGCAGGACTGGGGTGGGGGCAGACACACAAACACACACAGAGAGTCAGACAAACACACCAAAACACACTGATGAGCATGGCTTGCAGGTGGAACCTTATCTCCACTCCACAGCGGCTTGCCTCTCTCAGGGCTCAGTCGGCAGCTTATAGAACGGAATGGAAGCTGCCAAAAAAAAAAAAAAAAAAGACAAAAAAAATTCTATCCTTCTATGTCCAATCAAAGCTACTTGACACATTCCCAGATATTTCAAGTGCATGGCTAAAATGCATTTACAGCAGAGTGAATGAATGTTAGCAGAATGCAGAATATAAAACACATATTTGTCTGTGCCTGGGCATATATCAGCAAGTGTCAATGCTGTTGAGTTGTCCTTCAGAAAGGAAAAATATACCCTCCAGTCCTTCCTGCAATTAGGGGTATTAATAAATAACTCTGTGATAATTTATAATTTTTGAGTTTTCATTATGGTGTATCACACAAAAATGAGAACTCTAATGATTTACTTAATGAGTCATTTACTGTACATCACTGTGTTTCTACAATAGATTTCAGTGGACTGTTCTCCTTTTTTCTGTTTTATGGATGTTACTGAGGTGCACTACTGTCACCAGCTATATCCTCCTGAGATCCAAGAAAGTAAAAGTTTTGGCTTTTTTTTACATTAAATAAGTGCCTTGATTGGAAACAGTATGATGCCACAGATTTAAATTTTTAATATATATATATTCTTTGCAGTGGACTTTTTTTTTTTTTAGTAAAGCTGTGAAACTCTTGTCCCCTGCAGAGGACAAAAATGCATTGCTGGGTCTCAGGAATATATGAGTTAGAACCAGCAATGATATCCCAGAACAGACAAAACAAACACTGGCTCAAACAAGAGACAGTTTCCCCATCCAAAGCTTGAGTTTTTGACCATTAATAGCCCTATAGGAGCTATGTATTTATTCTGCTTTTGTCATCAAGGGGTAAGTTCCATTTCTCCTTCATGAAGCCAGTGCAGAAGTGTTATAAAAATGTAATCCACAAAGCCCTGACTCCCATACACTTACACTGAACAAAAAATACTGCAACATTTAGACTGTTAATAAGAGCTCAGGTCAGATAGAAGGCTCTGATTTCTGCAGTGTTGGGCTTTCACTGACAGGTCTGCATGACAGCTCATTCGCCTACCAAGTGTCTCTTTATAAGGTATTGTGTTTTCATAAAATGATTTTTTTTTTTTGTCTTGACAGGCAGCTCCACTGTCATTGTGGTTAATAGGCTCCATTTATAAAACAGTGGAATTACTTTGTTATGCAATGCAAAATGAAATTCCTCATTTTACTGTCAGTGGGTTAGCACTTAGCATTAGCTCACCTCTATAGCCCTTTTATCCAAATATGGTCACTTCCGGCTCCAGAAAAAACAACATAGCAGTGACCAAATCACAAACTACAGGAGTTCAGACACCAGTGGATGATGTTCTGGTTCCTTTGTCCACTGATTGTAAATGGTCTCTGTCCTATTGGACTGTATCAGGACCACAGGTATACAACAGAACTAGCATTAGAGCTGGGGAATCTATTAAAATGTATTTTATTAATAGAGGGTTCCTTTTCTGGAAACCACGAAAAATGCATACATTGCAGAAATCCAGGTTATTCCTCTAGAGTCCCTTCATAGTCAATATAAACTGTTTGATTCTTGTAATATATTAATTGTGAATGTGTTTCTTCAATCACATAGAGTATGTAGTTTTAACAAAGAGAGAGTATTTTTGAATCAACTGTATCTGAACCTTGTACATTGCCAGTACACAGATTTCTATGCTGTGTCTCTGGTTAATTTTACCTTGAAAATCTCTATACTCACTCATACCTACTGTGGAGCCTTTCATTTGCTCCACCACGGTGGTAACAGTGCACAACACTAGGTATTGTCACATCTGAAATGGAGTTAGCATCAACAAATGACCAACTGCCAGCACTACACAAACAACACAGGACACATACAAATCTTCTACTACTACTGTCTTCATCTTCATTGCATTTGGACATCTTGTGGTAGAAACTGACGGTATTAGACCACAGTCCACTAAGACAATACCTTATTTTAATCAGTGCTGAATGTCAGTAGGTGTAATGGGAGCTTTGTAAAACAGAGAACAAAATGCAGTTTAACCTGCATCTATATTTAAAGCTTAGTTCATTATCTCACAGCTGCATGATTCCCATCATGCAATATCTGTGGATTAGGAGACTACCAAGGGAATGAAACGCTTGATCAAAATCATTTTTTATCAACTTAAGTGGAACTGAATATTTAACATTTTGCAGGGGACCAGCAGGAATCTCCCCCAGGATCCTCCAGCTGCCTTGAAACCTGGTCTGAAAACCGCAGGTATGGTCTGCTCTTCTCCACTGATGTGTGTGTGATTAGTAAACTGCTGGGAATCTGCTGCGGTTCACTTTCAACCTGACAGCTTGCTAGAAATCTAATAAATCTAAAGTAGAGTTGATTGGGTGGAAGCATCAGAATCCAGCTCAAGGTGTCCAGTGAAGAAGGAAATTAATGTATTTAAATGCTCTTTTACCCCTGTTTTATGGATCTTCTTCCTGCTGCGATATCTAGATGGGAGGATATCAGTTCAGTTGCCACGGCTGGTGTGTGTTTGTTCATACCAGCCAACATATTATGCCAGTAAATTTAACCTTGATGATGACCACAGGAAAGACTTTTGTGACACCCTGATCTTTCACATGTCACCACCACCACCACCACCGTCATTAAATAGTGTCTGATACTAATACTCTGCTCCTAAACAAAGTGCTGTAAAAACTAATGACTGGATTTTTATTGCTGTAATTAAAAAGACATTCTGTGAAATACACTATCACTCTGATAGTTTTCCTCTGCTCTCAGGCTTTATGCTAAGATAAGCAAACTGCCTCCTGGCTGCACCTACAGATTTAAGTGACAGATACTTTATAAGAGCAGTATAGATCATGAGAAAGTTTTATTGGGCAAAATGTCCACAAGAAATATTAAAATCAGCAGCAGATTGATATGAAATCGCTGGAGCATCTTCATTCTCCCAAGGCTGATCTTTTGATTTTAATGATCGTGGCCTTTACTGTGGTGCAGCTCTGCAAACGAGGCATACAAAAATATCATTATGTTGAATGTTTTTCCTGAAAGTTTTATTGCTATAATGAGCTCAGCCTGCTGGGACTATTGGGCGAACTTTTGAAGTTTACTGTAACTTTGTTTATTGCAAATATCCATGTTGAAGTCTGAACACCTTTGGACTCTTTTAATCATCTGAATCAATCTAAAAAGTCATTTGTTCAGTATGTCTGAAAGCACCGTCTGAAGCATCTGTCACACACTGCTAAATGTACACATCTATCACTTTTAACGCAGCAGCGAGAATCTAATGATGAACACAACAGTGCGGTACAAATGCTGACTGTAACTGACTGAGGAAGTGTAGTCATGAGTAACAGTGTGAGAAACAGGGTGTCTTTATCAGCACTTAACTTTTCTTCAAGACCCAATAATTTGCTGAAGATGATGAACATTAACTGTACATCTCGTCAGACAGTTTGACAGTCTGCGGTGTCACCTCAGCGAGAAATCACCTGAGAGATGCTGTATGTTGGCTATTTTAGGAACCTCTGCATCACTGCAGAATCTAATGCAGGGAGGGTGGAGATTGAAGGTAACAGCATGATGAGATTAGGGATTTAGGTAGCAGAGAGGATATTTAAAAGCAGGTGGGAAGCAGCAGGTTATAGTTGTATTTCAGGCATTAGAAGGTGTATATTTAATCTTTCCCTCCTTGTGATGCTTAAACTTAAAACCTTGGATCTGTTTTTGACTCAATGATGAAACCAAATAGATTAAACTGTCAAGAATTTGAAGTTACCTTTCATCAGCTGCATTTATTTGTAACTCTTCTTTGAGAAATGGACTAAGAAAAGTGTTTTTGGGTAAATGAAACTCAAGAACAAGGAAACCTCTGGTCATCCTGTTTGGTTTATATACTGATCATTCCTTCATTGATGACAAGATGTACTACAGAACAAATTTGCTGAGGAATCTTGACATGACATATGATGTTCATTTGTTTTCAGTCAACTTAAGCTCAGGATCATTATTGTACTCATTTCTTATTGCATGAGCTCACCCTATCAACCACTGTGGTGTAACTATCCTCACTCTGCATTTATAAAACTCACTTCACATCTATACTGTTACTTTGCTATACTTTGCTGCAGCTGCTGCTAACACACAATACAGTTTCATTAGACCTGCCTCCTTTCCCAGAATACATCTGTACATATGCTCAAAGTCTCCTCCACAAAAGAGAAGATGCTCATTACTCTAAACTGTGCTCTGTTTTGCATTTGTAGCATAATAAAGCCACTGTTATATACAGAAAACACTGTGGATATGAAATATCAGAAATGGATCTTAAATTATTCAAACAGTTACATCATTTTGAGCCATGTCTTTGGTCTATTTAAGCAGCAAAAGTGCAAGTTCGACTGTCAAATATAATTACAAAATATGGAGATGATCTGCTACTTTTTGAAACAAACAGGTAAATAACCTTCAGTAGTACACAGAGAGCCAAAGTCCTGTCCTTTCCGGCTCTGGGACCATATGGGACTTAATTCTGTGAAATGGATGTTCCATCAATGTGTGAAAAAAGTAATTTTTTGACTGTATAAGACTGTAGTGACTGTGGTAGTCAAACTCAGTTATTCTTTTTTTTTCCAGTTATTTTTTCTTCATTTCATCATATTTCCAACTCAACAGCAGGGCAGCCAAGTTAAAGATGTGCAGCCAAGTTTTTTTTTTTTTTTTTTCAGGAATAAATGGCCTTAACATTGAAGTAACTTATGTTTAGATGTGTTTGTGATGAAAAGTCTCAGAGGCTTTATTGTGTATTTCTTGTGTGCATGCTTGATGGTAGCAGCCACTCCTGTATTGAACCAGGAATAGGGAGTATGGACTGATGCTTGTTCTGATGCAGCGTTAATGAAAAAACAGTGAGTCAATAAGATACAACATTTGTGAATCACTCAAACGCAAGAGTCTGAATGTTGTGACAGATAACATAATATCAAATAAAACAAATAAATGGAAAGGAAAAGATGTCAGTACATTGAAAAGCTTATGATGAATAACTGCTGAACATTACCAGTATCAGAGATGTTATGTTATGAAAAATGTACGGATTCTTTGCATTGTCAAAGCCACCTCTATTGTAAAGTACTGCATGCTTAAATAAAAAGTGCTAAAGCTTTTCCATTTAATGCTCTATTGAGTGGGTTGAAGGTATTCTGAATGGTGAGCGGCTAGATGGTAAAACAAGTTACTGGAGAGACAAATAGGATAGAAATGGTGGGAAATGAGGTATGAGTGGTGAGCATGTTTTTCCATTAAAACCAAGAGGAGGAGCAGGAGGAGGAGGAGGAGGAGGAGGAGGAGGAGGAGGAGGAGGAGGAGGAGGAGGAGGAGGGTGGGAGCATGGTGATTTAGTGCTGTGTCAGCAGTAAGGCGTCGTCTGGCTCTCCAGCGATGAAGCTACTGTGCAGCTTTATGACTCTTTATGGAGAAATTATGATGTTTCTCAAAAAGATTAACGTTACGAGTGAACCTTTAAAGGTGATGAACATTCACAGAATTGTAATTCTCATAGTCTAATACGTGTGCCTCACTGCCTGCCTGTCTGTATCTTTGTGTTGACTTTCAGCTGTGTAACTCGCGTCCTTGGCTCTTTTGTTTGCCTCTGCTCACTCTTACTAAAGAAATATGCAACAGCCTCTCCTGTTGTTTCACTCAGAATTTCAAGGTTTTACCGTCTGCCCACATCTTTTCTTGTGTGTGTTGGGAGGCAGCACTTTGAACATTCAAAGGACAAACACACAAACGCCATGTGGGCTAAAGTGAGGTGAGGAGAGCTGAGGGCCACAGTGCTGCATCTCTTTAGCGTCCCTTTATGTTTCACCTCCTCTCTCCCTCACTTTTCTCCTCTGCTGTAACCTTTCTGGTGAGAAAATGCCATGTCAATAAAAGCTTTTTAACATGAGGAAAAATCAATGTGCTCCTGTTGCACCCTTTTTTTCAAGCTTGCCAACTAAAGTGCTTTCACTTCAGCACATGGGGTGGATGTTGGGAAATAAAAGTGGTCAAAAAATATTTTCCAAAGCAGACTTTTTTTCAAGGCATAACTGAAAACCATTGTCTTTTTATGCTCTTGAATAGCCAGTTATTGGTGATATGACTTAACATAAACCCTTTAGACTTAAAGTACTTTATTGGACACAATTCACACCATCAAACTTTATTGTCCTGAAGGGAAAAAGGGTTTGCAGGTAGGGTTGCGATAAAAATTAACAATGGAAATATATCATCACGATAATAAAAAAAAAAAAAAAAAACACACACCACACGAAAGCTTGGTAAAATGCATAATTAATTGCTACAACATACAGTATATCCACATCAGCTGATAAAACAGGACAATCACCGATTGAATCACTTCATCTTAAAGCTTTTATTGGCCCCCCAAGAGTGATAGTCTATAACATTTCCAAGTTATATCACTTAAAATAGAAAATACAATAAAATAAGAACCCATTAGACATAGAGCCGACAACGGCATCCACTGCTGAATTGCTTGTATCTTTAGAGCACGTTTTCACTCACGGGCCATAAGGATTTTACAACCTTCACTGACTCTGAGCAAACACGCCCATCATATAGTCCTCTCAGTGGCATCATGGGATTTAACTGATTTTAGTTGTAGTTGCATTAAAGGCTTGTGTAAATCACTGGCAATAGACAAAGTGGATACAGATAACATAGAAACAATCTGAGTCGTCTGTCTGGCTTCTGGCTTTCCAAAAGAATTCATAGATTTGTATTATGCATTATTTGTGCTATATGATCCTGCTATTTATAGAGCTCTTCAGCTGTGTACTACAAAAGGTTTCTATAACATGTGTCTTCTAAATTCTGCAGGACAGTAGTGGAGCTGACTATTCTTGTCATGTCTTCTCTTGTAGCACAGCTTATACAAAATTCAGAATGAATTGAGCCTTCTAACAGCAATGGAAAGATGAGAGCACAAACATAAGACAAACATGCACTTTCTCATCCATGAAAGCAAAATGTTATTTTAAGAATTTAATTTTAGGGTAATGTTATTCATGTTTTTGCAAGAAAAGGAGCAAGCAGATGTTTTGGGAATAAACTAGCTGGCAGATTTGACGTTACTGTGACACAGTCTTTTCTCTGAAATTTTAGTTCACTGCACTTTTTGTTTTGGATAAAAGAAATAAACCACCGTTATCCAAAAGCTGGTTATTTCTGTCACTTTCCTATTGATTGTAATTGTTTTTAGCGAGTAAGTGAGTAATCGTGATGTGAGTAATCGCACATCAGTAAAAACATTCAAGCCATTACTGTTTGATTAACATTTTATTGCCCGTCTCCAGGCTCTCTTCTGACACAAATGCTGTAAACTAAATGCTTTCCTCTGTCATTTGATGATTTCATCCATTTTCTCATCTTTGCAATAGAGCAGATGCACGCTAAAAGCTCCCTTGTGCTAAAATATGAAGTAATGAGGGCCAGTTATGAGTTGATAAGCTGCAGTGTCAGCGTCCTCTAAATGCCCCCCCTCTGGTAATTACCCGACCTCCTGCTGATTAATGCATTGTCACTGTGTGCAACATGGCTTCCTGCCCCCTCCTCCTCTTCTCGTCATCAGTAACAGCACCTGTATCTACCTATTCTAAACCAGTTTCATCATGCTTTGTCCATTTTATGCTGCAGTCAGTGTAGCTGTATATGCATATGGGGTGCTCAGGTTTAAGTCCACAGCCCACTGAATAAAATGACTCACTATGAAAAACAGCTATCACACTTACTGTTCTTAAGATTTCCAAAAGACAATGATAACAATAAACATGCTCTTTTTTCTCAAAATCCTCCTGTTGTTGACCTCGTAAATCAACCTGTCAGCTTTCCAAAAATGTTGCAGATGAACAGGCAGCTGTTTATGCCACCGAAGCAGACTCACAGGGACTATTTTCTACATTTACTTTGAGTCAACTGCACAGAAAAAAATTCTGAAAATTGGAATTAATTATTAGAATTAGTTCATGCGGAAAGCTTTAGGAGTGTGCACTGCTTTATCTTTATGATTGCATGTGGGAACTGAAGTTGTCTAGACTCAGAAAAATAGAGAAATTTTGTGTAGATAAATAAATAAATTTCACAGTTGTATTGTCAATAATTTTGCTTCTATTGCTAATTAGTCTTTCTCGTTCCTTCTGATTTTTCCAGTCTAATCCTCTGAGATTGTTTTCTCTCTCTATGAAAAATATAAGTACAAGAGAAGAAACATTGAAAAGATGAAATAATATTTTATAATTTTTTTAAAAGCCTCAAGGGATATAATATGGTAATAAAAGATGCAGCTGTTTGTGTAGATGTTTAAATATCTGCCTCACATTCCATCTCTTTTGTTTTTGCTTTTCTGGGAATGGATGAAGAAGATTTAACGCATAATGTTCAAACAGTGAAACAAAGTGAGGAATTGAACAAGAACTGACTGAGTGTCAGTAGACTGATGATTTACTTTAAGATTGTGACATGTACACCCTGATTGGTCTGGGCTGTCATTCAGTCACACTAGAACAGTACTTTGTCTTTAACCACCATGGCAATAACTATTGACCACATCTTAATTCTCTTCTTGCACCTGTCTCATTCGATTCCTCTCTGTGTCCATCTCCGTTCTCATCTCTTCTCTGTTGCTTGATTGGTTTATGGATCAATGGCTCATAGGGGGTAAGGTGACCTTCCTCTAACTGACCAATGTGAGGGCTTGGCGAATGACAGTAGAGTGCTGGCACTGTCTGTTTTCTTTCACAGCTTGAGTTGAGAAGAGTAGAGAGTAGCTTTACATGCATACATGTGCACACTTGGGTTAAGTGGCTGAGTTGTACAAGCTGACCGAGGCTGTTTCTATTCTAGTTGTGAATAAAATGTTTCTCCTCAGGCGCATTCAGCACAAATTAGTTTCTGTCTCGGCTTGGGATTAACCAAAGATTAGTTTTAAGATTGAATTTAGGAATGTATCTGTAATAATTGCTGGCACACAGCTGAAAGATGTTGTTTCATATATGCAATACAAAGTTTATGAAATGAATGTAAGTTAATGAGGTATTTATGCTGCCCAAAAGTAGCCAAAAAGTCTGGTGCTGGCAGTTTAAGTTGACAGGCATTGACTCCTCAACCACCATGCAAAAAAAGGCTTGCCGAGCAAGATATTCAAGCCATTTGAAACAGATCTGATCAGCAAAGTAAACTGTAACTTACTATCATTGAAAAAAAAAAAATCATATTTAGTCAATTTACATACGTTATATGGAAAATTACAATGGTACAACCCAAAAATGATTTCACTAAAGTGTCTCAATGTGTGCCACTGCAGTGTAACTGTTAAATTATAGATATATAAATCTATGACAATATTGAAGGTCAGTTCTGACATACCAGCACATCTGTCTGTCTATTCATACCACTGTCTCCCTTTCTGTCTCACGCAACATTTTCTCTCTCTCTCTCTCTCTCTCGACTCTACGGGAGCGATGGGCTGTGATTGGCTTGTGGCTACAGGGCAGAGTAAATTATTAAGGCGTGCTCTTTATTTGGCTGTAAATGCTCTCTCTCTCTCTCTTTCCATCTCTTTCCCCCTCTTGTGTTTTCTACTTCCTTTCCTCCCTCCCCACTGAGGAAGAAGAGAGTGAACAGGAAAAGAGGGCACTGCAGCAATGGGGAGAAAAGCAAAGAGGGAAAATAGCACAGACATAAATGTGGTTTGCTGTGATGGGCAAATATAGTGAAAGAATGTCAGTTATGGAAATGGGAAAAAGAGCCATCGAGCAGAAGAGAAACAGAGATAGAGAGAAGTGACAGGGGGAGCGCTGATGAATTGCACAGCAAGCACTTTGCTATCCTCCACCTGCCACCTGCCCTGCACACCAGACCTGAGTGCATCAACTGAGAGTAAACTCACACACCTGCTTTAAATCTAAGAATAGACACTATTTGCTGGTTTGTGCATATGTGTGTACTTAGTGTACATGCTACAAGCTAAACCCAAAGAAACCAGTTGTGTATTGCAGTCATTAGAGAGCTGTTAAACTGCCAAATGCGGGAGAGAAGAGAAAGGGAGAGTGAGCAGGCAAGACACTCATCAACAGAGAAAGAGAGTAAAAAGAAAAAATAGAGTTGTTTTCATTTCCATCAATAATTCAGGATGTGTATTATCTCCTGTTGTGTGCAGCTGCAAACTTCATGCCTCAGCGATTTTAACAGCAGCAAACAAACTGACACGTGCATGGATGTGCACACAAACACACCACAAACAGGAGAATTAGTGATCATTTGGGTCATTTTGCACACAGACGTGTAATGCATGTAAATATGGAGGGGGTTTACAAGGAGGAATGAATGCAGAGAAGGCACAGAAGCTCATTATCTGCTGATTTTTTTTTTAGCAATACTCTGTTCTTTGGACTTACAAAAAATATTACACTTCTCTGGTCTTGTGTATCACTATGTTTTTCAAGGTTAGACTTAGTCAGGTTATTTCTATTTAGAGAGCACATGAAAGTAACATCTCTTGATCAGAATGCTTCAGAACACCTTAGAGGAGATTATGAAAAGAGGTTTTAAAACATGTTTCAATAATTAAATGATATGTAACATGGACCAAACTAAGAAAAATCATGCAGTATATTAATTAATATTTTCACTGAATGAAGAAGTGGCAGTGGAGGATCCAATAGTGAGGAATAAATGTTCAATCACCTTTAGCCTGTGAATGTCAAATAGTGAGGAATAATTGATCACAAAGAGCCTAGAGATATAAAGAAAGCAGGGGATATATAAAGTACTCCCAATCAATGCAGTGCTTTAAATGTAAAGTTTCCTAAATAAATAAATAAAATATATATATAAATCCCTGACATGTATTTAATACTTCAGCCACTAAATGATTGCCAACAGCAGAAATTTTCTCTCTTTAGCACTAAAACATCCTTCATTCAGGGTAATGCTTTATACATCACAGATCAATAGGATTCACTGTTTGTGTAGGGAATCAGATTGACATTTTTTATGTGGTGCTGTTTGCAGACTCTGTTTGATTTGTCATGGGTCATATAATCTTCTAACACCTTCACATAAAGTTGACTTTGTCCTGCACTGGCCGAATTTAATGTCAGGGTTGAACAGATATGCGCGTCAAGGCCAAGCGTCTGACCCTTACTGATCAATAGCTGCCTTTCCTTTGCTCAGAAAAGATGTATATGTGGAGGTGTGTTGGGACGAATGCGGATATAACAGCAAGTTTGATTAGATTGGATGGAAGCCAGGAGCTGTTGGTTTTCTGCGGTGGCGACTCATCGTCCTCATCACCACCATCCGGCTTCTCCTCATGTTCTGGAGTTGCTCAGCAGATGCACAGCTCAGTAAATGTGGTTAAATTTGGCAGTTTGTATTCTGCATTCTCTCTCTCTCGCTCCCTTTCTCTCTCTCTCGCTCCGTCCTCTTGGGCAATTAGAGGAACTAGAGCTGGGAAGCCAGACCATAGCCATTATGTTTTGTGCATGTGTGTGTGGGTGAGTGAGAGAACCCAGGTGATTTGCTTTAAGGCAAAAAGAGAGAAACTGTTTTCTCATCCCACAGCAACAGGCATGGATCAAAGTAATTGGGCAGTTTGGTTCACACTTGGGCAGCCCCAAAGCCTTGTGTGCATATGAAAGTATGTGTGTCATTGTGTGTGCCTGTTAAACCTGGTAGCAAATACAGCAGACATCCATTTACCCACTCGCACTCACCCAATAACATCTTTTTCTCTCTACATTTGTGTTGAATAAAACATGGCAGTAAAAGTGTGTCAAAGTCTTACTCGGCGCAGAGGGAGCAAGATGGAGAGTTACTGCTCCAATGTGGGTCCGAATAAAAAGAGTGTGTGTCTACATAGTAGTTGAGCCTATGTGGCAAGGCATAGATGTAATTGTGGGCAGTTTGGGTGTTTTGATCCTTGTCCGCTTTGTTTCCATCTCTCAGGTCACGCAGGCTGTCTTTTTCCATCTCTGCCTCTGTCTCTGATTGTTTTTCTCTTCCTCCCACTCATTACAGTCCACTCAGCTGCGCTCAAAAGCCTTTATATTACAGACTCTAGCTGAACATAAGACACACTTAATTAACCCTCACATACTGTAGATCCATCTATTGAAGGAAGGAGGATAACAAGAGAAGTAAAAGGATAAGGGTAATGGATGGGAGAAAGTGGAGGAGGAAATTAGTAAATGGACGAAGGAGGTTGTTACGGTGGGTGAGGAAGACGGGAAAAGATAGAGGACATTAAAGAGATGGACGAGTCGCTCCTTGAATCAGTGGAATCTGAACTTGCATTTTCATTCTCTCTCATAACAAGTAGATGTGGTAAAAGAGTACAGGCCTGGGAGGAGAGAAGCGCTGTGTCTAAATTTGCTGATCAACTGATGTTTAGTTTCTTTCATTCTTTCATCTCTCCTATTAGTCACAGCTCAGGAAACTGGGACAAAACCCGCGGTCCAGAGTTAAAACATACACTCACTGAATGCAGATAGAGTCTGTGCTTAACACACACATAAACCACAGAGAATGCTGTCCTTGATCTGTGTGGTTCTGCTGCTGACTGATCGATGGAGGATAAGAAGGAAATTACCAACCGAAGGTGGTCTGCGTTTTATTCAGATTAGACACACAAACACTTTCACTTAAATCTTGGCTTTTTTCCACCACCTTCTTGCAGGAGTGATTAATTTTCTCTTTAATAAAATTTTAAATTGTGCCTCCAGATCAGTTTGATTGTGTTCCCCTGCACAGCTGTTTTTCCATCACTATGCATTGTATTCATTTTTATCAACAATGTCATATATCCTTAGGGCTTAGAATTTAACCCTTAAAGACCTAGAACTACTTTTGGGGTGACTTTTCCACTGCGTATTATAATCTTATCATGTGCATTTTTCAGTGAAAAGTAGGCATTTTCTCATATTTGATTTACTTATCATGTAGATTTCCATTAAACCTCAGTATATTCCAAGGTTTATGTGACTTTCACTAAAATATATTATTAACTGAACATAAAAACAAGCATCTGAACCGCAGTCATTTGTCAAGCTACATGGGTTTTATTAGTGGGTCAATGTTGCAGAAGATGATGGTGTTTCCATGATCACTGAACAGCCCTTGAACATCCAAATGGATAATGCCATTGAAGGGTTGAGAGACTGCATTTTGTCTGAATTATTTACATGTATTGATAGGATTAGTGGTTGAAATGCTACTAAATCTTTTAGGTCAGCAGATGCTTTTGATTGCCGCCGGTTGTTTAGGTCTTTGAGGCTTAAACATGGCTACAGCATTACCCTGACCTAATCATGACCTTAAACCGAGTCTTAAAGCTAAAATGTTTAATGACACACAATGAGAAGAGATGCATTTTAAGGGAACTGAGTCCCCTATCTGACTGTGTAAACACATTTACACCCCCATAACATTAAGTTACACACACACATTCACAAGTTTTGTGGTCCATGTGTTGGGAGGAGACAGCGTGTCAGTATAGAGTGGTAATTATTTGCTTGGCCAGTCTGAGCCTGCTCTGAGTCTCAAGGACAGACTTGCCTGCAGTTTCAGAACCAGCCAACACTGTGATTACACAACAGAAACGGGCTGTGTGCATGTGTACTTTTGTCTTGTGTGTGATATAGGGGCTATGACTTGAATGAAAGCGAGTCCTTGTGTTTTTATGTGTATGCATACAGAATATATAGTAGATATATGATTCATATTTCTCACAGCTGTGTGTGTGTGTGTGTGTGTGTGTGTGTGTGTGTGTGTGTGTGTGGGCACACAAGGGTGGTGTTTACACACAAATCATGATGTGTGTATGCCTGTGAGCCTCTATAGAACAATGGCTCTTGCAGCTTCGTCCCTGCAGGTCTACACCTCAGGGAATCACAGCCACAGTCCTACCATTACACACACACATACACAAAAACACACACACACACACACACACACACAGACACATAAACACACACACATCTTCCCTTGAGTGATAGAGTGTAATAGCAGGGAAGGGGAGCTGGAAATTGAGGTTGGGAAGGAGATTGAGGAGAATGGAGGAGATTGCAGGTGGAAAGACACAAAGAGATGAGGAGGTTTCAAAATTGAGCAAAAGAAAAAAAATGGAAAACATGGAAAACAGAGGATGACAGAAAGAAAGAAAATCAGAGTGTGACTGTTTCAAGGAAGGCCTTCAGACAATGAACATCAGTCATATGAGATTGCCTGATCATCACAGCCATGCCAGACAGATAATGTTTCACTTTCTGGCCCCATAAAATGTTTTTTACGACAGCTCTCCCCAGACGGCTGCTACCTGTTTTTATTTGGCTCTGCATTTGTATTTGAGTGCTTGGCATGGACACATCCAGACTGCAAAGTGTGCATAAATACGATTGCATGGTACCATTTGCATGCGTGTCCAGTATGTGTGCTTGTGTGCATGCATGGCTACATATGCGAACGCACATAAACAAGATGAATATTGACTGTGAACCATGTGTGAATGAAATTTCATGGTGTCATTTCCTTCGGTGCATACGTGTGTGTCCAGAGTGCAGTATGGCCATAAAGAGGTGCCAGAGAGTTTTGAGTGATAGTCTTAGACTACCACAGCCAGGAGACCAATAACAGTAGCCGGCTCAAGGAGGCTCCTGCCAAGTGGTCGATGATTAGATCCAACTGGAGGAGACCAGAGCTGAATGGCCCGTCATTCCTCAGCTTCATTCCCCCTCAGAGCCTCATTCCCAACCTCCCCCAGTAACACCAGACCATTTCCATCGTGAGTTTTAAAGAAATGCATTGGATTTTTTTTTTTTTTTTATGATAAGACAGGGGATCTTTTGACTCTCCCTCCTATCAAATTATTCCATTTATAACGCTTTAGTTCTCACATTCAAACATAATTTAAAGGTTCTGTGTGTAAGGTTTGGGGATTCTAACGGCAGAAATTGAATTTAACCTTCACAACAATATTTTCATTCTTTTCTTTAGCTGCTTATATCCAACAGAGGTCCACCAAGTCTCCATAGTAACATACAATGTACTTCCTCTAGTACTTCTTTCTGTTTATCATGGGTAGCAGCCAACGTTAAAGTGTATTAGATTAGATCAGATCAGATCAGATCAGACCAGATTATATTATATTATATTATATTATATTATATTATATTATATTAGATTAGATTAGATTAGATTAGATTAGATTAGACATTATTGATCCCACAACAGGGAAATTTAATGGTCATGGCAGCAACAGAATAAAGTGCAAGAAAAAGTGTGCATACATAAAGACAGTGCAAAAAACCCAAACAATATAAAATAAAAATAATAGTAATAAAAACTATACACACATTACTATTACCTGCTATGTTTCAGTTAACACCACTTTCAATAAAAAGCTCAGAATGCAGAAACTGAACACTGTCCAAACACTATATGAAGAAACATCTGTGTGTCCGTCATTCAGTAATGTTCACCAACAGATCGAATATTACAGTCTTTAAACCAGATATTTGAGTGAAATCCATTGTATTTCCTTGATCACTGGCATAAACCTTAGGTTAATGCTTAAATGAGATCAATTTGTAGGACAGCACAACACCCCCGGTTGGAGATTTAACAACAAAGAAGAGCTGACTTTTTTAGCAGAGGTCCTTCTCTGTGCATCTTGCAGTTTCTCTCAGTTAACACTGGAACTTGAGACTCAAAGACCTGACATTCAAGTCCCTTATCTTACACATGTTCTGCATAAATGCAAGCATGTTTCCTGTTCCACTCATTTGGCTAGACCATACTTTTTTTCAAAGTTCTGCAAGTAATTCTATACATAATTTCCATTAATAAAATCAGTAATTTCACATGGAAAAAAAAAAAAAAGAATCACACCACCAATCCCACTATCATCACTATCACTGTCAACCCTACTAAGGAGCATTTTTTAGTTGGTAGTAGGAGGTACTGTATATGATTGCAAGCACCGTAAGTGTATAGCAATCCTACAAATAATGGTGAATGCATTTGGCAACACAGGTAGTGAAGCATATCAGGGCTTGACTGGATTATCATTTGCTCTGTATACAGTACAGTATTAGAATACAATCTGTTCTTTGTGTTTAATAACTGAGAATGAAGAGATAACCATTTACAACAGGTATGTACAGTAACATATCACTGAAAATACAACAGGCTTACACATCCCTACAAGAATGAAACTCACTATTCTTATGTATAATAAAAAAGAATAAAATTAATTTCCCAGAAACAAACCCTTAAAATTATTTTTGGAGTGTACTGATACACTGATTTTTCTCTCATCAGAATGTTGAGCATAATTGATGAGTGAAAAAGTAGTCCTCAGTTGACTTTTAGAAATGTTGAGGCTATTTGATAGATTTTATAGGTGGAATGTGTCCGTTTTTAAGATAATGAGTCATTCATCCAGAAAACCTGTGTAAGCAAATGAGAACACACATGCTTCATACTCTGAAATGTGATGGGGTGTGAATAGTCATGAATAGGATTTGAAACAGGATATGAAAGATCTTTTCACCTTATTGAACTCCTGGGTCCACTAAGTCTTTATTTAATGGGTTCCCTCTCCAAACTGCACTTGGTCACAAGGCAGCAGCTGTGAGTGAAAGTCTGTGGACTGGAACCAAATATCTGCTTTGTTGGTTCAAGCAATGTGTGGTTTAACTCATCCAAAACAGCTAAACATGTCTACTTTTGCTCACTGGGTTCCTGAATCCTGTCCTCTGGTCCTTTTCCTTTTGTTGCTTGTTTTCATGCCTCCTTGCGTCTGCAGCTTGTCTGTCTCTGTGTGTAAGTGTGTGTGTATTGACTTTGCAGTATTGATCAGATAGAGCAGCAGGGTGGTCCTGCACTTATCTGTCAGTTACATCCTGAAACAGAAGAAAACCAGCTTGTTTCTTTCAAAGTAAGCAAAAATGAAATAGACTGTATTCATCTGTTCAGTCATTCATTGAAGAAATTAGTATCTGGGCTCTGGCTCTTACTCTGCCGGGCCAATTTATGAGTAACACATCTCCCTTTCTGTGTAAATCACAAACTGACCTCGGCTGTTTGACTTATTGATTCTTGCAAGAGTGGGACTCTTAAAGCATTCCCGTCCCCAATGTTGATGGGAGTTCACCCAGTACACAATGTGTTCTGGCTCCATAGCTCTGGAACTTCCTGTGGTTGTCTTGAGGTTACTGCAAGGTGAGGAAGGTTCTGGCTGGTTGGTCTGCTGGGTGCCCGGGGCGTCTGGATGGGATGGCTCCCAAAGGACCCACTCCCACTGATCATTACTGTTTTGGAATAGCTGCTGCATTGCAGATGGAGGAAAGCACTAGTGAATGTGAGGTCCTGCTAGAGATGTGATTTGTGGAGAAACACTAGAAGCCAGGGAGGAAGTGTGTGTCTCAGGGTGTGCTTCTGGTAGGAGTTTGACAAGTGAAATTCCATTTTCAAGGACACCAGGGTCCCTCTGTGTGATGACTTAAAGTGGTGTGGACTATTTTGTATTTTCACTATCAAACATTAAATCTGCTTGCTTGCTTATTGCAGCAGAGTGGTGCTAGTATCAGATGAATGAAAACATAAAGGAAATAAAGCTGATAAAAGAGAGTCTCAGCTACATAATGGTGACCATATCCTCACTTAAATCTATGGTCATTGTACTTGCATTGACTTTTAAAGTAAATCTCAGTGAACCAATTAAGAAGTTTTGCCACACCTGCAGTTGCATTACCTTCACTATTAATCACACAACAGTGATTTATCCTAGTATATTTTATCCTTAATATAGGCCTACTGTTGCTACAAGATTAATTGTTGAGTCAGGCCTACATCTTCTGTTTCAATTATTAATTTAGCCCAATGTGTGGCAACTTGAGTAATGATAATGATAATAATAATGACGATAATGGTCTCTGCTCTGTGCAACAAAACGTCTGTGGCCTGCGTAACATTATTTTTGCAGAAATGTGACATTAATTTGTCCTTGTGGCAGATGTTAGTGGTTTAGTTTGTGTGTGTGTAAAAGCTGTGGTACTGACGTTCGGAGTGTGTGCAGCCACCCCCTCCCTCTGTGACTGTCCATATACTCTCCATACTCCGCTCTCTACCTCCAGTCGCGGTTCACGGGCGTGCGGTTGCCAGGAGAGACGCGCGTGCAGTTCAGAGTACGGCTTTAACGGCAGAGCGGCACGGGCTCTCCCCCGCCATTTCCTCAGTCTCGAGCCCTGGAATGTCGAGTAGCGGCTCGGGCTCTTCCTCGCGGAAGGAGTTCGATGTGAAGCAGATCCTCAGGATCCGATGGAGGTGGTTCGGCCATCCCGCGGTGCCTCCGACTCACTCTCCGCCTCTAGGAGAATACTTCGCCGGGAGGAGAGCGGGCGCCAGCTCCGGAGACAGACCTTCAGTTAGCGGCTGTAGCAACTCGAATTCAGCCTGTGTAAACCCCGGTGTGGCGGGTCACGGCGGTTTGGTGGCTAGCGGCAGCGCCGGGTCTAACCTGTGTAACGGCAGCGGTAGTAACAGAAAGTTTGCTGATCCACCGGGGAGTCGGGGCGGTCCGGGCGGAGCGACGGGGAGCTCCTGTCCCCGCTCCCTCAGCCAGCCTGAGTGCAGGAGCTCCGCCGCGGCGCTGTCGTGGGTCTCCCCACCACCTCATCGTCGCTCTCGTCCGCTCTCGAGCATGGAGCCCCCCGGTGAGGCCCCGCTGCCCCAGCTGGTACCCGAACCCGCAGCTCAACACGGAGCTGAAGATGAGGCGGCAGCGGCGCCGTCGGGCACCGAGGAAAACAACAACAACAACCCGGAAACCGACTCCAGCTCCTGCAGGTAACAGAGTCGAAGGTGGAGGTCTAGTTTTAGTCGAGGAGGACCTTTAACCTTTAAACCTGATGTGACACAAAAGTGCAAAAACCCTCAGACTGCAGAGAGGTTCCCGTGAAACCAAAAAGTTTGTAAATGAAGGCAGAACTTTGTAACAAGGAACTAAGTGTATTGTACAGTTTAACGCATTTTAAAATTTATAATAACAATTTAATACTCTGTCACTTTTAGGTGTTGTCATTTCACACTTGTATCTAACATTAAAGGTAGCTTACAAAACTACTGGAAATTGTAATGTGTCGTGTGAAATGTAAAGTGAATTTTGGTAATTCACTAAAGAGGCTGTACAGAGAAGGCAGTACTCATACAGTATGGACAGAAGGAGAGAGAGAAAGACAATAATGGCCGAGAACCTTGGGACAACATGTGGTCCACTGATTTCTTCTCTCAACCTTCTAATGAGGCTTCACCATGCAGCCAAACACAAAAACACAACAGAAATGCATTCTCTTGTGAATATGGGATTTACAGAGTCAAATTAACAATATGACTTCAGGGCTCTGCTCTGCATGTGGCAACATACTGCACTTGACATTCATATTGTTTTGTTTTCACTGACCGATCCGCCAGCTTTTACTCACTATCCCAAGTCCTGCCCATGTTTGTGTATTTACTACCCTGGCATAAAGATGAAACTGAAAGCCTCCTATCATACTCTGAGTTCCCAAGACAGGCATCAGAAAATATAAATGATTCATAGGAAAGGCATGGACCCTTGCATGCACGTTGTCTCACACTTTGCAACAGCATTCAGTGGGAGCCAACACAGATATGTTTTTTAATCAGTTAATATCTGAGGTCTTCATCTGTACACCCATTTCGCTTTCACAGCAGATTCCTGTGTTTGTGAAAGAAGAGTGAAAAGAAGAGAAATGAGGTTTATTATAATGCAAGGCTTGATGTCATATCTTCAGTGATGATAAGAGTCTGGCAGCGCTTTCACAGAAAATTACTTCTGATTAATAATAATGTGCACGTACTTCCACGCAAGCTTCATTAGCATAGACTGAAGAAAACAGAGTAAGAACCTGATGTGGTACACATGCACTGTGTCATTGTACATGTTATGGATGCTATACTGATACCAAGATTATTTTCTGCAGCTCTGGGCATATATGTGTTATGATAGACATGTGTAGAGTTGTGTGTTTGCTGTATGCTATATATTCTCCTCTGCCTCAGAGAGCTCCTGTGTACAGTATGACAGTACACGGGTGGCAGAATCCCAAATGGGATCATTGTAAGAGACGCACTCTGAATCTCAGAGTAACTGGAGGCTGATCTCTACTCCACCCATCCCCTCCTCCCACTTTTTTTCAAACTTCACCCTACACAGCTCTGCTTCTGTAATCCTGATGCATCTCCCTCAGTAACCCACTCTCTCCTTCTGTATCCCTGTCCCGTGTTTGTCTCTGCCCACCTATGTCCATTCATGCTTTACTCTGCTAATGTGTTAGGAAACAAAAGTGTCTAAATGTCTGGGTCTGAGAGTGTAACACAGTAAGTAGCCACAGCAGCTTCATAATAACACAGTATATCATTTTACAGAATGATTTTCTTTGCATTAGGTGTTAGCAGACAAGGTAGTTACTCATCATGGAGTGTGGGTTTACGTGTTAGAGAGTGGCAGAACAAGAGACACTGAATGACAGTTGTGTGAGTGTCCTTGCCTGTTTCAGGGGTTTAAGGAAATCTGTCTGCGTGGTGTGGATTCACCCCAAAACATACTCTGTTTCTCTCTTCTCTCCCTCTGTGCCCCTCTTTCTGTCCATGTTGAGTGGCTGCCAGGCTCAATTAAGGGGACTGGAAGGCAGCGTTCCCCCACTTCAAAGCCATCTCCTCTGGCAGTATTTAGCCACACCATTCGTCTACACACACACAGCCTCTTGCACACACACTCACACAAGAGGCCAGAAAGAGCTAGCCAAAATCCTCCTCAGAGAGATAGAAAAGGATAGGAAAGAGAGAAAACTAAGGCAAAGATAGTGTGTATGTGATGGATGAAAGGTTAGTCGATAATATAGAAGTGGGAGAATGAGAGACAGATAGAGAGGACAGTGGAAAAGATGACTTCTGCTTAAGCGCATCAGCACTAGCACACACAAACCCAGATGTTTGCATGAAAACTCATTTCTTTTCTTGCACAAAATAAAATATCAAACTTACTTTAGGAACCTTTATATCTTAAAAAGATATAACATCTATTCTGAGATTCTTCAAGTGATGAAATCAACTTCACAGACAAAACCGGAAAACCAAAACAATAACAGCAAGGATCTCTCTTTTAAAGATGGTGAACAGTGAACAGATAAAACAATTAAAAGAATAGCTGCGCTTATTGATTATACACATTATTTTTCACCAATTAGATGATTGAGTGTCAAAAACTATTGGGAAAATTCACAAATTTATATTTAAAATATAGACCAGAAATAAATAAATTGTTTAAACAGCTGCAACCACAGAATAAATGGAAGCAAGTTTAAAAAATGACCATAAATTGATAATGAAAGTAAATGTGTTGTTTTAGTGTCAGTGGCTAATGGCTTCTCTGTATGAAAACTTTCTTGTATCACAGAGACATAGAAAGAGTACAGCCAATCTACAAGATGACCACGCTCTATACTTTATAATATTGTTTTATACACTGCATGGCCAAAAAGTAACTCACACATTTTATTTTGGCATCTTTTGTGCCACACAGTGCTTATGCAATGTCACAATAAATGTCACAACATTAATTTCCATCCACAGTTACATTTATTTTAGGCCAGGGCCTAGTACTGATGATGGGAGAGTTGGACCACTGTATCAATTCTTCTCCATCACATCCCAATGATTCTCATTTGGGTTCAGGTATGGAATCTGCTGTGGCCAATACAATCATTAACTCTTTTGCGAAAATCATTTTGTGTACTTAATCCACCATTTCTGTAACATTTTCCAGAAATAGTGTGTCTGCTTCTTACCTAAATGTATTGCATTCACGTGGAAAATTAAAAATCAGCTCTGTTTTTCTGAATTAACTAGATTATTATCTCATTAAAACAGAGCCGATTTTTTATTTTTTCATAAAACTGTTTCTCGTAATTACGAGAAAACTATCAAGTTAATTCAGAAAAACGGAACCGATTTAAATTTTTTCATGTGAATGCAATACGCTTCCGTATTGAGGTGCCCGTGCAAAGTCGACAAACAAATAACAATGCCATCAATACTACTTAAAGACATGAGTATCTCCCAGTGTCTCAAACCCAAACCATTGGAAGTGTATTGCATTCACATGAAAAAATTTAAATCTGCTCTGTTTTTCTGAATTAACGAGATAATTATCTTGTAATTACGAGAATGTTTTTTGGAAAAAATAAAAAGTCGGCTCTGTTTTTAATAGATAATTATCTCGTTAATTCAGAGAAACAGATGATTTTTATTTTTCCATGTGAATGCAATACACTTCTGTAGCTTCTGATGTTCTTCAGCGTTATATTCATTTTTGTTCATAATGTCATGTGTCATGTAATTTTCCATGTGTGGAAGATCACATTTTAAGACGGTTTCATTTGCAGCTTTGGAAACAAACTGAATGCACAATTCACATTCTAAAACAGCTTGATTTCTCTTTAACTAAGTTGAAATGGTGTCATCTACGAAGTATCAGTTAATTTCTAATCTCTTGTGCTGTAGGGCCAGTCCTGCCACTCCTGCTGTTAAATTAAAAATGGAAGTACAGCCTTGGCTCTCATAAAATAAATGCTGCTTAGGGAGCCATGATGGCTGATGATTCACAAGGCAGCTGTAATTTAGTTAGTTATCTTTGACAAACACACTTGCACGCTCTTACTCACACACACCTCGTCAGAATGAAATAATATATAACAGCCCAGGGCTTCCACACTTCCACCAGTGAGTAGTGAATACTGAAGCCATCCTGGCCCAAATCCTTGCTTCGTTTGCCATTGTTGGTACAGATACAAGGAAACTGAGTTCCATTAGGGAGTAGAGTAAATTACTGCATATCCTATGGGCTCAGCTCCCACAGCTATTTAATTGGCAAGTTCTCTTTTAAGTGAGCTAAATTTATCTGGCCATTTACTCCTAGTAATTGGACCATTAAAGAGTCTTTGTCTGCTCTTGGCGACATACAGTAAGCTTCTTGAAAAGTGAAGGAGAAAGTGAATACGTGTGAGGCAATGGTACAAAGAAAAACGTGGCACATAGAAGATGCAGAGCAGCTGGCGTAGCTCTCTCCACGCATCTGTCTGTTTGTCATGAACAAAAGAGAATCAATATCAACACATGCGCTTACAGCTTCTGTCTCCTTCTCTTTGTGTCTTTTGTGTACTTGTGTGTGTGTGTGTTTGTTTGTCATTGTCTCTATGTGTGCAGGACGTCCAACAGCAGTGCCACGCTGTCCTCCTGTGTATCGCTGGAACCATGTGCATGTCCTGAGGAATGTATGTTCACCGCTCTGTCCCACGCAGATGTCACGTTCCGCAAGATGGAAGGGTACCTGAGGACTCGACAGCTGTGTGATGTCATATTAGTGGCCGGAGACAGGCGTATCCCTGCACACAGGTAGGAGCCAAGAAACAGAAACTTTTTCCTGACGTTCAATAACAACACATGATTAGAGCTTATAACTCAAAACTGCATTGGTTATTGGTGATAATGGAAATGATATATTCAATTAATTGACCAAATGCTTAATGAAAACGATCGGTGCATCCCTATTGTCAAGTGAAAAAACCCATCCCTTTAGACTGTTCTGTCAATTTAATTAACATGGAAGAGAAGCAGTAAATCATCAAGTATAAAAGGCTGCAACCAGCAACATTGTTTGACAGGTAAATGATTGCTGTTGATTAACTTATCAAATAATTATTAGCTGTCTGCATGAAAATGCTATTCACTTTTACTAGCAACAGTTTGAGATGTCTTCTCCATCTATCTAACTGGCTGTCTGGAAGGTTTTGTAAAATATTTCTCATTTAGTGTTATAATTTTAGAACAGTCATACATTCAATATATATTGGGAATTTTTGCCCATTTATACAACAGCAGATAATAAAAAGGAGGAATGGATATTAACAGTTTATTGTTTGCAGTCACAGTAATCTACGCTATCTTTTCACTCAACATGCTGACTGGGTGCAATATCACAAAAATATATGTACACAAGAGCATACACTTTAACATATGCAGCAGCATTCACAAGAGATCCTGCATGCAAAGCTAACACATTCACCACTACATCTCCAAACATGCATGTACACACATGATGACTCATACTGTATGCCAAGAATATTTCAAAGCAGAACATCAGCAGTCGTGCCATGAAAAGTCCCCTTTTATTTTTGTAGTCTCTCTGTACCACATATAGTCGGCTGCGCCAGTGAATCATGCTTCAAACACATACATGCACAAACACACGTGCTTGTCATCCACCTCAGAACCCCTCTATATTCTTCTGCTGCTGTTGCACTCTGGGCGTGTGGCCACTGGTGCAGCAGGAAGGTCCTTCAACACAAAGATGAGACAGAAGAGCAACCCTCCACCAGCAGAAAAGACTCCTTTTCTCTCACTGCCTTCCTCTTCTGCTTCATTTGATTTAGACTTCCAGGCACAGATGGTGACAAACAAAAGACCCTGCTGTATGAGAATCCTAATGTGTTGGCATCTGAAGCTGTGTGTATGTGTGTGTCCACATTGAGTCTACGTGCGAGTAAGGGGGTGGGAGTAAGACATCAGTTGTTGAAATCGGTTGTTTCGTTTGCAATTGATTTATTGTATGTGTAGGATAAGAGTGCTTTTCTGGGAACAAAACATACCCCTCCTTTCACTCCTCTTACCCTCTCTATGTCTTGCAGGAACGCAAACAAATGCACTGTACATGCTGAATAGACTACTTGTAGTGTGTAAAGTTGTATTTTGAAGTTTGTCACAAAAAACGCACTTTGAGCAAAACTCCAGCACTATGTATACAGTATGTGTAAAAAATCAGCATAATTATACCTTTTGTCTCTGGGGTAGAACACTATAAAAATACATTATCTTGCAAATTTGTTTTCTGAAGTAGTGCTACATTAATTCTACCTTCCATGTGTACCTTAAGTTCACCTTTGTACATCTGTAGAGAATCAATAGGTATGCATCTGGGGCCAATTACGTGCATGGTGTGGTACTTCTCACATTTTTTTTTTGTTTTTGCCTATACCGTTGTATGGAGAGATAGATGAGTAAGCCTCTCTAACCACAGCTCCTGTTGTTTTCCTCTTTCTCTGTTTTTCCACTACTCTGTACCAAGCAGCACATCCACAGTCAAACACAAACACATAGTGTTCAGTTTTGAGCTCTTGCCCTGCTTTCCTGAAACCAACTCTTCTGTTTCCTGCTCTCCTCACTGTGGCATTTTGTCGACTCTCTGCTCTTTCCATTACATTGTGACACCCTGGCTGCCATGTCTCTGTCTTCCACACATTTATGTTTGTGTGTAAATAACTCACCACCGTATATATAGCCTGTGTCGCTCACAGCGAGTCTGAAGGGAGAGCCACATGAAAAATGGAGGCGGATATACTATGCATGTGTGTCAGAGTAAAAGAAAGATAAGAGAGACATACTATACCTGACTGGACTGCTGACTATAGTCTATTTTGACATCTTTGTCTGTAAAAAACACACACACATACACACTCTCAACACTGTTGTTCTCTGCTTGAGGCTATATGTCAAGGTCTCTGTGACACACTCAGTAATGAGTTTAGCGCACATGCTCATTCAAGTATGTTGGCCATGAAAATATAAACCCACACAAGAACACACACAACTGTGGAAGAGTAAAATCTGCAGAAAAGCCATTTTAACAAGAAAGATTCTGATGTGATATGATTTTGTCTAACACGGCTGCAATGTATTTTCACAAATATTTCGATAAAGGCATCAAAAATACTGAACCCAGCAGTGATGTGTGTGTACATCACTGTCATTTACCTAAAAATGAAGACACTTTTCTGGCACTTCTAGCCACAACAGGCTACTAATTTTACATATTTACCTTGTATCTAAATGTCTTATTAAATGTTTACAAAAATGGTTTAGGTGACTTAAAAAGATAATACATTTTTGTTGTGGTAATTAAATTAAATGTGTCTTTACAAATGAACATACTCTGCTGCTTTGACTTTTACTTTGACCTTACCACTTGCATTTCCTCTCCGTCTGTGTCGTATTCGTAAACTGAGCTTCTGTGACTGACACATGCAAATTGAATAATCTCCTCACTGACTACCCAGACTGGCATGTCTTTCATAGTGCCTGCCAGGACTTGATCTAGCTGAGTTTGTGTCTTCTTTTTATGTTTTGGAAACCCAAAATATTTCAAATCAAAGAGAAATACTGTTGTTACTCAGGGGACGGTAATGGAAATATGATGTCTACAAAACAGGTAAGAGAGGGGAATGTATAAACAGTACAAATGGGTATTTTAGTTATTACTTTTTGAAGTGGATTAATCAAGACATTTTTCAATTAATTATTTGGTCATCCTTCTAGCATGTCCTCCACCCAAACTAAAATCATAGTAATCATAGTAATTAAACTAAACTAGCGAAAAACTGAACAACCAAGGGTGAACCGCAAGTGTACTCTTTAATTTTAAACACTTTTTTCAAATTTTATTTATGTGGCACATGGGTAGAAACAGTAACATAAACATCTGTTCTGTGTCTAGAAGTAAAAATAAATCTATCCCACCCCAAATAAAAATTTGTCAACTCTTAAAAAAGATGCAGACTGTGCTTACTTTCTTGACTAACTGGTTATTCATGCTCATCTCTAATAGACAGTACAAGCTGAGTTACACCTTCACCTAGTTTCTTGCATCATATATTTCATTCATTTCATTTTTTCATTGTAATACAGAGCTTTTCAGAGAAGATGCACAAAATAATCTCTTGCTGTAGATTTTGACTTTTTGATAAAGTATACTGTATTTTTTGTAAATGCTAGAAAATGTCAAAGCCCTGATGGAATCAGTTAAAGCAGACCCCTTTAGAATCATATTAGTGTTAAACTAGTGCTGTCCTGTAAATTGTATTTTACTTATTTTATTTATCTTCGCTGTCACATGAACATGTACAAAAAAAGCACATCACAAAAGACCTTCTGAAACATGATGAATGAGAAAACTAATTTCCTTCATTCACACCATTTGACCAAGATAAAGCTAGACTTCAGCTACCCTTGGATTAATTATTTAATTTGGTGATAACTACAAGGTTATTTTTGTTTATTTACCAGAAGTCATATCTTCACCACAGTATTGAACAACGTTATCATGAATCCTAGATTTTCCCTTTATTATTCAACTTATACCTCATGCTAAAACATCCCTTATTATACAACATGTGGTAATAACCATAATGTTAAATATCAATACAATTGTGGCAAAACCACACTACAGTTTCACTGCTGAGCAAGTAAATATTTGAGGATGTTGAGCTTGTTACCTCTAATTAGAGAAAGGGGTTTTAATCCTATGCATAAACTGTGTGTCAGTTTGCTTGTTGGTCTATCCATTACTTATACTCCCTATTGTGAGAACAAAAGATTTTAACACAAATTTTTTGGGAGCAGGTGGCAATCCAGTCAGGAGAGATTAACTGAAGAAAAGAAAATAAGAAAATGTGGACTATGATCAAATTTAGTGTAAACAAAAGGAATAGACTTTGTGCTCACACCACCATGATGACCATGGGAACAGTGTTCTAATGGAATGCCTACTTAAGAGGAAAATGTCTAAAGGACTGATATAGAGGGTCAGACATCCATGGTAAGATGGTGAATGGGGTGGATGAGGGTTGACAGCTGAATGACAGGAGAGCAAGCCAACACTTGAAACATTTGACAACTTACAACTGATTGCCTAAAGAGGAGCATGTCCAGGAGTGATTGGATGGAGATGGAAATCAGCTAATTAAGTTTCAAGATAGCGAGGAAATTGTACTTGTGACTTAGACAGTTTGCACAGGGAGACAGCTTTCACTCAGCTGCATTTGTTTTGCTCTGTAAATTGGTGTGAACTAACACAATTCATTTTTCAGAGTAAAACATGACTTTCTTTTGAATTTTAACACTGCTTGTACTCTTATGATTCTGCACTACAATGGAAATTACTGATTAGATTAGATTAGATTAGATAGAATTTTATTGATCCCTTGGACAGAGCCTTCAGGAAATATGTTATATGTTTAACAAGTGCAGTCAAGCTAATACTTGTAAAAGCTCACAGTGACCTTTCACTCTGAGATAACTGTTGATTGTCACAGAGGAAAAGGGCACATCTGTTGTGAGTTGTACATAAACTAAGAACGCAGATGGTTGTCATCTTAAATTCTGCTCTCTAACTAGTTGAGGTCTGAATACGTTTGTTTATCCTTCCAGGTTGAGTCATTTTCATGCTAATTTTTAATTTCTGCAGTTGATAGAAACCTTCACGATGTGATGGTTGTTGCTTTTAAAACCTGAATACACATTTATTTGTATGCTCTATAATAAAATGTATTTGGAGGACAATTTGACCTTATTAACAGGATAATATAGATGATGATTGTGTAGCTGTATCATTGTTTCCTAGTTGGCCTTCTCTTTGCTACAGTGCAGTTCTGTCCTGTCAGCAGGGTCAGAAGACTCCATTTACACCCATCTGTCCTCTCTGACTGATTCTTGACACTCTGTCCCTCACAGGCTCGTCCTTTCATCTGTGTCGGACTACTTTGCTGCTATGTTTACGAGTGACGTGCGAGAGGCCAAGCAGGATGAAGTGAAGATGGAGGGAGTGGACCCTGATGCATTGTGGGTCCTGGTGCAATATGCATACACAGGTACACAACCACTGTGATCTTAAATAGAAAACAAAATTATAGATACTGTCACATATTATAGACTGTAGAGTGTTATGTAAGTAACATTTCAAAAGATGTTATGTTGTCTTTAATACATTTTCAGGATGTTTTTTGGAACATTTGATTTGATTTGATTTGATCTATCTCTCCTTTATATGAAGCACTTTGTAACATGTTTTAAAAAGTGCTATATAAATAAAGCTTTATTTACTTACTTACTTAATTTTTTCTCAAATTTAAAGGCCAATCCCTAAAAATCAGTTTGATACACTCAGTACAATCAAGATTTTATAAAACAAATACAGATCTGCAAAGGATTATGGGCCGCTCCGAATTTGCAAAACCTCAACCCCACTGAAAACCCCTGGAATGTGATGAAGGGGAAAGCCATCAAACAAAGCTGAGAGGCTTACATTTTTGAGTGGCATAAATCACCGAAGAGCATTGTGAAAGAGTGGTGGAGTGTGGAGGACCGACCCTGCCATATTTAAAAATAAATACAGAAATATAAAAATGGCTTGATAAATTAATTTCTGTACCACTTATTTATCTATTTTGTCCTTATTTATAGTTTTCCTTCTTTAATTTTTATCCCTGCATTTATTTCTGCGTTGCTTTCTATTTACATTTTCTTTAACTCTTTTCTTATTTATTTCTATGTTTTATTTTCATCTGACATCTTATTAATTTATTGGCATTTTTTAATTCATAGTCATATTTATCTCTTCAGTATTCCCCCTTTTGCATTTTCTGCCTCTTTTTATTTCTGTGTTGCCTCTTTATTTCTGTGTGTCCTTTTTTACATTTCAGGAGTCCTTTTTCTATTTCTGTATGCATTTATGGCTCATTAGGTAAATGAGGGGGGTGGTCTTTAAAGGCATGTCCTTAGGTCAGCTCTTCTTCTGTTGGTTATTTGTATTCAGGGGGCTGTGCTGTCAGTGCTGAATAGACCAGGCTGTACCTGGTGGTCACGGTAGAGGGACATGAAGCTGTGTTATTTGAAAACCAGCAGAATTACTGCTGCAGAAATCACACAGCCACTGAAGACTATTTACTATTTGGTATGGATATAGTTACTGAGAAAGTGTTTCAGTTCGCTTCACAGACTGACCTCTTGGACCACGTAACATAAGTGATCCAAATGCAGTTACTGTATATTGGAATCAGGGCATCCATGTGGTTCACATTAGATCAGTGATCCAGATTAGAGCACTGCAACCTGAACCGAGACTGACAGGACCCGACGGGTCGGGCCAGGTTTGGATAAAAACTTAGGAGTGCCGTTCAGGTCAGTTCGAACAGAAATAGAGAGAAAGTGGGCACATATGGAGGCACTGATACTGGCTACATAGCATTTTGAACCGTGGCATGAAGCCACAGCACCTGCGCCTCGATATACCCCCACTGTCTCTCAATTTCTGTCCGAACTTGACCCGCACTTCAATCTTTGTGTCCAAACCAGATCAGTTAAATCCAGTTGTTCCCATATTTATGTTATAGATTGCCATTAAATGTACTGGTTTACACATTTGTGGTATGTGAACAGTACCTGAATGAAATGACTCCATCACACTACCACTACAGAAACCAAACCTAAGACAGTTCTATGGTTTTAAATTTATTTTAAAAGCAATTAACACCATGAAAGGAAGTAGGCCTATGTTAGCTCATCTGATGAGTATTTTTAAAAACATCAAATGTTCACTGCAAATTAAGGGACCGAACCTGACCCAAACCAGAACAGCACTCTTTTTTGTCAGGACCCAGGCTGACTCGTCAGATCCCCTCGGGATCAGTTCTAGTTGCAGTACTCTAATCTGGATCAGTGATCTAATGTGACCCAAACAGATCCCCTGATTCCAATATGACTGCATCTGGATCACCCATGTTACATGGTCCAAGAGGTTGGCCCGTGAAGCGAACCGAACCACTCTCTCAGTTACTATATCCACACCAAACAGTAAAGTCCTCAGTGAATGTGTGGTTTTCAGCTCAGACTGTAATGTACCTAAACTCTTTTGCGATGTCCTCAGTGGCTGTGTGATTTCTGCAGCAGAAATTCTGCTGGTTTTCAATAACACAGCTTCATGTCCCTCTAATGAGACCACGAGCTTCAGGTACTGCCTGGTCTATTCTGCACTGACAGCACAGCCCCTCGATTACAAATAACCAATAGGAGAAGAGCTGACCTAAGGACACGCCTTTAAAGACTTCCCCCTCATTTGCCTAATGAGGCATAAATGCATACAGAAATAGAAAAAGGACACAGAAATAAATAGGCTTGGAGAGATAAAAAGAGGAAGAAAATTCAAAAGGGGTATATTACCTCTTCAGTATTCCCCCTTTTGCATTTCTTCCTCTAATTCCTCTAAGTAGAGGTCTCTGTTCGGGTTGCAGTACTCTAATCCACATACAAATTAACCAATAGGATAAGAGCTGACCTAAGGACACCGCCTTTAAAGACCGCCCCCCTCATTTACCTAATGAGGCATAAATGCATACAGACATAGAATAAGGACTCTTGAACTGTATAAAGGACATGCAGAAATAAATAGGCAGCACAGAAATAAATACAAGAAGAAAATGCAAAAGGGGGAATACTGAAGAGGTAAATATGACTATGAATAAAAAAAATTGCCAATAAATTAATAAAATGTCAGATGAAAATGAAATATAGGAATAAATAAGAGACAAAGAAAATGTGAATAGAAAGCAACGCAGAAATAAATGCAGGGATAAAATTAAAGAAGGAAAAATATAAATAAGGACAAAAATAGACAGATAAATGTTGGAAATTAATTCATCAAGCCATTTTTATATTTCTGTATTTATATTTAAATATGGGAGGGTCGGTATCCTCCATAGTGGAGAGCATGAAAGTTGAGACTGAAAATCAGCGTTATTGCACTAATATGAATTTTCTCCACTCTTCCTAATTTTGAAAATTAATATTGTTTTGTTAGGAAAATGAATATGAAGTTGTTTTCCTCACATTATTTAGAGCCTGAAAACACAGGACTTGAGTTTCTTTTGACCAGTTATAATTGACAATATTGTGATTTGAAATTTGGGAGCAATGTTGTAAGAACTAGTAATTTTACCCAAGCATGTACATGAATATTCACAACTTCCAACATGGAGGATGAAAACTGAACAATGGCATGTTTGTTACATGTGCTGACCTATGCATATGCTATCTTTAATTTTAAAATGCTTTCCCTTTCCTCTATCCACCAGGCCGTCTTGAGTGAGAGAGGACACCATAGAGTCTCTGCTATCAGCCTCCTGTTTGCTCCAGTTGTCGTCAGTGGTTCAGGCCTGCTGCTCCTTCCTAATGAAGCAGCTCCACCCCTCCAACTGCCTGGGCATCCGCTCTATGCTGATGCCAGGGTTGCCACGACTTGCAGAGGTCCGCTCACGCTTACACCATGGTGGGTATGCAAGCTGCTGGATATTGCTGTAGAGCTACCACATGTAAATGGATGCATCTGAGAATGGTAGTTTCAGCTTGTCAACAGTTGATGCTCATATTTAGCAATTCATTTTTTGTGCGTCTAACCACCTTTCTACCTTTAGGCGTCTTGTCCTAGTCATTCGGCAGTGAGGTAGTTCTTAGTGACAAATTGGCTTCTCATTCACAATGCACACCACACCATTATCATTACCACCACCACAATGGCTGTTATTCTCCTCTAGGTTGCTATGGTGACTGTGAATAGCAGCTTTGTATACTTGATTATTCTTTTTCTTTTCTTGTTCTCTCCTGTCTTATAATGCCTTATTTCTTACTCTACCTCCCTCATGTATCTCTCCATCAATGTCACTGTTCCTCTTTTTCTTTCTCTCCTCTGTTTCTCTAACTGTGTTATTGTGAAACTTTAATCTGAGGTAATTATGGTTGCAGAGGGTGGCTTTATATCTGGGTGCGACTATCTGCCTGCTTCTGTCATTCACTTACTCTCATAAACACATTACGTATGGAATTGAACTCACAGGATTATTAAAGCCTCTATGACTGTACAATAAAATGACAATATAGAGGTTGTATAGATTTTTGAAAATCTTTTATGTAAATTCATATTATATAAACAAATTGCATTAATTTGCATTGTATCTATAATGACAAGCCTATTAGAGAAACATATAATTATGTCATTGTAGTCAAATAATATAATAAAAATAATAATAATTAATAAATAAAATTTAAAAAATAATAAAATAATAATAATAATAATAATGGATTAGATTTCTATAGCGCTTTTCAAGGCACCCAAAGCACTTTACATTATTGATCCATTATTCATTCGCTCTCCACATTCACACTCTGGTGGTGGTAAAACTACATCTGTAGCCACAGCTGCCCTGGGGGCAGACTGATGAAAGCGTGTCTGCCAATTCGTGCCAAATGGCCCCTCCGACCACCACCAAACATTCACACACATTCATATACCAGTGTGAGTGACACTGGATATACCTAGCCTTCTTTACCTTACTACTTTATTCTCAGCCACATATTGTATGATGAAGAAAAGTTGTTTCATATTATGGTCTGTTGTTTATTTCATTAAGTCCCAAACCACAATCCTTATGGCAATATTTTTCATCGTTTCATCATTTGGGCGGCTTTTGGCATTCTCCTTCACAACCTGGACTTCATGCAGGAAATTTGCATAAAGGCAACCAAACATGGAAAAGAGCAAAGTGGACTGCAAAGGGGAATTTAAAATTTGCACAAATAAAAGGGGAAAATTCTTTTTTTTTCTCTCTAGAGTATAGAGTTGTAAACATATATAGATTTAGTAAGGGCTGAACTTACAGAAACTGTGCTATATCACCATATGTGTTGTCATGTCAATAATAAAATAGATTTATCTGGTACAAGGCTTTGCCGTATTGCACTGCTCTAATCCACATACGTTTGTCAGCCCTCCTCTTTGTCACGAGTCACTGACTCAATTAATCATTTCTTCCTCTGACCTTTCTCAAGCCCTCATTTCCTTCCTCTCTTTCTCTGTCTCCTTGCCTACCTCGTAGCATTCATCCCTCAGCTCAAATCTTCCTGTCATCTTTCTCCTTCTGCCACTCCCCTTCTTCTTCTGCAGTTCATATTCATCCATTTTTACTGTTGTGAAACTATGCTTCCTTGCCTCTGGACTCTCATTACCATTTTGTCCCTTGCTCTGTTTCACTCCCTCCCTCGCTCCAACAGGAACACTTTCTGGAGGTGGTAGGAGGCCAGGAGTTCCTGCTGCTCCCTGTGGAGGAGATGGAAAGGCTGCTCACATCAGATGATGTCAATGTGCCTGATGAGGAAACTGTGGTCACCTCTTTGCTCACCTGGGTCCGTCATGACACCACCAGTCGGCAACGCCACTTACCCCAGCTCCTGGCTCACATCCGGCTGCCGCTGCTGCAGCCACAGGTGAGCTCTGCAAAGAGGGACTTTAGGACTATTGTTGCATGTCTCTCCTCCTGTTATCATCTGCATCGGCTCCATCTTTTTCTTTCATACTTTTAAAATGAATGATTGTGTGTTTTGTTGAAAAGAAATGTGTTAAAATTCAACACATTCTACACATTTTCCACAAAGAACTTCTTCTTAAGCCTGCCACTAAAAAATACAGCTCTGGAAGAAGGTAATGCTCTAAACTTCTAGACATGATCCTCACTGAAAATCTCTGGAATGCAATCAGGAAGAATGTGGATACAATACAATCAAAATGCTTTGAAAATTAAAGTATGAAACTTCATACATAACTAATAAAGAAAAAGTCAAAAATGCTGGTTTGCTTTAGGTTTTGGTCAGTATTCAATCAAAATTTCAACATCTGTGAATTAATGAATTACTCATTACCTTATGTATTACTACATAATTATATAATATAAGTGATCTTTCATTTTCAATGACCTACAGTGTACAAAATCATGAAAAAAATGCATGTCTGAAGTTTTAACTGGTATACTGTATGTAATAATACTTAATCATACACTGTTGACCATAAAGTTGGAATAAAATATTTTTACCTCTTCTCATGAAATGATTGTGACCAATGTGATTTATTCTCGATAGATAAAGTGTAACTGGGATTCACTATGTAATCATTGCACCTGGCCAAGGGGATTACTGATGTGCATAAACAGGAATAAAAACAGGAATTTGTCTGAAAACAACAACTATTCCAACTTTATGGACAACAGTGTGTATCTTGAAAACATGAGCCAACCAACACTTTTCTCATTTGTTTTCCCAATTATTCTTATCAAAGTATGATAGCACATTATTATCTCTGAAGCAAGTATTTCCCAAAAATGAGTACAGTCACACAGTATGAAACACAGCCAGGCAACTTGCATTTTTGCTCTAAATTTGGCATGAAGCATATCAGAGACTGGTGATTAGCAATGGCAAGACACATGAAACTGTGATTTGAAATCACAGCCAAGTATTGATTATTGATTTCTGAATTTGAAAGTTAACACTTTAACATTGTGCTGATTAAAATAAATAATATTTTAATTAATTATTTATTATAATACTGTAACTCAACACTTACCTCTCAAATAGTAACCTGTGGATGCTTATATTTTTCCAGAGCTGTATGTCTTTATATATCTCACAGTAAAGCATGTTTTTGCCAGTCTTTCACCTGCAGATCTTTTTTTTTTTTTTTTGGGGGGGGGGGGGGACTGATGTGTTTCATTATCTTCTTTTTACTCTAAACTCTCCGGGCTCCAATCTGTTCTCTATCTCACTATCCTCTTAGACAATTAGATCCATTACATTAACCGTAAATCACAACCCTTGCGTTTTTGTGCAGTAGAGTTTGTGTGCAGCAATGTTCTCTCTCTCCATATCTTTTGCTGAGTATCTGACTGGTAGTGTTATTCTGGCAAGTTTATATGCAACACAGAACCTCAGTTCCCGCCTAGGGCTTAGAGGCACAGTCACATACACATACACACTTATAAACCTTAATTAAGTGTGATATCTCTCTAACCACAGCTAAATTATCTGCTCTCTTCATCTCCCTCATCAGTCTTTATACAAAGATGCTGTAGAGATAAAATACCCATGCTCCCATACCTCTTTCTATTTTCTCTGTCTGCACCCATAGACCTCCTGTGCAATATATAGTATGAACACCGCAGATATATGACTTGGCCTGGTCAGCTGAAATCATAAGTAGCTGTAGCATGTAATCAGGGCAAAAGATGGATGGCCAAGAGTGAGCTGTGGAATAGAGACAGAGCAGGACAAAAAACAAGAAAGATGGAGGATAATGCTGAGTCTAGATCCCACCTTTAACAGTATTTCATGTGTGACCCCTCTTGGTCATCACCACCCACACTTAAGTGACAAATGGATTAACATTCAGCCACCTCATGAGCTGTGAAATGCCCATAAAGAGAGGAATAAGCTTCACATGGAGAGCCAATCGATATTCCTCAACCAATTAGTGCATTGTCTATCTAGGCCGTCATGGTGATTACTCATCAAGAGGATGTCAATACCCCAGAATTAATACCTTTATCCCTGTTCCCCATTACCAGTGTCTCTCTCTCCTCACACACAGTCTAATCTTAGTAATCGCAGAGGGGCATCTGTGGTCTGTAAATGAGACGGTGTATTCCAAATAGATTAAACAGGTCAACTTAGGGCTGCAGCTATCAGTTCCACTGCCAAATAATGTGACCTGACAATTTGGATATTTATTTTTGACAGTCAATAAAAAAAATATAATTACACACTTCATGGATTTTCAAAGCTGAAAGTGAAATCTTGATTTTTTTTGCATCACTGTCTGAAGAGTAGTTTAAAGCCCAGAGTTATCCTTACACAGAAGGTGAACACATGCTGAGAAATTTTACATTAACATTGTAACCAGTAAAATTTTGCCTAAAGGGCCCTGCAGACAAGTTTTAACACAAGTTGTTCAGCTTTGTTTTCTGGATAAATTGTGCAGATACCTTATTAAAAATTTAAAATCCATCCAAAGTAATCCTGCTCCTTAACAAAAAAAAATGCAGCATTTATGAGGATGCTATTATCAGAAATTCAGATGTCTTTGTGATTTCTCTAATAATATATTCATTTCCAGTTTGGATCTGTAAGAGAAATTTGGTGATTGTAAAATTTGCAAATAGGTCTTGTTTTTGTCTGTTTTGAGTGGACAGTGTCTATTTTGTTTGTTACTGCCCACTGCGAGGTAAAGGAAGAGAGAGGAGAAGGAAGGACGCCTGCAGGGTCTTATCACAATTCTTCACAGCATGATGGATAAATAGCACAGCAGAGGACAAACACGTGTTTTTATATCTCTGTCCTTCTATATCACACTCCGCCACAAATGAATGCTGAAATAGGGTTCACCCCAATTTGTCCCATGGTGATTGTGTGCATTGGAATCGTGGGTTCACCCTGGCGGTGTAAGCTGCTTATCCACTTACCATGCTCGCTTTACGCTCTCCACGTCTGGCTAAGAAAATTGATTTTACATTCAGTGACCAAGCTAAATTATTTGGGCTGAATCTTTCTTAGTGTGATGATGGAATTTATGGAGAAGAGAAGGAAAAATGTAAAAATAACAATGCATTTTTGTATTAAAAATATTTTCTTACATTTATCTTCTGTGATTGTTTCTTAGCGGGCATTTATTACATCCCCACTGAGTGCTTACATCAAATATACACACAAATCTGGAAAACTTCAAATGACTTTTTATATAATATATATATATATATATATATATATATATATATATATATATATATATATATATATATATATATATATATATAAATCAGCTTCCTCCACAACCTCTGCTGCTTTCTATTTAGTAACACACACAAACACCACAAACACACATCTATCTAAATGTAATCAAGTAATTCTTGCTTTGTTGCCTGGCAGGGACAAACTTGCTTCTTACCCGCCGTGCCCTCTCTCACAGGCAGTGATTTCCTGTAGATGTATTTTAAGGAGCAGACTGGTGGATGAATACTTTATGCTCCAAACCCTGGCTGTTTGTGTGCTGTGTGTGTGTGTGTGTGTGTGTGGTGTGTGTGTGTGTGTATGTGTATTTGTGTGTGAATGAATGTGTACCCTCATAAATGAGTTTAGAAAGTATGGACCTAGAAAGCTGATGAGATGTTGAGGACAGATTAGTATACTTGTGTGTTAGATGATTTGGTGTGTGTGTGCATGTATGTGTGTGTGTGTGTATGTGTGCATGTTTGTTTGTGAGAGCACTAATAGCCTGACTCTCATCTACTTTTCTCAATCAGTGATGTACTCCAACAATCAGTTGCTAACGCTAGGACCCATTACTGACCACCAAACAGCAGCGCACTGGCACTCTGCATTCACAGTATTTAAACTTTTATTATACATGTTTTGCCTGGTTGATAGCCTCCAGTGTAATGGTTGATGCAAAATGAGCTGTACTACACTACTGTTTGGTATAGCTCAAAGTAAACAGCAGGGACGTTGCATCTTATGTACCCTATTATTAGCGGAGGGTCTTCTCCATGCTTGTTTTTCTCTGGTACCATTTGCCCCTACTGAGTTTAAGGTTAAACCAGGGGCGTGTGTGTCATAGAAAATGTATTGAATGAATAGAACATGCCAAACTACCTTCTGCTACACACTAAGATTTTGGGTCTGGTGAGGACATTGCAGAGTAGGATTTATAGATTAACAGTAAAAATAACATTGTTAATTTAGCTTGGCCATTTTTTGACATAGGAGTATTTCTGTACCTGGTCCTACTCTGTGTTCAGTAGTGTTTGTGTTCTCTTTGGGTTTTTTAATGTCTTGGGGACTTTGTCGGAAATAGGTTTCCACTTTAACATGTAATCCATAACACAATCATTCAGTCAGTCTCCTTTTTAAACAGTAAGTCTTTATGCCCCTGTGTGTTTATTTGTGTGTGTGTATGTAGTTCTTAGCAGATCGGGAGTCCAATCCTTTGCTCCCCGGGACAGTGGTGGATGGTGCCACGGCTGCTGATGGAGGGATGAAGTATCACCTCCGCCTCGCGCAGACCTATGCTTCAGAGCCCCCCGGACCCGACCACGCAAGGCCACTGTAGGGCTATGTTTGCTGTCGGGGGCATGGATGCTACAAAGGGTAACACACACAAACCCAGTGAACTAATGTGGTCATAGTACTGTATATTCTTTCATATTACTATGTATTATAGCTCCAAGATTGGGATAAAAAATAATTTTGTGACACACTTTCAAGGAAAATACACAGATTACTTTTATATCTGTATTACACACACACACTGACTCTTTAAACTGTAGCTTTTTATCATTATATTTGCACAGACTGTTATACCATTTGGATCTTGATTAATTGTACAGCTCTTCTATACACATACACATACATATGCAAATCATATCATGTAGCCCAGAATTTTCTTTTAATTTTGATAGTAACTTGTATATTTAAGATGTTATAAATCATGATTAGTGCTAATATATCCTTTGTGTGTGAGTGTCTATTAATGTGTGTTTGCTTGTGGTGCACTCACCCCATGCAGGTATACAGTTCGATTGTGAAAAAACATAAATACTCCTTTCACGCTTTTACTTTTCCCAGGTGCCAACCAGTATCGAGCAGTACTGTCTACGCAGGGACACATGGAGGCCAGGTTGCCACCATGAGTGGACGGAGACTACAGTTTGGTGTAGCTGTCCTTGATGGCCGTCTGTATGTGGTAGGGGGCCGAGATGGACTCAAAACCCTGAACACAGTGGAGTGCTACAACCCACACAGCAAAACGTGTGAGCGTCATGCCACCCATGTCAACACACAGGCATGGCTTAGGTGAGGCCAATCCAACCCTTTAATAAGATGTGCTTTGTGATATTGTTATGATATTTGTTTTTGGAATGAATCTAGATGCTCTCACCTCATCCCTCAATGAGGTCAAAGGTCAAGTTCTGCTCCAGTGCAGTCTGTAAATATAGTGTGTAGTGATTCATGCAAACTTCAAGGACACTTAAGACGATTGCATCAAATATGGAGATCTTGTTCAGGGAAGGTCCTCCCATTTTAACTGTGTAAGCCTACCATTAAAATAACTCAGATTTAATAAGACCTGCTGTGTTTGTGCATCATTGTGTGTAAAGTTGGAGGGAATTCAAACACACATCTGGCACCACAGATGTTCTGGCAGATAAATCTCTTGAGCTTAGGGGTGTCAACATGCTGCTATCACTGCACGACTAATGCCCTGGGTGTGGTTGCACACAATAAAAACTTGCAGCTCTTGTTCTAAACATGGTTGTTTTTGAAAGTTGTCCAAGCCGATGAAGTTTTGGTAAGTTGCCATCACTTAATCTCACTCATGCAGTGGTGTGTTACAGGCGTAGCGGTCCTAGAGGGCCCCATGTACGCAATAGGAGGACATGACGGTTGGAGCTACCTGAGCACAGTAGAGAGGTGAGCTAATGTTTCACAAATGAGCCTTAAGGAAGAACAAGTGGTGTAAAAATATAGTCTTAACCTGTGCTATATATCTCATCATTTCATCATTCATAGGTGGGATCCTCAAGCTCGCCAGTGGAGCTTTGTTGCAAGTATGGCTACACCCAGGAGCACAGTGGGAGTAGCCGTTCTCAATGGGAAGTAAGTGAGCACATAAAGTTACAGTATGAAGTACATTCACTTATTTCCATTATGCTTGGGTTCAAGTTTTAATAGGGTTTTTTAACGCTCTGTTATTCATTGGGGATCAACGGGGTCCAGTGCTCAGCATTTTTATTATTATTGGTGTTCATTATTTTTATCTCCACGGCATATGATGCAAGTGGATATTGTAGTGGATATAACTGTCCGTCTGTTATCACTTTGTTTCTGGAGCTGAATTGGAAAATTATGTGTTTTAATTATGTGCTCAAGCAGTGCTTTTTGCTATTCTGTTTATTTTCCATCCATTCAGTCACATTTACCATCATTTGGTTTCAATTGTCATGGTAATTATAGTTCTGTATATGTTGACATACTCAGGGTGCCACTTTCTGAAGCTTTTTTAAGATTTTGTAAGGACTGAGGGCATATGCCTTTCTCTGATGGCTCTTGTTATAATTTGATATCCCATGAAAAATGTATTTTCAGTGTGTGAAATAACTGCACTTTTTTGGCTCTGTTACTGCTGTCTGTCTCTGTCTGTAGTTGCCTCTGTGGTCTTAAGCAGTGTCCTTGTCACAGCTCTGATTGTTTACATGTAATTGTGTAACATCATTTATTAACATTTATCTATTCAAACTTGGCTCCAGTATTTAAATTTTTACTGCAAATATACTATATACAAGTTCCAAATAATCAGATTTCCAGTTTCCATCATGACTTAATGTGGGTCAACCACTATTGATCTATTGTAACTTTGCCAAGTTTGTTGCTTAGTATCGTACAAAATAGTAAGTAAGTGATAAAAAAGCAAATTGTTGTACTCCTATATAATGTATATGTGACTTGTCATGTGAGAAATGTGAGAATACATTTATAGTCACACAGTCCACTGTTCTATTTGAAAGAGGAAGGAATGGATGTTGTTTAACTGTAAATATTTTGTTGTGTCAAAGGTGATATAAATGATGATGATACATAGTCACAGCATAAAGTGACATACACATACATTAATTTTCTAACATATATAAATAAGTAGTGGGCATCAGATAGATCCGGATTAAACTTCTCCAGAAGCCGACTAGAGGAGATTTTAGAATTGCAATATTGTGCTGTTGTTTTTATTATTCAGTGTCTCAGAGTGAGGCTACAGAGAGAAAGGCTTTATGGATGGTAATTAATACAGAAACAAGTGATTTGTGCTAAGCATGCCCAGCAGTAGTGTGTGTGCGTGGCTCTGTCAGTGTGCATGTATCTGTTGTGTATTCTCTGGGCTCTTCGCCTGATAGAGCTCATTACTTGCTTGGCTGGTTCAGTTGCACTCCTTGTTTTTGCCCTCCCATTGCAACACACTGCTTGGGGTTGCGATGTCCCAGGAGTGTTGGTTTGATTGATTTTGCGTACCTCCACTTTATTCCCCCCAAAACTTCTACAGCACATACACATACACAACGGATGTCCCATCTGTTTTAGTGTCACTAAATTGAGACTAGGCTATCGGAGTACAGAAATGTGTGCAGTGTTTTGTATGGCAGGTGTTTTTGTGCATTTGTGTTAGTCCTGAGGGATAACACCACCCTATTTCCATCTCAGGTTGTATGCAGTAGGAGGTCGTGACGGCTCATCCTGTCTGCGTTCAGTGGAGTGTTTCGACCCCCACACCAACAGGTCAGAGACAAGGGACTTCATTTGAACCAGAATTAATTGGTGTCTCCGGTTTTATTTCCTGACTGCTGTGCCTCTGTGCTTTTAAGGTTATTTAGCCACAGTTCAAAAGAGGCAGCAAACCCTCTCAAGACCTTTAAAATAGACTACATTCAAACAACTTCTGTTTATTGAGGACACTTATTACTGACCTCAAAAGAAAGGTTGAGACCTGCTTTCTGTTGCTTAAGGATAATGTTTTGTATGTGGCTCCTTGTAATAGTAAAAAAAAAATTACACAAAACATTTGTCATTAATCCTTATTTTGGACATGATTTTAATTTGTGCTTTATCTCTGTCTTACTGATAATGTTAACAACACACTGAATTCCTTTAATAGGTGGAGTGCTTGTGCTCCTATGGCTTAAACGGCGAGGAGGTGTGGGTGTGGCCACATGGCATGGCTTTCTGTATGCCATCGGAGGTCATGATGCGCCAGCGTCATCTCTGGCCTCGAGGCTAAGTGACTGTGTGGAGAGGTGAGTCTATTTTGTTTTTGAAAACATTCACTACAAGAATACTGATTTGACTATGTTGCATTTAGTGTCATTTCTGGGAGGACCTGTTGAAATTTTCAGTAATGTCCTTGTACACAGTGTCCACATAATAGGTAATAAGGCACTTACAATTCCTTATATTAATTTATTAACATTATTATGGGTTAATAAACACTGTGTAAGCTAATAATAATTACAATGAAACCTTTGTTATGTATGTGCTATGTGCCAACACAACAGACATAGTAGTACTCAGTGGGTCTTTATTCGTAGAGCAGTTCTCAAACAAGTATGATGTCCTTTTACATAGAAACTGAAAAAATTCAAAATGTTAAGACATACAAAGGAGTTATAAAGGTTTTTATAAAACCCAAATAAATGACAAGGTAAACACAAGCAACTGGGATACAACCATGATATGTCCTCCGGTAAAGAAGAGATATAAAAGTAGACACTGATTCAGACAACCTGATTTCCTCTGGCAGGTCATTCCAGAGCGTTGGGGCCAAAACTGCGATACAGGCTCGATTGCCTTTAGTTTGTCATCCTGAATACTGATACAGATAAAAAAGCCACTGCCTGAGAATTGCATATTACATACCGGATTGATATGGTTGATGTTCTTCTTGTTCATGTGCGTTATATTCTTCTGTACAAATTTCAGCACATAAGCCATCTCACACTTTTGAGCAAACACAAGTCACACATTAGTACTTGCAACAAAAGTGACAAAAAACCGGTGAAAAATGTCTCCCTTATAAATGAAAATTATCAAACCCACACTTGGGTGCGTCATCATTCCTGAATATAGAACATAACAGAGTGGATCACAGACTTAAGTGGGCTCAATCAGTAGCTATTATGGACATATAACAGAATGTTTACTCAAACACAATTCTATACTTTTTCCTGGTTTCTCGAGAATTGTTTCAGACTTAGAAGTGGATGTCAGAGTGGAGAGAGACTCTATGAAATATTTACAGCTTTTCTTTTAAAACTCCTGTTTCTCTGAGACCAACCAGTACACCATATGTACCACAAATGTAGTTGGTTTTGTCCTCTTTCAGTGCAACTACCAAATCCCAGTGACTTACACCATTTGAAGCAGGAGCATCAGAGTGTAACAGGAGTTTCATCCAACTGCCTCATCAAACCCAAAATATATCAGAGCAGACGTATTGGTTCAAATCCACAAAAATCCACATTTTTACATCACTGTCTTCCCCATACTTTATATCCACACATTCAGCGACGTCCTTTCTCTCATGGGGCAGAGATGAGAGGGGTCCCATCTCTTATTGACGAACACTTTTTGAGGGATACCCTAAGTCACTGTCTGACTTGACTCACTGGTTGCGATGCACACCTACACTAAAGATGCAGAAAAACTGTTTAACTGTTGTGCAAACTGATAAACTGAGTGAATATGTGAAAGGATGGGACAAATCTGCAAAAAGCAGCAGGCACATTCAAAATAGGAGCTATAATTTTCTATTAGATTATAAAAGAATCGCAAGAAAGACTTTTAAAAACATTAATTAAATTTGGTTTAAACATTATAATTTTCTAATTCTATAGGGATTTAAAAGTAATTGTTCAACATTTTAGGAGATACACTTTTTGGCTTTCATGGTAAGAGTTTGACGATACTACATCTGTTTTAATAGTGAAGCCAGAAGTTAACCAGTATTTAATTAGTAAAAAGTCTAGAAGCTAGAGAGGCTATTTCTCTCTGTCAACACTCTTCAGTTTAGATAAAAAGGTGTAAAATGGTGTTCCACAAAGAGAAATGTAAATAGGAATGTTTGTGATAGTAACATATTGTGCTTTTGACATATTGTTTTTACTTTGAAAAGAGGAACAAAGCTAGAACAATACCCTCGGCTAGATTTGATTCAGTTAATCATCTTTGTAATTAAAATCATGTGCATATATACAGGTATGACCCTCAGACAGATGTTGTGGACAGCAGTTGCCCCAATGAGCATCAGCAGAGATGCAGTTGGTGTTTGTCTCCTTGGCGACCGTCTTTATGCTGTAGGCGGTTATGATGGGCAGGTGTATCTCAACACTGTGGAAGCTTATGATCCTCAGACAATGAATGGACACAGGTAACACACACAAACTCACCCACATGCTATTATATACTCAGAACAAATAGGTCTATACAATCTTATAGAACTTGAGAGAAATAATTAATAGTTGCACATATGAGCCCAGACACATAATAATGATGTTAAAAAAAAAAAAAAAGCGCCTGAAAAATACCAGAAAATAAACACACTGTCACAGAAGGATGCAGTCTAACCTTGCTCTCGTACTCCTCTCGTATATCTTGGCATTTTTTCTTTGTTATGTAAATGTATGTTTTCCTAATGCTAATATTGTCCTTGCCGCTGCAGCATTAGTGGAAAAGGAGACTTTTTCAAAATTGAACTGACCCATTCAGTAGCTTTCAAGGATTTCAATCACACTTCATATTATACTGATCTCCTACAAAGCCTCGGAGGATTTCTGACCAAAGTCACTGGAAATCTGCCATTTTAGAGACAGGCATCACACTGAGACAAGAGAGGTTTATGTGGGAAGATATAGAATACAGAGATCTAGAAACTGACAGAGAGAGATGGGGACATACCCAGATGTCAGGAGACATGCGGAGACACATTAAATATGTGCTTATATACTGTCAAGAACTGAGACAAACAAGCTGGTTCATGTGCTGTCTGTCCTGTCCTGAAGGCATCACTTTTCCTTCTTGATTTTGCACAAATCTGTCAGTCTGCGTACCTTTTAGACACATAAACTAGGTGGAAAACTTGGACTATCTACACCAAAGCTGCAGCTGCAAAACCGGCACGACGAAGACGCCTGGAGACAGAGCGCTTGTTTTTAGCACAGATATTTTCTTGCCTTTGTTGCACATTTGTGTCAAAGTAGGGACACAGTAGTGCGTATACTACACTTCGTACAGTGTTTGTGAATGAACAATGATGTTGGGCATGGTTGCACATATCACTTGAAGTACAGGTTGTAAATAAACTCTTTCGTATAATTACCCAAGTTCTACTGCAGTAACTTTTGCATTTGCCTGAAATCTCCATTTAGATCTGGAGGGATCTATCTGTCAAAAAGCGGAGGAACCAGGTTCTGAATTTAGTTTTCAGCTCCAGGTTATTTCTGTTTCTTTTGTTTCAGTGCAGCTCATTAAGTTCCTGTGTGGAACAGGTCTATATTGGTGTTTTTCCAAAATGTCAGCGTATTGTGAAAAGTAGTGTCAGTTTCATATGGATGATAATGGAGCATCAACCTTGCAACCAGCGTAGTCCTCAACAAACCTGAGCATGAAATCCTTCGACTCAGCTGAAAACCTGACATGATTCAGAATCCAACAGGGATTTACAGCTCTACAGTCCATAGCTGTGAGTGGGACTTTTATGACTATTTTCTCTTTCCTTTCCAGGTGGCACCTTTGTGTCTGGGCAGAGCTGGTGCATGTGTAGTGGTCATCAGACTCTAACAACACAACTAGTGGCGTACTGCATACAACCTCCTCTTTGACACCACAGCCACGATTTGAGGAGGTGGCACCATGGTCTGTCTACTGTGAGCATGAGATCAACAACCCAAAGCGGAGGAGAGCGATACTAAACATTTCAGGTTTTACACTCTGAGACTGCCATTTATTAGTTGCAACATTTTGGGGATGTTTAGGTTTTACATGTCATGGTTCTGACAAGGTTTTCACATCCTGATACAGAAGTGAAGATGATTAAGAAGAATCTGCTGTGTTCAGTGCCGTGAGCCTGACAAAACAGCTGTCTAACAATTTTTTTCTTGTCTATTTTGTTTCTGAAGACAAGGCGGGGGCAGACACATGAACACACACAAACCAATTCTACGTTGCTGCTTTCAGCTTCTATTTCTGCTGACAGAGAGGTGAGAGAGAAAGAGAGAAATTGTCAAGACTGTTGAGATGCCTTATCATTTTCACTCTCAGTTTTCCGTAACAATGTCTGATACTCTGTATTGATGCTATTTTAATATTATCCCCATTATTCTATGCTGCAGTTGGCAAGTGCTCTCTTGCTCTGTTTCTCTTTCTGGTTCCCACTGACAGGTGAAAAAAACGACTTTGACATAATCAGCACAACCTTATGAACAGCTGCAAGAAACTGAAGCTGTTTTAATCTTTTCAGTCAAAAGCACATAGTCACGTGTGTATGTCATCCACATTGCATCAGCTCACATCTCAAGGGTAAAGTTTACAGTGAAACTGAATTTTTTTTCTTCACTTTTCTGTTACAGGGTATTACTATCCACTTTAAAATCTGACTTTTTATGATTTCTCACTTTTATATAACTGATTAATGGATTACATGCTGTTAGTGTCTCCATAGAAGTAATAACATTAATAACACTGTGGTCCTTTGTTGATCTCTGTAGGGAAACTTTTTCATCTTCCCCCAGAGCACAGGGTCAGCTATTTACAGTTTCATACAGGGTCAGCTGAGCTCTTCTGTCTTCCAGCAACCTTTGTTTTCTCCTCTGCATATGTTTCTCAAGTGTGTACGTGTTCGTGGGTCTGAGCGTTCAGAGATCCTAAGGAGTATATTTTTATCTCAAATGAGAATCGTCCCCCCTTCCTCTCTCCCCATCTTCAATTCCCTGCTGCTTTCTCTTCATCCCCATTTTCACATTTCATCAGCACACATACAATACATGTGCACAAATACCACACACATACACAATCTACACGCTGTTATGTTTTAGAGCAGAATTGGATACCAGTCAAAACGAGGAGCAGACTGTGTAAAGAGACCATGAATTTAATAACGTTGATCCAGCCAGTGTCGACGTTTTGTTTGATGTTGAGTTCAAAGCGTTATTAGATTTGATGCTTCTGCTGCATGCTGAGTATCACGTGAGGGGAAATTAAGTCCTGTGACATTACCTTCTGTTACTACATTTGGTGTCTAGTTTGAGTTACAGAAGCACATTGTAGGTGCTGTACATGTATGTCTGTAATCGAGTATTTTCCGTTTATTTAGTTTTGCTGGTCAGCCCCTGTTTCTGTGTGTGTCTGTGTGTCATGTGCAGAGAGGAAACACTTCTGCCAGTGAGAAGCAAAGCATGCATCCTGTCTGAACTGACCAGATCTGGAGCTAATGTAGCCCCCAGGATACACTTCACAAGCACACACACGGACATCCTACATCCGCATCATCTGCACTGCACACACTCACAAACGCACACATGCACAAAGACACACTTAACCACACAGCTGAAAGCCAAGTGCCCCAGGAGCCGGTGAAGATTGAAAAGCCTCCCAAATTTGCCGGCATGGCATCTAAAAAGCAGACGGGCAGGCTTTGCAGTTTCCCACAGCTGAGCTGATGTTTATTCAAGCCTAATGCACTGCTGCATTATTCTATTTTCATTCCCTTCAAACCTGATGTTTATTTAGAGAGTAATTCTCCTTAGATCAGAGCAGCTGAAATGTGGCACCTCCACTGTGTACATGTTTTATAGGTTAAACATTGGTTAGAATACAGACATTCCAATACAAATTATATATTACTGTATATTTTGTAAATAAGTAAATATACAATCTGTATGTAGTCCAATTACAATACACTGTAATTATATTATGTTGTAGATATGTTGCTGTATACCATGTGCCATTATGTATCTTTTTTTCTACCATGAATTAAGATGATGATGATAATGATGAGGTCTAATAAAATAACCACTGATAAAAAAAAACAAAAGCATACAGCTGTTGATACTTTGTGCTGCTCATCTCCTCTTTTTGTACCATGAATTGTTATACCTCCTCTTTTGCAATATAAATTATGTATGTACAATATATAGTCGTAATATGCTGTTATAGGTCTTTTATACATTAAAGTCAAGGTGTGATATAACACAACAGTGTCTTTTCTTGTATAAAACACTAATGTATAGCAGTTTTGCAATAACAGATAAATCATCTTTATGGTGCAGATGTTTTTTGCAGCCACTTTTCATTTGTCAGAAAAGCATATCTCTTTTTTACATTACAGTGTAAATTTGTGTTTATATGTGGCTCTTATCTCTGTCAGCATCCCCATCAGGGTGGTTTCATTGCTATTCATCCAAGGTTTCTGCCAGACTTATAGCAGGATTTGCTGCTGTGCTATAGCTATGAATTAATTCTCTGAACTGTTTTGAGCCTGAAGGTTAATATAAAACCTCATTATTCTTAAGTGCAGATGCTCTAACTTAAAAGCTGCAGCCTGAGCCAGAGGCTGAGCAGGTTGAGGTGGTAGTTGTGTGAGACAAAGTGTATGAGGAATGCTTACGATTTACAGATTCTTTAACCTCGGGACAGTGGCTGGTGGCCCGTTGATTCACTGTATTTATTGTCCGAGGAGGTTTAAATCCTAACCAGCTTTGACAAACGACTCTGGGCAGTGACACTGAGAAATGATGCCAGTGACCTTGTCTTAACGGCACTCGAGTCCATTATACCTGACAGGAACAAGAGGAAGACAGAAAGTGCTGCACTGTCTGACTCTTCAGATTAGAAAGGCAAGGCTAACCAGTACAGGCATTTACATATTCCCACCACAGTTTCTGTCAAGGGTTATCTGTGGTGCCTCAGTGCACACACGTCTGGTACTGATCTATGTCCAGCATTAGTCTCACTTTTTGTCACACACTGTTTATCTTCATTCTATGTATCTATCTTCAGATTCAATAAAATTACTTTTCAACACTCAATATTATTGTAGCCTCTACAAATTAACATACTTAAAGTCAAATTGTCATTGGTGAGTTTTTCTCATTTTGGTCAATATGTTCTATAAAATATGCAGATTTGAGTTGAGTGAGCATTGCAGACACTCAGGGGCTCTGAAGACATTAGATTGGAAACATGAGATTTTACTGATTTTGTACATATTTAATCAATTAATATTTTATAGGATTGGCTATAAATAATCCAGCAACTGCCAAGCTAACTGTATCAGCACATACACAATCTTTAAAATCCATTGTACCCAGAATATGAGCAATGGAAATAGAATTGTTCACAGTAAATAAATGACTTTGTCTTTCTCAAAAGTATCTCACTTCAGCTTGTAGTAGATTGACTCTCGCTTGGACTTGTCTGTCAAAACCTGTCTGCAAAATCGTTTCCCAGCATGCATTTTTTATTATCTCTCTTTCATCTCTCTGCTCTAATTTTACTATTGTGCTTGGCAATCATACAACAGCTCCCTTCAGTGCATCATAATGAGATGTGACTCAGCAGGGTATGAGAAATATTTGTGTCACCCAGCTGGCATTTTGTTCTAGCTTTCAGGTTGACAGAAAAATACTGTTCTTCTTACATCCGGATAGAAATGTTCTATTTGGTATTTAATTGTGACATTTAATTTCATGTGAAGGACATCATTTTTTTTTTTTTTTTTTTTTTTTGCAAGTGGGCAGTAGGATAGTGGTACTGTAAACCTCTTCAGGACCAAATGTCTCCAGGACAACAGAACAAAAGGATGGAACTGAACACATGTTATGAACACTAAAACAGCAGGCAGAGCAAAAATTGTGCAATAATGCTATCTCCTGGCTGTAAGGTGGAAACACAGTGATGACACTACAGTCTTGTGATTTAACAAATTTGCTGAGGACTGAACACAATTAAGGGCTTTTGTCTTTTTTTGTGCACACTTAGTAATATTGAGCTAGAAAATTGTGCCTAGAGGTTAGCTTTTAACTTAAAACACCAAATAAACACTACAGATTTGCCTCTGGAGTCTGTTGCAAGAGAACAATAATTATCTGTATAGTTTTCATTCTTTTTTTTTTTTTTCTTTATTTAGGTGCAGTGCTTTATTTGACATATTACCTATTTATGCATAGTACTAAATTAGTCAATTCTGGTCTGTGCTCAGAGCATTGTTTCTCTTAAATTGTCCGTTGCATCCAACCGAACCACAATCTGAAACCGGAGAAGTCTGTTTACTGCTTCTGTTTGTCCTCTACATTGTAATTACCACTGGGAAAGTCAAATGACTCCATAGTTTCTTATCATGATTGCTTCTAGCTGTCATTGCACCACAGATTAACTATTTATCAGTAGTCTCTACAGAATGCTAACAAGCAACACTTGGACCTTGGCAACAGATGGGATCATATATAAAGTAGTTGAATAAAACTGTGCATGCTGTTGCTTGGCCACACATAATATTAGTCCATTATTTGCTGGGTTGGCCTCCATAAACATCTAATAAAGTCAGTATTGTATTAACGATCTGCTCTTCCAGTTTACTGCAGCAGTTTACTGTAAAAATCATGTCAGGGGCATGGGCAGATGTAAAGCTCAAATCAGTGCTTTTGACTGTTTTACTGTCTCCATAAAACAACAAACCTTCTCAACAAACACAGCTGGTCGGTATCATACTTAGAAATTTTGCACACGTTTTATACAAAATATAATATAATCCAAAAGACACACTGTATACTGCTCTAAACAGTTTTTCCAGAGAGGGAAGGAGGAATGATGAGACTTTTGAACTGCTGTAGATACAATAAGATGTAGACTTCAAATAAAAAGATTTCTAATAAGACCTGTAAGCTTTATGAAATGTCATACCCCTCAAAAAATGAATGAAATAAATAAAATGAAAGCCAGATGGATGGATGGATGGATAGATAGATAGATAGATAGATAGATAGATAGATAGATAGATAGATAGATAGATAGATAGATAGATAGATAGATAGATAGATAGATAGATTTTATTTTATTTTATTTTATTTTATTTTTCCGCCACACACGGCTGTTGCTGTCATAGCAACGGTTGCTAGAGAGTGAAGCATTGTGGGATACATACAAGCGTTTTTATCGGAGAGGCTTCATCGTTTCACCCCTTAAAAACCAAACACCTTTAAAATGAAGGTTGGTACCAGCGAAAGACTTTAAATGCGGGAGTTTTTTTTCTCTTTGTGTAAATTTAGGGCTGAGTTCGTTCCCATGATTCTAATGACTTAGGTATTAGCTAAGTCGGGTTAGCCGGATGCTACTCGCTAACGGTGTTGCTAATGTGATGTTAACTTGTAGATAGGCAACATAACCACGGATTTCACTGATTAAACTGAAGGAGGAATCATGCTCGTACATACTGTGTAAGAATAATGTGCATTCAGTGAGCTTAGTCGGGTAAATGTATTAATGAACACTAAGTCTAATGTCTAACTTACTTAGCTATGGCACATTTTTATTTTACTCTAAGCACAACAGTCTCCTTTGCACTGAGTCCTTGTGGAAAGTTAAGTGTTTTTTTACGATTGTGTTTTACTCTTGTGTTTTTACCACTGTTTGTTTTGAAGTTTGTGAATACTGCTGGAACCTGTAAATTTCCCTATGGGAAGAATAAAGTATCTATCTATCTATCTATCTATCTATCTATCTATCTATCTATCTATCTATTTTGATGGGGTTTTTTTGTTTATTTGACTGTCTAAATAATCCATCTCCTGTAGTTGCCTACACGTACATAACTGACATTTGTAGAACCCCTACCATCGATAAAGTTCATTTTTGAGGCTTGCTGAATTGTAAGTTTTCCGTTTTTGCCTTTTCTCTCAGATGCACTATACAGTGAGATTTGTGTCAGTCTGATAATGACAAGTCAGACTGACAAAAGTTTAAGTAGCAACTAAATGCTGTGATTGAGATTTCACTAGAAACCTTCCATTCATCACTGAAAACATGAATTGAGAGAAGATCACTTGTGTTTCTAGAATGTTTTCGTCCTTGCGGACAAAGCTTGGCAGGATCTAGTCTTCTGTATAAGTGGCAGAAAAGTCTTGGCAATTACATCGCTGTTGCAGGGTGAGTGAATTGTGGCAGTTTAATGCAATATTTGAAGAATTGACTCCACCCTGTACAAGCTTTACAGTTGCTGAATAACTTAAATGTGCATTATATTTCCTGTCTAATCTTTCAGACATGACAACTCAGTGAAAATATTTGATCGACATGGACACAAATGGACTGAACTCAACCTTCCAGGGTAACTGGAAGAGCATATCTGTTGGTAATTTAGTTAATCAGTATGTATAAATTCCTTTATGCGTCTCACTGTGTTTCTTCTGCTTCCCCAAAGGCGCTGTGTGGGAATGGACTGGGATAAAGATGGGGACATTCTGGCAGTGATAGCTGCAAAATCTGGTTCCATCTACCTGTGGGATGCCAGCGTCAACAAAACATCCCAGATAAGATAGCGGCATGAGGTGCAATAAATCAGTTATTTTTCCTAGAGAGCGGTTGTGATGGGTGTCAGTCTCAGTGTCTATCTTAATTCAGTATCATAGTATAGTTCACTATTTGTCATGACTTCTTACACTTATGTCCTGTGGCTGATATTTCAGAGATCAAATGCCTTCATATTATGTCAAGACTGGCCCTCTGTGGCAGTTGGGACAGTCAAGGAAACCTGTTGATTACAATCAACAAAACATCACGCAAAATCCCTGTTTTAGGTACAACACATATTATGACATAACTGGTCAGATACTTTGTAATGTTTATTTTATTCTTTTCTGTTAATGTCTCCATTATCCCTACCCTTTTCCACAACACATTCTAGGTAAACACACCAAAAAGATCACCTGCGGGTGCTGGAGTACACAGAATATTCTGGCTCTGGGAAGTGATGACAACACTCTGAGTATCAGTAATCATGAGGGGGACACCATCAGACAGGTAGCCACATATTTATGTGCACATATTATATAAACCAGCGTAATATTGACCTCACTTTGCAACAAATTAGTGTTGTTCTTTTTTTTAATTATTGCTTTTTTTTAATCAACATATTGGACAGAATTGTGACAGACCTTGAACTCTTAAGTTTGTAGATCATTTACAGTAATTCTACAGTGGACATACTGTGTGTTTCACAAAAGTCGAAAAAAGAAGTCAACACAAATGAACAGCAGAGACAGAGTAATAATAATTGGATGGAAACCAAATTGGTAAATGGATACATTTCACCTTTGTTAACTTTTTGCAGACAGCTTTGCATGGTGAGCCAGCTGAAGTTTTCTTTTCTTTGATGAAAACAGATGAAAGATCCTCCCAAGGAGAGAACACTGTAAGTTTGTGTGTTTCTAAAATTATTTATTTTCACATATTTAAAATTTCAAGGTCAAATGTCCTTGTTGATGTTACTGTAGAAATAAAATAAAGGTTTCCAGACCAGATAAGGCTTTACTTTTTAACAGAAATGTAGCATTCACACTCGATGTAATGTTTAATTGATGTGGATGAAGAAGAATTTTACCGTGTTGTAACTTTTGATTCTATAGGTGAGTATATCAGTGGACAAGAGGATCCTAATTCTTTTCAACATCAACGACCCAGAAAACCGGATAGAACTGACCTTTCAGCGACACTATGGAAGTATTGTGTCCTACCGCTGGTACTGTACACTTCCACACATTGGATACACAACCAAATATAGCACCAAACCATACTATTCTAAGATTTGTATTTAAAATAAGTTTCCCCTCCTGCTCGTCTTTTCCAGGTATGGGGATGGGTACATACCTCATTGGTTTTCCCATGGATACTTTGTGGTTATTTCTACCCACATCAGGGAGATAGGCCAGGAGCTCTATCAAGCCCGTAACCATAAGGACAGCCTCAACAGTGTGGCCATTTCATCGGCATTAAATAAGGCTGCCTTCTGCGGGGACAACACGTATGCTCGTGCTTATCGAAGATTCAACTCAGCAGTCATTTTGTTCAGTGTGTGTGTATGGTGTGAAATAAGTCATGTTTCTTGTTTCAGTATAAAGATACATGAGCTCCCAGAAATCAAAGATATCAGCAATATAATTTGGTCTGGATGATGAGAATAAAGGTGAGATGAGATCATTTTTTGTTCCAGCATCTAGTTTTTAAAAATCAATCCTGAACATGTTAGTTATTTTTCCTACATCTGCCCTTTTCTTTTCTAGGTCTTGACCAACTCAGCTGGACAGATGATGGTCAGTTGCTGGCGGTTTCCACCCAAAAAAGGGGCACTCCATGTCTTCCTGACTAAGCTGCCTATCCTTGGTGACAGCTTTGGTACCCGGACGGCTTACCTGACATCCCTGCTGGAGGTCACTGTGTCTAACCAAGTGGAGGGGGTGAGGACATTTAGTCTGACACCTACGTACACAGTCGATGATAAATTAAAGGAAATAACTAAATAAATTGTCACCACATGCTGCCAGAACAACTTCATTGTACCTTGGCATTGATTCTTTGAGTCTCTGAACTCTGTTTGGGTGGATAAAACCCATTCTTGCAAAAGATATTCCCTTGTCTGGCAATTTGATAAAGTAGGTGGAGAGTGATGTCCCACCAGATTAATTAGTTGAATGAGCCTTTTGTCCAGGAGATTGAGAAAGGATTTTTTATGAAATTCTTGCCAATAAAACTCCTTTTTAGGAGAGTCCTGTGGCCATAGAGGTAGAAGTACAGCCCACTTTCATTGCAGTAGGACCCTCTCATGTGGCTGTTGGAATGAACAACAGAGCCTGGTTCTATGCATTGACGGACCGAGAGCCTGGTATGTGTTAACTGTTAACACTCTGTGTGTGAAATGTAAATGTTTGTGTTATATTTGAAGTTGAGTCATCTTTGCATCACTAAACTGTTCATTGTGTCGCACAGGTTTCACCAAGTTGAAAGACATTGAGTATTTGGGTACGATTGCCAGTATGTGCCTCAACTCAGACTATGCAGCGGCTCTATTTGAGGGAAAAGTGCAGTTACACATGGTGAGTTATTTCATGTGAAGGTATCAGTATTTCTTCATAACTTGATCTTTTGTAGGCTAGTTGATGTAGATCTTTGTTTTTGTTGTAGATTGAAGGCAAAGACCAGGAGGAGAAGAGGCAGATGAAGTGTTTCCAGATGATGACAGAAAAGGACGGATCCTTGTCATGCTCTCACCACAGATTTCCTTTACTACAGCACAGATGTAAGCTCAAGGATGGCATGCTAAAATGTCTCTCATTTACTGATCCCCATTTTTTCTTGTCAATTCTTTCATAATGAATGTTTTCTTTCTTCTCACAGTTAGGTAATGTGGTGTGTTTCTTGGTGGAGGATGGGAAACATTGAACACTTATAACCACAACGTTGGAGTAAGGAAAGTTTTCCTGACATAAATGGCACACGGCTTGTTTTATCGATGACAAGAATGGCGGCTTCCTGCTCTCTCCTGTGAGTCTGACAGTCTGATTGTCTGTTAGAATTAGATGAATGTGAGAACGTGGCTTAATTTGAGCCGGATCCAGCCAGATCGGGGTCCGGCACCTCCAGTGTTGGATCCAGAACCTATTTCATTTGATCCAGCAACTCTATGAAAAAATATATAGCCTAAATGAAAAAAAATATTTATTGTTATCTGGTTAATCTTTATTCCCCATCGAAGTTACACAAAATCTTGTTTTCAGATGCATTTTAAGGTAAATTTTAAGGGAAGCACACACGTAACAGGGACAGTCTAAAACACATAATGTAAAAACCTTAACGTAGCTTCATGTCCGAAAACAGTGGTCATCACCAACTTATGCATGGACATCTCTAATCATGTCCACTTTCACCTCTGCAAAAATCAAAATGAAACCCCAATACTAATGGATGCTGTCCGCATTGAGCCTTATTTTTCTGTTAATAAAACATTTCCCTTTAGCACTGTGCATTTTAGTCCTGTCATTCACTCCGTCTTGACAATTTGTATACAAAAGAGAAAGAGAGAGAGAAAGAGAATTTATTAAATTTTGCGATGATTGATTGCAGTTTTCAGACATTGAGCTTTTTTACATTAAGCGTTTTCGACTGACCCTGTTACCCCCCACCCTGTTTTGAGTCAGCGGATCCACCCCCCCCTCTACGTTCTGGCACCTCCCACTTTACACATTAAGCACTATATATATGGTTTTGTTGAAACGTACATACAAACATGCAGACACTCATAAGTGTTTAATATATGTTTGTGTTCATCCAGGCGACAGATTCCTGCTTTGAGATCCCAAACTTCTCACCCACCATACAGGAGTGCTTTGGGACAACTGGCATGTGGATAGAGGAGTGTTTGTAGCCTATAATGATGACAAAGTCTACACCTATGGCCTTGCACAAAACCACAATATATGGTAAAGAAATCCACACATATACATGCATGTCACTTCAACCTCTGTTTATTACTTTTTGGTCGCTGATGTTGTCCTCAAACATTATGTCATGTAAAAGTAGGGACAGAGATAACAATGCACTATGTAAATTTCCTCCCCTATCTTTAAGGGCCACAGGTGGTGTTGGTGGGGAGCACTCCACTCCTCTATTCCCAGAAGCCTTTGCTGTTATACAATGGAGAGCTGACCTTGTCAGACAACGAGTGGCAAACTAGTGAGGTGGGCCCTGAGCACACACTCCTTCCTCAAGCGCAAAAAACGGCGCACCAGTAGATTCACAAGAGCAAAGTATGCAGCTCAGCCAAGCTCTCATGCTCAAGAGGTCTGTCACGTTGCTCGTGTTGTCTGAGTTAGTGTTTGAGAGGCCCCGTAGTGACTCCAGTCTGTAGTTGGTTTTAGTAGTTGCTATACTCTTTCTAGATACTGCAGGTATGCTAATAATGTATAATGTGGAAAGATGTGTATGTAATTATAAGCTAAGTGATTTGTAATATTGGGGGGAAAAAAATGCAGGACAGGCCTTTATTCAACTATTTTAATTTTGTAAAGGGCATTTGCAGCAGAAGGCAATGACACAGACTGGATTGGGTTTGTGATGTGTTCATTTCTGTTCAGGTTCCATGAAGCCTGGTATCTGTGTAAATCATACAAATGCAGACAAAGACTGGGCTGAGTTAGGCAAAGCTTGTCCTCATCCACATGGAGGTAGAGCTGGCCATCAGGTCTACCGCATGAGTGGCAACGTAGGCATGGTCATGTCACTGCAGAGCATCCATGTACGTGCAAACTAACTGATAATTAACACTGTTTAGAGGATGTTCTGATCATTCATGCACATTTCATTTTTCTCCCGGTCATTTCAGGGAATAGAAGATAGGAATTTACTGGCAGGCCATTTGGCCATGTTTTTGGATGAATACAACCTTGCTCAGGACCTTTATCTTTCCTCAAGCTGCCCAATTGCTGCTCTGGAGGTAACAAAACACAACTTTTGTAAACTTTTTGAAGTAGCCAAAGTTTGTCTTGTATTATTACTGACTCCTTTTGACTTTATTATTATGTGTTTAATACTCCAATATTGAGCTGTAGGTTTAAATTCAAGCTGATATCCTCAGCTCACACTTACTCTGTGTGCATTAGATGAGGAGGGACCTGTTGCATTGGGACAGCGCTCTCATGTTAGCCAAGCGCCTAGCAGAAGATCAGATTCCATTTATATCTAAGGAATTGCAGTCCACCTGGAGTTTATGTAAGTACACACATGAAGTTTCCAGAAGGAATCTTTGTACACAGTTGCTAAACTTCTCTGTCTTCCAGTGGAGACTATGTCAATGCTCTGGCACACTATGAGAAAGGCATGACACGCACCAATGACAGTAAGTATTTGATCTCTTATCTGTGATGATATTACTAAAATAAGTGAACAAATCTTATACATGCATTAATTCAAGGTTTTCAATCCCATTTGTACTTTATGTTGCATTGTTCTATCCTTGCTGTGCAGGAACATGATGAGGTGTGTCAGGCAGGTGTAGCCAGGATGTCCATCCGGATGGGTGATATCAGGAGAGGAGCGGCTCAGGCTATTTCAACACCCAAGCAGAGTCCTCAAGAAGGAATGTGGAGCCATACTTGAGAGCTGAAGGTACAGAGAACACCTGTATATGTTGTCATGCCAAGGTACATAAGCAGTACATAAAATGGCTAGTAAAGCTGTTGTGTTTCATTTGGTTGTGAGACAGCGACTGTTTATATCTTTTTTTGTTTGTTTTGTTTTATCCAACATTTAGCAATTCTCTGAGGCTGCTCGCTCTATGAAACAAGGCCAGTACTATGACAAGGCCGCATCAGTCTACATTCGGTGTAAAAACTGGTAAGAAAAACACACATCAAAGTTAGAAAACCTGCAACTTTTTTGTGTCAGCCTCTTTGTGTCTTTATTTCATGGTTTCGTCCTCTATTTCAGGGCAAAGGTGGGTGAGTTGCTCCCACACGTCTCTTCTCCAAAACATCCACCTCCAATACGCAAAGGCCCAGGAGGCAGATGGCAAGTAGGTTCTACACTTTTGTCTTTTTGCCTCTGAGAGGACAAAATTAAAATAAACTTAAATGGAGGCCAGAGTAACATGTGCCATGTGCACCAGGTATAAGGACGCAGCTCAAAGCTTATGAAAGCGCGAAAGACTGGGATAACATGATCCGCGTACTGTTGGACCATCTGAACAACCCAGAGGATGCCGTTCGCATTGTCAGGGAGACGCAGAGCATCGATGGAGCAAAGATGGTTGCCAGGTAAGATTAACAAGGAACACCAAGATGTACCACTTCATTACGAGCAGAATCAGCAGGTTTAACAGGCTGTCAAATGTAGGAGGAATGGATGACATGAAATAGATTTACAGACATTGTATTCTTGTACTCCATGAACCACAAATATTGGGGGAAAACATAAATTCTGATCGCAATTTTCACTGAAGCTTTGAAATGTCTTCTTGTGTCCAGCCTAAAAGTCAAAAAGCGTCAAATGTCAAATCATGACAAAGATAATAAAAAAAGAAAGTCAACCAAATGCGTTCATTTCTTATCTGCTTACCTCAGCTCTAATTTTAATTTTGCAGTTACCTTTAACACCTTTCCTTGTGTTTCAGGTTCTTCCTGCGGTTGAATGACTACGGTTCTGCTATCCATTTCCTGGTTCTGTCTCAGTGTAATGATGAAGCCTTCCAGCTGGCTCAGCAACATGGACAGATGGAGGTCTACGCAGACATCATTGGTCAGTCTGTGTGAATGGATAGTACACTGCATGGAAACAAAAATAAGTGCTTCATTCATGTCACTGCAGTTGACCGGTGAAATTGAGTTAAATGATGTGTGTTGTTCAGGCTCTGAGGCGACACAGGAGGATTACCAGAGCATCGCCCTCTACTTTGAGGGGGAGAAGAAACACCTGTTGGCTGGAAAGTTCTTTCAGAAATGTGGCCAGTACAGCAGAGTAAGAGCTCTGTCAATATGAGGATTATTTCAGGTTTCAAAGGATTCGGACAAACTGTCAGTGTTGTCTTCTTCTTCTCTTAGGCGTTGAAGCACTTCCTGAAATGTCCAAACACTGAAGATAACTTGGCTGTTGAGATGGCAATAGAGACGGTGAGAGCTGTTGTTAATCAGACTGTCCTGATGCATAGTCTGAGATCATTTAGATTTTAATGGAGTCTTTTTTTGAGTGTATTTCAGGTGGGCCAAGCCAAAGACAACTCTCTGACCAATCAGCTGATAGATTACCTGATGGGAGAGAGTGATGGTATGCCAAAGGTAACCAATGGGCTGCAGCTCCACTCATTCCTGGCTATACTTTGCAGTACCTCAGTATTTCTGGTGTAAAACATTACTTACATTTATTAAGTACTGATTTTTCTTTTCAATATCTGTCTTGGGGAGCCTGGTAGCTTATTAGACTTAGGTAGAGTCTAAACATCATGTTCAGTGCAGCCATCATGTAGAAGTTTGTCATGTATAAGTTTTCCTCAGATTTTTTCTTTTAACCTCCTAAGACCCAGCTATGGGTTTTCAGTCCACATTTGTGGACAAGTGTTTCACAACTTATACAAAAAAAAAGAAAACTGTCCACCACAAAGGACATTCCATAAAAATTTAAAAAAAACTGCGTCTGAAAAAACTGTTGCATCATAATGTTTCCAGTATATAGGCACTTATTTAATAAAAAACAAAAAAAGCTCGTACTTTGCTGACATTTCTTGGGTCTCAGGAGGTTAAATGTAGCTGAGGAGCTTCCAGTTGTATCTTTAAAGCTGAAACAGATATTGATTTGATAACAAGTGTCATTAATCCGTCATTGATTTTTTTTTTTTCCCCTTTGTAGGATGCCAAGTACCTGTTTCGTTTGTACATGGCTCTGCAGCAGTACAGAGAGGCTGCTCGCACCGCCATCATCATCGCCAGAGAAGAGCAGTGTGCAGGTACAAATATCATCACTCAAAAACTTAAGCTGGAGAGCTTTAACAGCAGCAGAAGGTATGTGGTACATATGTTGTAGGATTTCTTAACATCTGTAACTTTATTATTCTAACAGGGAACTACCGTAACGCCCACGATGTCCTGTTTAGTATGTACACTGAGCTACAGGCCCAGAAAATTAAAATACCTGCTGAGATGGCCACCAATCTCATGATCCTCCACTCCTACCTATTAGTCAAGGTCAGCTGTTTGTCCTCTGCATGCACTCACAAAGGAATCAGATGCTTCATGTGTTAACGTCACCAACTAAAAAAGTGTAAAAAGACTTGATCGGAGTTTGTGTTCCAGCTGTAACCTTGAACCGTCTTTCATGTAGATCCATGTAAAAAGAGGAGATCACCTAAAGGGGCGCGCATGCTCATTCGTGTTAGCAACAATATCAGCAAATTTCCTGCACGTGAGTTGATGAAGGGAGTTTTGTTTCAACATCAATAACAATAAATGTCATTTAAGCTCAGATGTCCTGATGTTTTTGTTTGTTGTGCAGATGTGGTTCCCATTCTGACATCAGCTGTCATTGAATGCCACCGTGCCGGCTTGAAGGACTCGGCCTTCAGCTTTGCCGCCATGTTAATGAGACCAGAGTACCGCAACGACATCGACCAGAAATACAGGAAGAAGATAGAGGCTATGGTTCGGTGAGTGAGCACATCTTTTGTCTCCCGTTTTACTCCCTTCTTCCCTCAACCTTTCTGTTTGACTTGTCTATCTATCTGAACCACAGACGTCCAGATACCTCGGAGCTGGAAGAAGAGACGACTCCGTGTCCCTTCTGTGGTTTCCAGTTACCACAGAATGAACTGCTGTGCATCTCCTGCAAGAACAACCTGCCTTACTGCATCGCCACGGGTCGGCACATGCTCAAAGAGGACTGGTCCATTTGTCCTCACTGCGAATTCCCTGCTCTCTACTCACAGTTCATCCTGTAAGTAATAAACATTTATCTGCTGGAAACCACAATAAATATTCATAAGACAAAATACAGAGCAGGTTGTCATTTTGTATAACACTGTAAGATGAGTTTTCTGGTGAACCTGAAAGGACAAAAATACAGACAAATCTAAGTAACAGTTTCATGTGCCCAGAAATATTTTAGCTAAAACACATTCAGATAACACCAGTTGCTAGTTTAATTCTTAAACAAAAAAATGTTTTAAGTTGAGTCTTGTTTTGACATCTCTCATTCGTCACCACATCTACTGAAACTGTTTTGTGCCTTCAGGTTGCTGGAGACTGAAGCCGTGTGTCCCATGTGTTCAGAGACTCTGAGCGTCCAACAGGTCAAGAAAATCTCAGATTGTTCCAAATACCTACAACCTGATGAACCAGATCAGTGAAAAGTATGTATGTCCATGATCTGTGCAAATACATAAAATATATGTGTGCAGCTTTTAGAGTTGAAGAAAACATTGAAGTAACAGTTAAACTGACACTTGGCAAACAGAAATTTTGTATTTATCTTTAGGCAAAACTGTCTTTTTGAGCAAATGCTTCATTTTGTAAAGGTTTTTTCGGTCAAGAGATTTTTTTTAAAAATTGTTTACCTGTAATTATAAATATATGTGAATATTTAAATAAAATTTCTCAATGTTTGTAAACAAACCATTCAAAGGTTGTCACTCTTTAACTGAGTGAAAAGAAATATATTATTTCTTGATTTTTTGATAGCAGTTATGTTCACAAACTTAAATAAACTCATCTGCACATCTTACGACTTTAAGGGAAGGTTCTATGTAAACAGGGCTGAGGCAGCACACAGCAAAAAGGACCATGTTTATATCTACAACCACAAATGTTCCTAATGTGACGACCAAAAAGTGCACATAGGAAAATACAGGCAAAGGTCTCTCCAGGTAAATACACCACCATACATGATGGTGGAGAGGGATATGATTCAATTTTTTTTTTTTTAAAAACATGTTATATTTCACCTTTATGGAAGCTTTGAAAACCTGATCAGCTGAAGTGGAGCTTCATAAAGATGCTGTAACAAAAACAACTAGAAGCACTCGGAGAGTGCAGACCTCCGCCAAGGCTGATCAGTGGCCCCCCCACCCCCGATCACCACCAAAATTTAATCATTTCTTCCTTATCCCATTTCCAACAAACCCTGAAAATTTCATCCAAATCTGTCCATAACTTTTTGAGTTATGTTGCACACTAACGGACAGACAAACAAACAAACCCTGGCAAAAACATAACCTCCTTGGCAGAGGTAAACATGGCTGTGTTCATTTTGGAAGATGATGCATTTTCAGTTTCTGTCTAAATATCTGGCAAATGGTTGCTTTTCTATGGAAAAATATCACAGAAACTCATGAGTGTCAGTTCTCTATTAATCTTGGCTTTTTTTTTTTTAACAAAATTGCAATTTACAAATGGTCATCAGCACTAACTTAAAGAGCAAATCAAAACTACAACTGTATTGAAGTCATAGCAAAAGTAACAGTCATATATGCCGTCACATTATTTACAGCCTCGATACCACAAACTATAAAGAGCAGAAGAAAAACCTTCTGACACATTACTAAAGACATGATAGTTGGTGGAATAAGCAGCTCAGTACAGAGATGGTCAGATGTAAATGTTAGCTGAAGTAAAAAGCACATACAGCTCTCAGATAATAACGTTCCAGAGTAAAGTATGGATAAAGGACAGAAGTGTTACTTGTGTTGCAGTTTCAGACCAGTGTAACTACTTTGTGATGCTCTTTAAAGGGTCACTAAGTGCTGACAACAATGTTTGAGTCTGTGGAGAAAGAGGCAGGAGAGTTTGTTTTCCTCCACTGGTCATCTGTCATTTCTTAGTTTTGCCTTTCCCCTTGCCTTTGCCTTTCCCGGAGGCTTCTGTCTTTTCCTTCTTGGGCTCTTTCGATGGTTTTGCTTTCTTCTGCTGCAGGTGGAACAGGACACCAATCAGACACAAACAGAAAGAAAACTGCAGACTTAAGTATTTGTGTAATGGTCAAGTCCTCTTACTTTGATCATGGCATCAGCTTTGACGCCCTCGTCCTCTGACTCGTAAACTTCATTGTCTCCACCCTCCCCTCCCAGCTCCGCTTCCACTCCGCCACCACGGCGACCCTTCTTCACAGCTTGTAGAGAATACGGCGTCAGATGAACCTCTTTGTTGTAAGCCCGAGTGAACGCTGCCTTAACCTGAGAGGACGCAAATTAAAGAGGATCAGTAAAGAGAAAAAAAAAAAAAAACTAAACCATGGACGCAGTAGAAACAGATGACTGGTGGTGACACATTTAGTTTATGACACAGAATTGGACATTGATCTGCACAGAAACATCACACAGCCTACAGCAGCACAACTCAAATGTTTTACTGCAATAAGATGGTTTGTTAGGTTTCAACAAGTTAGTTAATGGGAGAGTTTTGTGACCTTTGTGACTGCATTTTAATATGTATTTTGTTCACTGAACTTGACCGTATTAAAAGGAAAGCAACAATCACTAATAAAATTTTAACATTACTATTAATTTCATAATCCATCAATTTTTAATACCTGTCAAAGTGTATTAAAGGCAATTTTAGCCCCGTGTAGATATAAAAGGCTGATTTTAAAGTAATAAAAACACCATTGTCATTTTCATCTGATAATACATTAATGACAACATAGAATCAGAATACTTTATTAATCCGAGGGGAAATTTTTGAGTTATGATATAGTTGTAAGTATTTTATCATAGCAACTCTGGCTATAATACTTATAACTATGTTATAGTACTAATGCAATTTCTTCCCTTTGATCCCCATAAATCTTACTTAAAAGTGAATCTGACTACTTGGAAGAGAAAATAGGATAAATCTGGAGTGTAAACCACAGTACATTAGTATTCATCCTTGCAGTAGCACTCAGCTCCCTGAACATCTCACTAATTTTATTTTATGACATGTACCTGCGGTGTCAGTCCATGGATCAGTCTACCTACAGTCTTTTTTTTTTTCGATGCTTCTGTCAGTAGTTAAATGACACAGTGATAAATATCAGAAAAGCACTGATGCTTGTTAGTGTGTGTAATGTGTTCCTAGGTGAATATTTAACCATGTGAGTGGGTAAACAGGTCACAGTGACAGATGCTATGAATGATGATTAGAAATAAACTACACTGGACCCGTTCTGACCTTGGAGTCCAGTTTGGAGTAGGGGTCAGGCTGCCCGCCCCAGACACTGATCTCCATGATGCTGTCCACGTCCTCCCTGATGAGCTGGTAGTCGTCCAGCAGCTGAACAGCCTCTCCAGCGCCCTCTGCTCCGTGCTTCTGAAGCGGGCTGAGCAGCGCCTGCCGCAGGTAGTGCAGGTAGTCCAGGTTCACCGCCTGTCTGCTGCTCAACGTCCTGCAGGAACCCAAGACGTTAGAGATGAGGAGATTTGAACTGAGCATTTTAAAAACCACTCAGAGTCAAGCAGGTCTTACTCACTTTAAGCTCATGTGTGATGCGAGCTCCTGGACAATGCGGGAATGTTTATTGGTGGAAGAGTTCTTGCCGAGCCAGCTGGGGAAGGATGGGAACTGACTCATGTAGCCTCTCATGAGTTCACCCGGCAAAACACTGGCATAGATGGCCTAGAAAAAATTTAAATGAAACACATCAAGAGCTGAAGCAGTTTCTAAAAGCAGCCTCTCATTCATTTAAACCCAAAATTCCTAATTTGAGCATTTTCTTGCACAATTTTTAAAGTAATAAAAAAAAAAGACAAAAAAGTAATCCTACACCACCAAAACAGAGAGAGAGAGAGAGAGAGAAACAAAGTTTTCGTTCACCCCATGCATTTGTGATATTTTGCATTCAGATTCACTCTTAAGTCACTGGTTTCTGCCAAGTATTGTTCCGTCCTCCAAACCCACATGTTCCCTTCTGCTCATGCTTTATTCTGTCAAGGTCTAAACTGGATGTTTCAGCATTTAATGAAACACATCCAGGACATGACATGTTGAAACTGTCAAATTTTTGTTCTTTTTTTCTTGTTAACAATAAACAAAAAATTATAATTTGCATTTGTTTATGTCCGTCTCACGCAGCCACACCTTTTGAAACACACGCAAAAAATTCTGCAAATATTTCAAGGTAATATTTGATATAGTGTAAAACTTTAAGGATGTCCACAGACTTTTTCCACGACTGTACATCTTAGTTTTAGGAAATCCAACTTGAGGTCCACGTGTTACCTGAGTGGGCAGCAGAGACCAGTTCTGCCCAGAGCGGATCCGTCTGTCCACCAGGTCTCCATCACTGATGGAGTCAGCCGTCTTGCTGAGTAACACCAGGTGAGACTTCAGATCACTACTGACAGGATGACAAACGAGAGAGAACAGAATCAATGAAAGAAACTCAGTGTCTTTAAAAACCTGTTTTATATTTGTGATAATGGACATAATGTACCAGAAAGTATCAGGTCTGCTGAGAGTCTGAGTTCTTTTAAGTCAAGGTTAAAGACTCACCTGTTCACTGCTGCCTTTGACTTTTTACATTTTAGATTCTCTTTCAAAACTCTGCACTGCAACTCTTACTTTAATATGTGTGTGTTTTTATATTTTTGGATTTTATGTGTTGTTTTCTTGCTGTTTTTAATCACCTTTTACATGTTTCTTTTATAATGTTTTAAATGTGTTTCTTTTTCCCTGTCGTATTTCAATGTCCTGTGTGAAGCAAATTGAATTGCCTTGTTGCTGAAATGTGCTATATAAATAAACTTGCCTTGCCTAATGTAAAGCCACAAAAACGGTCAGAGACATAAAAACGGGTAGAAACACTCACCCAGCAGCCGCAGGGCGAACATGCAGGTAATTCTCTTGGACAAACAAAGGTGCTAATGAGTAGTCATGGAAGAAGAGGTCAGACTTGTCGATGAGGCTCATGTGGGCCGTCTCCTCCCCAGACACAAACACCTTTCTGCAAACGTCAAACGGACCCAGTTTCATGTCCTTGCGGGCGCTGGCTGCATCAGATTTACACTGGTCGTATGTCATTACTTTGTCCTTCGCCGACCACATGCTAAGGTTGTGGATCACCTGAAGAGGAAAAAAAAAAACAGAACAGTGATGAGGCAGACAGAGGCCACAACTGAGGCTGGAAGGAAGACATGTCTCATCTTGATGTCATTGTTATTTTATTCATGATGCTTTACCTGTCGGACATCCTGATTGGACGCCAAAATAATTTCATTTAGAGCTGGAGGAGGAATTTTTATCCCTTCCTTGAAAGCGATAGACATCATTGCTCCCTGTAGAAAGTAAAGAAAATGGCAAAAGTGAGAAAGAAGGTAACACACAGAACATCATCTGGAATCAGCATTTCACAAAATACTGGTGTTTGCACCTTGATCTGCTCCACTCGAGGCCTCTGGAAACGCAGATCGAAGCAGTAGTTGGCCAGGGACCTAATCTTTGGATGGTTACGATCATTACACATGCAAATGATGGGAATCTTTGAATTTCTGATCAGGCCAATCATCTCCTACAGGAAGCAAAATGGTGGAGGTCAGTGTGGGAAAAAAAACAAAAACAAGAATAAATATTTTTTAAAAATCTAAATCCATATAGAAACATACACTATAATTCGTAAAAATCCTACTCATGAAACACAAAATGATATTTACTTGAATTCCTCCGCGGTCCTCATTGCCAGCCATGCCATCTACTTCATCCATGATGAGGACATGTTTATTGCTCACTGTCTGAGATGTGCCTACAAAACAAACATCAGACCATGTAACTCTAATTTACACTAAGACACTAATTTAACCTGACAACAAGGATTACACATTACTAAGGGGTAAATGTCACATTCAGGCTGAGTGCCGTTGACGTGAAAAAAAAAAAAAAGAAAAAAAATTTCAGTATTACACTTTTCAAAAGGGGTCACCTTTGTAGAAGTTTTCAATGCTTGTGTTGTTGAGCGACTCTGCAACGACTTCCTTCAGGCTGTTTTTGCTGCGGGTACAGCTGGCATTCATTTCTACGTAGCTGTAGCCTAACTCCTACCGGCACACACAAAAACAAAGTGCAAAATGTTACACTTAAAGACATAATTACCACAAAGTGAAGCCACGCTTAAGGAAAAACAGATATGAAGTGCACCTAAAATATGTATGTGTGTGTGTGTGCGTTCCCAGACTGACCTCACAGACCAGGGCAGCAGTGGTTGTCTTCCCCACCCCCGGAGGTCCAGAAAGCAGAGCAGCTTTGAACCCTGATCCGTCGTCTTTTCCTCCAAACTTACTAAACTTTGGTACTGCACAAAACAGAAAAAAAGCATATGGTCACAGTTGAAACATTAAATTCACTCTTACTAAAAGGTTTATGGTAGGGCTGACGATCCAAAAAAAAAAAACAAAAAAATTCTTCTCATTTGATATCAATAATTATCACAAAAACTATCACTTCATTATTTCTCATCTAATCTCCTAAAAGAAATCTGAAGAAACTAGGCACAATCAATTTTGAAAGATTAACTGAAATAACAATGTACAAGATGCAACAAACAAAAATGTTATAAAAGATGCAAAAATATCAAAATTAAATAAGACACAAACAGAGCTGTAGTATCTGCTTTCTTGCTTATTTACATTTTATTTATTTTGATTTAATTCTGAACCAAAATAAAGAAAATGGGAACAATCCAAGCTCTTACTCAGCTAAATGAAAGAAAATTATGTAAAAGCCAGTTATTTGTGTGTTTACTTCAAGAAAAAGATGGTGGAGAGTTTAAAAAAAAAAAAAAAAAACAGAAACAGAACATTCAAAACAACAATAATAACACTACTACTACTACTACTACTATACAGTTATGTCACAATAAATATCAGCTTTTTCACCCACACATCGTGTATTGGTATTGTTACTCTGATTTAGACTGACACAGAAACTACCTGCTGGCTTTGATGCGCCGCCACTGTGGTGTTTGTGCCAGTTCTGCAGCCAACGCAGGAGCTTATTGGCACAGCTCTGGTCGCCCTGTTGGCCAATCACAGTCTTCAGCGAGCGTGGGCGGTACTTGTCGACCCACAACAGACTGGCTCCCTCCCCCGTCTGTGAGGGGGATGATAGTACTGGAGCTGAAGATGAAGAGGCGGAGGATGAGGAGAGACCCAGCTCCCTCCTGGCTGTGTGACCTGAGCTTCTCCCAGGGGGGGTAGCGGCCTCTCGTGGTCTCTTGTGGCCTTGAGCCAGGCCGGTCTTAGATGGACTCGGGGTCTGGGGGGACCTTGAGTTACCCTTGGAGGGAGAGATCTTCTGGGATTTGGGAGTGAACTTTGACTGGCTCGGGGGAGTTTTAGTCTTTGAAGCTTTGCTCTAAAAAAATAAAAACGCAAAATCATCACAAGAGAACAAGTATGTTAAGTGTGTGTTTGTGCTTTGCAAATACTCCATAGGACAAAGAACCCAAGTTTATCCAAAATAAATACTCAAGTAAATAAATACTAACTAAATAACTCTCCAGATTGGTCAATTTAGATACAGACTGGAGATAGGAGAAGGGCTGCAAAGAATACTAACTCACTAACAAATCAACAAATCAGTGAGTTGGAGCTCTAGTCTCCGAGATCGTCATTTTAGGATAAAAAAACAACAACAAACAAACCCAAACATATTCTTTCTACTTATTGACGCCAGTGTGATAAAGGAGAGTGGCAGAATACTGCCTGATTTCTGACCTCAGCCTCTGCTGCAATCTCGTACTTGGACTTCTTTCCTGGTTTTGTTCTGATAAGCTCCAGCAAACCATCTTCATCCAGTATCTTGGTACCGAGACTCTCAGCCTGAGTATGTTAACACAACATTATAAACACAACTACACAATCATAGTGGCTTTTTGAAGGTTAATAATGACAACAACAGTTTGGAGCAGGAAAAAGTCAGTAGTTGATTAATCAGCCAATTAATCATGCCCCCATATTTTGACAATGACAACACTTTATGCATGTCTGACATTATGCATGTTACCATCAACTGAACAACTAAGACAAAGTCATAAACAAATGCATATCACTGAATAACAAACCAACTGGAGACTTTCGAGCTATTATTTTTTCCAAGTCACCATTTTCAACTCAGAGGATCAATATTAACCATTGGCTACAATAAGCATCAACTTCTGCCAATATTTGTAGTTTGTAAATGTCCTGTTGGTGCCAGTGAGTCAGCCAAAGTGAAAAGCAACCCATCTCTACAGCAGATACAAAAAAATGGTTCAGAAAACAACATCTAAACCTGCTCAGCTTCTGAACAGAATTTGTTGGTCGGTAGATGATGCCAGACTTCTCACCTTCTCCAGTTTTGACACTCCGCTGTCTCTGCCCTGGACCAGGTATGTGGTCTTTTTGCTGACGTTACCAGTCACCTTGCCTCCATATCGCTCAATGAGGGATTTGGCGTCATCCCTCTCCATTGACTCCAGGACCCCCGTTATGACAAACACAAAACCCTCCAAACAGTTCTCTGCACCCTGGAAAAAGTTATCACAGCATATGAATGGTGAGCACCAACAGGCCAAAGCCAGTGCAGTCAATGTACTGAGGAATGACTCCAATCACAACTGCTGAAATTTTCGTGTTACCTGTGGGATTTCCTTAGAGCCCAGAGCCCGTGGACCATCTCTGTTGAGGTAGTTCCTGTAAGCCGAGGTGTTGGCCTTTCTCTTCTCTGTGTCATCTGGACTTGTGCTTGTGCCCTAATCAGATTTGGATAGAAATAAGAGCCCAGTAGTTATACTCTATCCTGAGTTTTTGACAAACTTTTAGTTATTTATTAATAGATTATCTTCAACACAAGACCTGACTCACCTCTGGTTTCTTAGGAGATGCTTTAAGTGCAGTGGGTGTGGTTCCAGCTTTGGGTGTGAACTTCTTTTCTGAAATGGATGAACTGATGGGCTCCTTTTTGGGAGAAAATTTCATTTTTGTAGGTGAAATATTCATTTTGCTCTTGGATCCTTCCTTCTCTTCATCCTTTTTCTTCATCATGGCGAGCTTGGAACTGGCTTTAATGGGAGCCGGGCTCTTCTTAGGAGATGGACTAATCACATCCTCAGACATGCTACCTCTTCGGTCCATCTTCAACGGGCTGCTCGTGCTGCCAGTAACAGAGTCTGTGACACTCTTTTTGGAAGACGTGCCATGGCTTTGTTTCTCGTCAGAGCCTTTTCGAGCCTGGTGAGGTCAAACAGAAATATATTGAACACACTGGCATCAAATGCACATGTGTCCTGTTGTGTTTTTTTTTTTTTTACCTTTTTAGCCAGTGGTTCCTGATCCAGCAGAGCCAGCGTCCTGGCAAACTCCTCATCCTCATGGACCTGCTTTTCCAACTGTGTGATCGCAGTGGAGGAGGTCAAAGCATGAAAAACCACAACATCAGATTCTGTCCCATATGGTACTTCTACAGGCTGTCAACGTGGCAATTAAATGTACCAAAAAAAACATCTTTTATTTTGTAGTTATAGATAAAAATAACGGTTGCATACAGTACATGGTCCCATGCAGAGGTAGGTTTTATGGAGGAATGTGATAATTTGACTGAATTAGCACATCTATATCTTTCCAACAGGTAAGTGCAATTAAAAAGAGTGTAGTATTTTCAACGGTTTTATAACATAATGTTTAATGTGGATTTCATACAAAGGAGCTTGACTCATACTAACAAGAAATTTAATGATGAATCAGTGGAAGTAGATAAAAAAGGTAACGCCTCACAAATTAAAATTCAAGGCTCCTGAGGTGTAATAATTACATGTTCTAAAGTGCCTCAGAAACTAATTCCTGAGTTTTAAGTGTAATCCAAAAGAAAGGTCACTGCATCCTTATTTTGATTAAATTCAGGACTCACTTCTGGTGATTTATGGTTTCACTAGCCTGCATTTTTCCACAGGTACGTTAAGAAAACAAGTAGCTATAAAGTTTTACAGCCTACCTCCATGTCCTCCTCCATCTGCAGCTGTTTGGCGATTTGCTCATCATTCATCAGATCATCTGGGTCCTGCATTGGCTGAAAATAGATGTTTTTTTTAGACTGTGATGTAAAAGATAAAGCAGGAAAAGTGTGGACAGCTGCTTTGAACTAACATATAATACAAATAAGAATGTAGAGTGAAGTCATTCCTCTACACTCACAGCTTTCCGTTTGGTGCTGGCTACCAGTTTTTTATCTGAGCGCTGAACAGCCCCACTGCCAAAGTAGTCAAACACTGAGGTGGGGGTTTTTTTGGGCTGAGGAGGGAGGGCTAATTTTGGGGTGACAGGGGACGTCAGGCCAGACTTCCCCTGTGTGGAGGGCTTCACTGGAGACTTGACGCCCTGTTTGGTTCCTGAATGAGAACTCTCTGTATCTGTCTTAGCCGGTTTGGAAGTGCCATTCTGCTTGGGTTTGGAAACTTTCTTCAAAGACTGAAAGTTGTCACTGTCTGAATCTACAAGCAAAAGGAAACAAAAGCATCATCTCAGTAAAGAGTCTAAGCAAACAAACAGTAATTGTGTGAGGAAAGAGAATCTTGTAAATGGGTGTATTTAAAAAGTGTACACAGCTGATTTACTGTGACAACAAGGAAAAGATCAGGTGATATTTTATCAATCCATTACCTGTTTCAGAGACGTACTGCACAGGATCTTTTTTAGGAGGTGGATCTGCTTTGCTCGGCATTGGTTTCTCCTTAGGAGATTTCTTTGACTTAATCACTGGCTTCTCATCCTCTGAATCTTAAGACAGACGAAATGTGATATAGGAAGAAGACAAAACACAGGGAGCACATAAAGCAAAGTGTAGAGCTGTCAATCGCATTCAGTCAACTGGTAGTCGCACTTACAACAATGGATTAATCACTTAAAGTGTTTCTATTTCAAACAGGGGTTTAAAACTGAAATGTATATCTCTCCTTTGTTTACTGTGTATTTTACTTACTACTTAATACAGGGTTCCTACAGGTTTCTACAAGTTAAATGTAAGACTTTTTAAGACCTTTTTAAGACTGCTAAGTATCAAATTTAATGCCCATTTCAAGGCCATACTGGCAAAAATTCGTGACTCCAAGAATTTAGGAAAAAGTCTTTTTTTTTTTACATCAGCAGAGATTTAATATTACATACAAACTGTACACAGAACTGAATCTTCTTTTGAATCATTTCTCCCCAGGGCCTAAAAAGTTAGTGATAATTGGTTCCTAATTTCAATATAAATTGTCGGGTTGGAACGGGTGGGACTGACTAACATTACTTTGCAGCTTGGACATTTCCCAGACACACTTAAACACAACACAGTGAACAAGTTTATGGCAACAGAACTTAAGACCTACTATACCAAATTTACTACCTTTTAAAAACTTTATTACAGTATTAAATGCAAATGTATAAATTCAAGACTTTTAAGACTTTTTAAGACCCCACGGCAACCCTGTTAATACTTTTATTACACGATCCCTTTTTAAATAAAAAAAATGAAAGTGATAACTTTATCTTTAAAAAAAAAGTTAATTGTACACCAAAAGAAAATAAAGTAAAACTGTAATTTGGTGCAATCTCAGGCTGGAGAGTCATTGAAAAATAGGTGTGTCATGTGTGTTTTTATGTATGCACACAAATGCTTTAACAATGCATTACTGATAAATGAAAATCCTGTTCATTCATTGCACAGTTGGTGTAATGATATACACTCAAACCTGAATCTATGACGGCATGTTTCTTCCGTTTTTTCTCAGTATCTTTGCGTTTCTCCTCTGATTTGGAGACCTGAAACATGTGAAAACAATAAACCCTAATTAATATGATGACTGCTGATTTAATATTTTAAGAAGGGATGGTAGACTATTATATTCTTACCTTGGTGGTCTCTTTCTTTTTCTTTTTCACCTCCTCGTCAGAAGAAGACGGAGGATTCCTCTTCTTCTTCTCCTCTGTTTTGACGTTTCCATTTGGGGCTGGTTTCTGCACCGCAGGCTTAGCTGATGTCGGTGCAAAAAACCGCCTGATGTCCTATGTGCGCACAGTAAACAGTTGGAATCAGTTAAGAGAAAAATCTTACAGAAAAAAAAGACATAACTGCACAGAAATGAGACATGAATGCACTTTAGAGCCTTTGCATCCAGGGATTTTGCAGTGGAGACAGAAAAAAATATGTATTAATATTTTCATACAAATCTCAAGTAAATATCAATTTCTACACGACGTAGAAACAGATCCCGCTGTGCTGCTTTCAGCTGGTTTGACTAACTTTTTCAACAGGTTTTAAGACGTTTATCCTCTTAGCTGTGGCTAACACTGCAGACTTAAATTCCATGGATGTTCCCACAAAATCACATTTTTACGCTGTATTTAATTATCTTTTATAGTTTCCCGCCCGTCTGAACCAACAGTAAACATACCATTATTGACAGGACTATTTCTCGCAGTTTGTAGTCAGGTTAGTTGTTAGGGAAATAAAAAAAAAACCCACACTGCTTGGCGCGAAGCAGAACTCTACCGTCGCCTGACGATGACGCACAACCGGGCGTCGAGTGCGTCACCCAACGTGCCTTTTTCCAGCCAAAACAAAAAGATGAACATTAAATTTAATTTAAAAAAAAATTTGATCAGCGCTTCAGTTTTACTACAGTTACCTTGAGTAAATTGGTTTCCCACTCCATACTGTAATGTTATTTTTCGTTCCTTTTCTAACTATACCTTTACTTATTGTTGTATCTTCAATTTTATTGTCTTTAATTTATTAATCATTTATTTATATTTTGTCTATATATGTTTAATTTTATTCATTCTTGTGTTTTTTTTTTGTCCTCTTATTATTAGTTTATGGTTATAGTGGCTTGGAATGTCTAATGTTTTGTATATTCTTGCTATATTCTATTTTTGTATGTTCTATCGATGAATAATAAACAAATTCTTGAAAACAAAAAGATGAACTGCTCAAAAGATGTATGTATGATTGATGACAATTGAATTAAGCAAAAAAAAAAAAAAAGAAAAAAGAAAAATCTGCCAATGGAACAAGTGAAAATTATCTTGGTAAGATTTCTTGAAAAAAGATTTTCAAGATCTTTTGTCTATAAATAAGTTCTTATGTTTCACTGAAAAGTTACTCTTTAGGTGATTATGTCTTATTTTTAGTGTGATGAGATATTTTGCCCAGAAATGAGAAAAATACACTTGGTAAGATTTTGATTTTTGCAGTGAAGTCACCTAAACTTCCGGCAGAACATGCCTGGATAACGGATGTAATGGCCTGAAACTTGAAAAGATCACATTTTCTCTTAGAGGATCATCTGAGAAATGTTACATTGCATGGAAGCCTGTCCTCTCTTAATTTGATAAAACATCTATAGAAAAATACCAGAATAGAACAGCTATAATACTTGTACTTAAGTGAATATGGACAAATGTGTGTGTGTTTTTGTGTGTGTGTGGGGGGGTAATCTGCCCCCCCTCCCCTTTTTTTTTTTTTGTTTTTTGTGTTAAGTTTTTGTTTGTTGTTAGTTGGTTTTTGGAAAACTGGACATGCTTATACCTGTGCTGAGAGGATATGTATACTGAAAATGTGTCCAAATAAAAAGATTATTATATATATATATATATATATATATATATATATATATATATATATATATATATATATATATATATATATATATATATATATTCCGTCATGTCTCCAACATGACGGAAAGGATTCTGAGTATCATGGCTGAACACCAAACTGTGAGGAACATCATAATACACGTAGGGTGGAATGATGTTGCTAAAGTCTGAAGTGTTAAAGCAGGACTTCACCGAGTTGTTGAATACAGTGAACTCTGTGAAAGCAGGTGTGTTTATCAGCGGACCTATACCACTGGTCAGATATGTAGTGGAGAAATTCAGTAGGCTGTGGGCTCTAAATAAGCAGCTTTCTACTGCTTGTACTGCCTATCCAGTGAATTTTATTGAACATTTCCACATCTTTTGGGAGTGAAGACACCTTTTCATAGGGAATGGACTTTTCCTGAACAAGCCAGGAGTAAAATTGTTGGCATCTAATCTATTTTACTTCCTGTATCACCCATCAGTTGCCTCTGCCAAGGACCTTAAACAACAGGCACCATCCAGAGGGAAAGACAAAACACAACTGATTAAAAACCCAGAGGAAGAGCAACATTCACCCCCACCCAAGGAGTGCTCTGAGCCAAAGAGGCGTCAGAGTCAAGAAGTGGAGGGGTCTCCACAGGCCTCCATCTCCCTCAACAACCACAGCACCTTTGATGGTCCACCTGCCTCGCCCCCTGAAACCCCCACCAGGTCTCTCTCCTCCTTACCCTCCCTCTCTCCCTCCTCATCCCACTTGGAGTTCACTGACCAGATGACGGAGCTGGTCAATGCTGGACTAAGATGTAACCCCCCGTCCCTCTCCTATTTTCTCTCCTATAAGCACTCCACATCAACCACCACCACCACCACCAACACAGGCTCCAAAGACTCACCGCCCACCTCTGTGCTGTGTCTGTCAAAAAACCATTTAAACACCCTGACGCAGTTTAATCCAGTCAATGACAACAATCTGGAGGACATTCTACACCAACTGAGCTCTTCCTGCTGCTGTCTGGATGTTTTACCCACAGATTTTTTCAAAAAAGTTTCACACGTCATGGCATCTGATCTGTTACAGATTGTAAACGTGTCACTAAGCTCAGGAGTCTTCCCACAGACCCTGAAAACAGCTGCCGCTCCTAAAAAAGAACAATCTAGAAAAGACCTCAATGAAAAACTACAGGCTGATATCAAATCTTCCTTTTTTAGGTAAAATCATTGAAAAGGCTGTGTCCCAACAGCTGAATTACTTCTTAACAGTCAACAGCTGCTTTAACGTCTTTCAGTCAGGTTTTAGACCACATCACAGCACTGAGACAGCTCTGCTCAAAGTATTCAATGACATTCGCTTAAACACAGATCATGGCAGATCTTCAGTTTTAGTGTTATTGGACCCCAGTGCTGCATTCGACACAGTTGACCATGATATATTACTTGATCGACTGGAAAATTGGGTGGGACTATCTGGCACAGTTCTTGATTGGTTTGCATCTTACTTAAAGGGCAGGGATTATTTTGCGTCAATAGGTAACTTTAAATCTGAGCAGACCAAAATTACATGTGGAGTCCCCCAAGGCTCCATCCTGGGGCCACTTCTGTTCAACATCTACATGCTTCCATTTGCTCAGATCATAGAAAAAAGACAAAATAGATTACCATAACTATGCAGATGATACACAGCTCTACATTTCCATGTCCCCAGGTGACCATAGCCCCATACAAGCACTGGGTAAATGCATGGAGCAAATATCTGAATGGATGGGCCATAATTTTCTTCAGTTAAACAGAGAATACGAATACGAGAATTACAATAGAATACGTATTTGTCAGTTACAGGAACAAAGAAAATCAGTTAGCAGCTCTGTTTATTGCCTTTTGTTTTAGTTGTAATATTTTTTACTCCCCTAACAGTCCCCTCCATGCTGTTTGGTCTCCCTGATTCCACAGTAAAGACCCGTTATGTTTTTATATTACATTCTTTTTTCTTTGTTAGTGATACAGTTAAAAAGACATAGTGGACAGAAAAACAACAACAAATAAACAAAAGAAAAATCAAGCAAATAAACAAACCAACAACAATGACAACATCATATTACAATGAAAAGATAATAAACATAAAGAGCAACTAAACAATACAGACTGATTAGGGGCGATAGGGAAAAGGGGGGAGAGTGAATGGAAGTGAGAAGGGGGGGGTGAGAGGGAAAATGATAAATATTATAATAATGATTATGATAACAACAACACAACAATATATACTAATAATACCAATAGTCTAATTTGCAAGTGTTATTGTGGTAGCAGTAGTGGTGGAGGCAGCCACAATGCAAAAATAGGTCTAATAATTAAATATTTATAACAATTTATATCAATTACTATCAGTTTGAGTTTATATTAGGTGATATAAATTAATATGGCTATGGGGGGTGGAGCCAAGCACTGATTCTACAGTAGAGACCTCTTATGTTTTTATAATGTATTCATTTTCATTTTTAACCATCACTATCCTAACCCATACTAACAGGATCAAATTCTGAAAGTACTGTCGACTCTGTCTTGCATTGAGATCTGACTTAAAGTGGAGTGAAAATAGATATCTGCCGTCTTGTACCATCTGTAGTAGGACTACTGTTAATCAGCTGAGACATTGTTTGGCGTTCATACACATTTTTCAAGGTCAAATTCAAGCCCTTTTCAAGTACTTTTAAGGGTAATTTTCAACTTTTTCCAGCACAGCACCTGATCACTGGGGTAAAATACAAATCAACAGGAATGCATATACTCAGGATTATTTTATCCCCCTTTTTTATCACAATAATGTACATTGTTTTATGCTATAAAAATCTAAAACTGTTTCATAAAAGCAAAAGGTTTAGAAATTAAAGGAGAACACAAAGTTTTATCCAAAAAAAGGGAAGACACTTGGTGTTCTTCAGACACACTCACACTGAGACAAAGATTAAGATAAAAATGTACCTGGAATTGACCTGAGAGCACCTGGGAATTTACTTTTATGACAAAGTAAAATTTTCATAAATGTGTCACCTAGCTGTAAGCAGCTTTGGCTTGAAATCTAATCTGGCAGAGGTAATATTATAAATAAATAAATAAAAAAGAATACATAAATCAGTTAGAATTACAAGCTTTCAAACACTTAAACTAAAATTCAAGTACTTTTCAGACCTTGAAAACACATTGAAATTCAAGCATTTTAAAGGATTTCAAGCACCCATACAAACTTGATTGTTAAAGTTGACAATTCAATACCATCATGCACCAACACGCCTGAGCTGTTGATTGTGCTGCAGAGTTGGTATTCAGTGAAAAAAGAAAAAACTTAAATCTCCCCAAATGCATTGTTTTCCAGGTTCACTTTAACCGTTAAGCCTTTGCTAAATGTACTTTGCTGAAGCCAGAAGTCTATTGTGTTACTTAATCTAGTGGCGTATCCTTCAGTTTGTCAACAGGATCAAAACAGTGGCGGGGGGAGGGGGGGGCTTTTCTTCCATCATTCATTTTCCTCATCCTGTGAATACATTCAGTTACAACATCAGCTGCTTCAAAGTACGAAAATGCTGAAAAATGTTGTTTCCCCAAGTTCAACATGTTTGATCGACAACCCAGATACTCAGTATAAGAAAGAAACCAAGAATCATAGAAATTTAAGATGTTACATTCAGGATATTTGGAGTTTACTCAAAGTAGAAAAAAAATGTAAATAGTTGATGCTTAATCTAAATACTTGATAAATTTTGCTTGCCTCATTTACACACGGTTTTACTGTTGACTCAATTCCACAAAAGCTGTTTTACATTCCAGCTTCAGTCAAGGGAGTCCAAAAATAAAGAGACAAGACCCAGAGATCGACTTAAATGGAAAAATTGGATGTTTTATTGGTCTTTTACAGGACGCGGTGAACACTTATTCTGCATCTAGCTCCACCACAGTGGTCTTCTCGCTGACATAGATGCCGTCCAGAAATTTTCGGATGTCCTTCTTCCTGACCGTGGTGGCCTGTTGGATCAAGGCCGCTGAAACACAAAAACAAGAGCAGAATGTGAGGAGAAATCTGACCTGATTTCACTGATTAAATTAAGCAACGGCAAGCAGACGAAGCTCTGAACAGTGTTAAAAACAAACTAGTAGAAGCACAAGCACAAAGAGCGATCACGATGTGTTAACAGAAGTGGGCAACAACTGAAAACTGACTTTCAGTTATCAATTTGATAAATGCTTGTTAATTGGAACGCTTGTGCAGCGTTTCGTTTAAAGAATGATTTTTTTTTTAGCAAGTTTTAATTCATTTCAGTTAATATGACTATGGGTGGTCTTGTACTATCTGACTTTAAAATCCAGTAAAAAAATTAACTTTTACATTACAAATTCTAATCACCACATCAGAACTCGTAAGAGCAATAAATGTAATAAACAGTTGAGTACATGTTTTCAAAAGATCACATGTTCATTCAAATTTTGTCATCTCTAAAAACTGATGAAATATTCCTAAAGTCAAACATGTCTTAATCGTGTGCCCAGTCAAATTCCACACACAAAAAAAACTTTTCTACTTCATCTCAATAATGAAAGGAAGACAGACTTCTTACACCACCACAAGACAGAACTGACATGCAAAGATTCACAGTGAGAGCAAACAGAAGGCAGATTTCCCTGTAGGCCACAAGGGAGGCTCGGACGGCGATGTCTAACCTCTACGAGTGTAGCTGTAACGTTTACTGATCCGGCTCCACTACTGTTCCCTTCTCAGACACGTAAATACCGTCCAAGAACTTTCTGATATCCTTATTTTTGACTGTGGTGGCCTGCTGGATCAGAGCAGCTGAAACAAAGAGGAGTTGGGGATATAAACAACACATCACAACACATCACATGACAACACAGCACAAAGGGATTCTATCATTCCAGGAAAGAGGAGGAGCACACAGGGAAGTAGTAACAGGACAGTGATGTTGGCCTTTGACTATGTAATGAAGTACATTTACACTAATATAGTACATGTTGGAGAGGAAAAGGTCAAAGCAACCATCTTAGAGTATGTTTCAGCGTTCATTAAATAGAGCATATACTACAAATTAACCCTTGAAGACCTAAAACTATTGTTATAGTGACTTCCAAACAAATTTCTCTACATCTAACCTCAGGGCTTTAGATTACCTTAATTTGGGCACATCAGATGCTGGAATCGGCGGAGGGGGTGGGTGCGGGATTAGATTTTTCAACAGTAATTCCTGTTTTCTCAGACTATTTCAGATATATTCAAGAGTATGAAGGCATGGATTCCACAAGTCTAATTTCCAGAAGTATTGATCAGCATATGGCCAGCTGATTTTAATTCCAAAATCACAGGACTGCATGCAGGCAGATAATTCATATGTCATATGTTTCACTGCGTTTGTTATGTGAGCGGCCTGAACTTATAGGTCGCCCACGAGGCATGGTTGTTGAGAGAAAACCTTTGGCGTACAACGTACGAGTCAATCTCCAAGCTCTCATCACCTCTCATTGGCCGAAACGGGTGATTTAGACCAATCAAACGGCGCAAATATGTCATACCTGCTGCCAGACAATAGTCTGGTCTTGTCTGTCTTTTATGTTTTGTGTGTCACTTCCTGTTTTATTTTGTTAAGTTTTCCCTCATGTGTCTTGTCTGTCGTCTTTACTTCCTGTTCCCCGCTCATCCTGACCTCTGTCCTGATTACCTGTCTCCGCCCTAATTTGCTTCACCTGTGTCTAGTTGTCTTCCCTCCCTTTTGTGTATTTAAACCCTGTCTTTTCCCCTTGTCAGTCGCCAGTTTGTAACTCCAGTAGTTCAGACCAGCGTACTTGACCTCGTTTGTTCGTTTGCTTGCCTGTTTTTTGACCTGTTTTGGATTCCTCGGTTTTTCGTCTTCTGCCTGATCCCTGTCGGTTTTTGTCTGCCTCATCTGATCTGGTTTTGACCTTCTCGCCCTGACTACCGGTACGTGAGTTTGCCTAGTCCTTATGTCCTGTTGCTCGATTGTTAGCCTGCCTGTGTATGACCTGTTTCCGTCCCTGACCTCCCTTTGCTTTTCCCCAGTCGGGGAAAAGACTCCTAACACCGCTCGGGGAGACGGGCTGCTGCCCTCGATCCGGAGGACGAATCTGAGGAGAAAATCCCCAACCATTATCCTCAAGATTCTGTCACTCATTATATTTTTTCACCTGTGTGTGAACAATAAACCTTTTGGAACTAACTTTTGTTGTCGGAGTTCTGCATTTGGATTCTGTGTTTGTGCTAACGTTATCACAAAATATGACTTCTGCGGGAAGCATGAATACTTGTGCTTTCCTGTTCGGTACATATGTGGTGTTGTTGTTGTCAATGTTTTCTCTGTCGTTATGAACAAGCCTTGTATATTATAACCGATGTGTTTTACGGGAGGAAAAAAGCAGGGGCGAGTGAGTCAATACTTTCGTTTACACTCTGCTCTGGCCTTTTTTTATTTTTAATTTGGGGACACTAATTTGGGGACATTTAATTTGGGCACACCGTTAGTCGGCCCAGCCAAGGTGTAATCTAAAGGCCTGAACCTATCAATGATTTATCATCATCATTTATCATATCCTCTGCATTTTTTCTGGGGGAAAAAAAACAGATATTTTCCAATATGTAATTTACTGCCCATGTAGATGTACATAAAAGCTCAGCATAAATACAAAGGTTATTATATCAGAACAGAAACTGAAGTGACATTTTCAACTATACCATTAACTGAACATAAAAACAAGCATCTAAAACCACAGTCATTTATGAGGCTACATGGGTTTTACTAGTAAATTGATGTTGCGGAAGATGAACATTTCAGCGTTCACTACAAAGCCTCTGAATGTCCAAAAAAGATAAATATGTTAGCGAAAGGCTGATAAAGTGCATTTTACCAGCATTATTCCAATTTGATAGGATTAGCGGTTCACAAGTTATTAAACATTTAACATCGGTAGATGCTTTTGATCAAGTGGTCATTTAGGTCTTAGAAGTTTGACTCAGATTAGACAGGACTATGTCCAACAGGATTCTCTGACACCGTAGACGACTGTCTAAGGAATGTAAAGTCTGGGAACGGTTGAGCTGAAGATATTATTACAATTATTTTGTATTTACAAATTGCAAAAGTCATTCAGGGAAAAAATTGTGTGGTAGCACCACTAAACTTAATCTTTTGAGATTCTACAGATAAAGTAATGAGGCAACATGATGTAAACAAACCTGAATTTGACACCAGCTCAACGTCGTTACCCTCCAGAACCAGCTCGTCCTTCTGGGCTGCTGAGACTGCACACTTCACACCTAGGAGGAGGAAGAGGAGCCAACTCAGAGTAGCACGACAATATCTTACCGTTACCACCATTGTCACACAGTTTAACTAATGCTATTCAGATTAATATTTTCTATTACACAAGGAAAGGACAAAATTCTCTACAGACGATGGTACAAGACAAGTATTTGAGAGCTAAAAGCTTCTCTGATAAGGATCGGATTGAGGCTAGCCGGGGCCAAAAGATCAAGTTTTGAATTACTGTAACTTGGACTTCCACCTTATGTAAAATATCTCAGTGGAAACAATACATACAGTGGATAATATTACAACAATAATTAGCATACATGTTTACTGACTAAATTAGAAAGGAGTTGGAATTGTAAATGTTAGTGAAAAACACTCAAATGTTCTTTAAAAGGTGATTTGAAAACATCCCAGGATGCACTTTTGACAAATTGACAAATGACATGTTTGGAGAAGTATTTACAGCTTGGAATGTTAAAACAAACAAACAAAAAAAATCTGCCAGGTCAGTCATCTCTCTCTCCCATTTGCTACCTCTGTCAACTTAAAAACAGTCACATTAACATTAGCAATTAGCATAATTGCTTTGTCCTATTTTTGGCTGAATTATAATATCTGCATAACTTTACTCTCCCAACACTGCTGCTTCATTTTATGCAGATATCAAATCTGGCCAAAAATACAACTTCGGCAATTATGCTATCAGGCCAACGATTTGTTTTGTTTTCGTCCACTCTGACTCAACTGCTGTATTCACTCTGGTACTGCATCATCTTCAAGTATGTCAAAGTGAGGGAAGAGAAGAGACACATGGAGTAATGTCCAATCAGTTACAGTTCAGATACAAGAACTGTCTAACTACTGGCATCTTCACATGCAAGCATCTTAACTTGTTCACATCAGGAATTTATTGCTTATAATGAAAACAAAATGTCATTTTTCAATCTAACATTTTAACTCTGATATATCAATAAATTCCTGATTTGAACATTTAAACCATATCTGAAAAGCTTGACACCAAAATTTGCATAATTTCTCTCTGGTCTAACTTGACTTACCATTCCTCATTCGGACACGGCGGATGTACTTCTCTCCCAGGAAGTTCCTGATCTCCACCAGAGTCCCATTCTCCTGAATGACGACGTTGATGGGAAAGTGGGCATACACGGACCGCATTTTGTACCGGAAACCCTGACGTCAGAAGCAAAGAGACTGTGAGCTGACAATGCTTCATAACCTCCTGCTGTAAACAGTCAGCTGAGTGGCTCCAGCACAGACAATAGGAGAGACTACTACTGCACAAAACACTAATCCCATCATTAACTTCTACCAGCGTTTTCTGTACAAAGTGTACAATCACTAACTGTGCAGGGCAGGTTGAAAAGAAATCTCACCAAAGTGACTCCTTTGATCATGTTCTGGACGTGGCTGCAGATGGTGCGGACTGTGGCCAGCTCCTTCCTGTTGCCCCACCATTTATCCACACGCAGCTGACAAGGAAAAAATAAATATTCAAACCACTTACATTTAATCTTAACACTCTCACAATCAAACATTTCACTAATCAAGTTCTTAAGTAGAGATACCAATGCAGCGTCCAACCTCTAAGACACCTTTCAGTTTGAAAATTAAATATATCATCACCTTCCTAAAATACATGCCTTTTTCCAGATTTTTCAGGAAACACAAAATGTAACCAGAAATTGAATATTTGACGATTCAGGCAAAAAAAGTCATTAATAACCAAAATTGTATAAGGAAGGTGACGATCGTTAAGATTTAAGTACGTAGTTTGTCAGATGGCAAAATCTGCTTAAACAAGTCTCATTACATTGTATTTCAGGATCATCTTCAACACATATCTACAGGAAGTATATCAAGTAGACATCAATTATATTCAGGAGCCCATTTTTATTTAGTATAGTTGTCATTAGCAGGTTCACATTCAGCTAATTCAGTTGAGCAAGGGTTTGTAACAGACTAAGCAGCATCATGTCTCTGCAAAAATACTGCTTTAACCAGTCACAAGTTTGCAATGTAAGCAAATTTCCGTTGAAACCAATAATATAGTTCTGGCAGTAATCTTGGGCCTCTTACTTGGGGGGGGTTTCATTATTCATCTACCAAAACATCCAATATATTGTCCAAATATAACAAACTACAGCCTTTTAAGAAGACTTATATTATAGTAGACCTCTCAAATCTAATTTCTGTAAATGGCTAAATAGCATTTGCTCTAAACATATGAGTCTGATTCAATCAAAGAATCAATATACCCATCTCTACACATCACATACTGTTTTGAAGCAACCCAAAACTTGACAAACAAAACCATACACTGACTAGTCAAACTGCACCAAGAAAACACAGTACGGGCTTAATTTACAAAGCATTTCACAAACTGCTCCTTCTTACCTTCTTCTGTTTCTTGCCCAGGAGGCTGAGCTCCAGGTTGATGTGGTTGAACTCTCTGACGAGTTTTCCACGGGGCCCTTTGACCATCACTGTCCGCCCCTTCAGCCTGACCTCGACTGAAAAGACAAACCCACATCAGTATTAGTGGTAATGCATTTATGACATAAATACAACTCTGAGGATGCTGGTGGTATGGTGTCTTACCATTGTCGGGGATGTCCACGACCTGATTACTGAGAATGGTCTTCATTCTACAGGGTGAAAAAGATCACGTCACTTTATGAAGCCTGTTGGCTCTATAATGATTGAACATTCACTGCAAGACATGTTTAACACACTGTAATACTACAAGTTCCAAGGTGTACGATTATACTTGAAACCACCACTTATATGCATACATCATGTTTAACGCAAGAGTTTCAATAAGTTTTACGTTGTTACTTCTACCGTGTGTGACAGCAGTGAACTGAACACAACCACTGCGTTTCATAGCTTTAGCGCTAATGCTAACAGCTGCATATATCGGACAGTAGGGACGTGGTTTCTCTAAACATATATTACCTTTCCAAATTGTAAGGCAAAAATTAACTGAACCCACACAATAATATCAACTTTAACACCAGAAGTCAAATAAAGTGCAGCGCCTACTGGGCTAAAAAGAAATGCAACGTAGGCCTCACACGGCGACACTATCGGAAAATAACATGAACAAATTCCTTCACATACTTAATATAGGCCCAAAATATAGCTTGTGTTGCGTAGCACACTAATGTCTACATCTGACAATTCACAAACAAGCCACAAATATGTTTAATTGTCACAGATGGAGTTAGATTCAGCCTGAGATATAATTTCTCAGTTATCCTCACCTCGCCGGTAGCAGAGGAAAGGAGGAAGGAAGGACGTCACGACGCAGTTGTAGTGTACGTACGTATCAGGCTTTCCAATCGAAAAAAGATCGATCACATACTTTCAGTTAAGTGAGAATTGTTACTGAAATGTTGCAAAACATATTTTTTGAAACGTTTTATTGCGTATAAAAACACAATTCAACACAAAAATTCGCATTTTTTTTAATATTAATTTCCAGTCATTACACATATCTCCTTCTATTTAGTTGTGTCACATTCACGTCCTATTGTTAAAACGTTAATTAGGACGGCGTATTCCTAAAATAGCTTCAGTAAGAAGATTTCATTAGACACCCATTTTTAACAAAATATCCTCTATATAGTTTACGTTTTGTATTTTTTAATACGTGCATAAATAATACATAAAACAAGTCTTGGTGGTAATATCTAATATGTAATATCAAACTGTTTGGTTGAATGGAGCTTTACATTGTTTTCTATGGACAGTTACAATTTAGCTTGTTTGCAGTTTAAGACAAGCTGCAGAAAATAAACGAGAAACTGTTGTGGCATCTTCAAATCATTTGAGTTGTCACTTTGTTGTTGATTATTCTGTTACTCCCATTCTGCTAATGGTCTTTGAATGCAGCGTCAGACCGAAGTAGCCGCACGTCGACGTGTGTTACCAATGACAGTCGCCTGTGTTAGCTAAAGTCATGGCGCTGCTAAAGCAAAGCTGTTGTTTAGCGGGACGTTTGTCTTCATCCCATCTATGGCTGAGTCCCAGGAGCAGTCCACATGTGAGTATTTCCTCTGATAGGCTTATTAACAAATCCTGGCGGAATATTGTTTCTCTAACTGCTGTCGTGTTTGAGACTAGACAGGGGCCATGAAGTAACAGTTTGTTTTGTAACTCGGCTATGGCGTCAGAATGGTAAAGGTTTACAGTTAACAGCTCTAATACACGCACGACTTGCATGTCTTCACCATCCACCGGTATGTGTCTGTGCGAAAGAGCGACACATTCCTTAACCACCCCCCCCCGTCCCTCTCATTTAGGTTTACACCAGCAGCCTGTCTACTGTGGCCAAATCCTCCCCGAGTCGGACAGACAGGAAGAAGGAGCTCCTAAATGATGATGGGCCTGATCTACAGGACTTCATATCTGGGGAACTGTCAGAGAAAAACAAGTGGGAAGAGTACAAAGGCAACCTGAAAAGACAGAAGGGAGAGAGGTATGGGAACATAGACTCAGCTGTGATTCTCACATGACAGTGTACATTAAAGGTCCCACAGATTGCACAAAGCCCCCTGTCATGTCTCTGAGAGGGTTTTATCAGACAGGTTCAAAGGTCAGATCAGACCTTATCAGTCTGGTAAGAATGTGTTGAATTAAATCAGTGCTGTAAGCAGTACATGCCCTTGCTATTATGGTGCTTGTTGTCAGATAAATAGTGTTTACCAGAGTTGTCAGGTCACTTTCTGCTGTTGCACTGCTTCCTAGACTATGTTTTTTCTCTCCTGGGAATCAGTATTCTGTTTCAATTGAATGTGAAGACACTGATTTGTGCATAAAATATGAAAGTTCTAACAGTTTTTACTGGCATTTCCTAATATTGTAAGTCTTGTAAAATGTTAGCTAAATCAGTCATTTGTGGAGATATCTCACAGATTGCATCTTATTTTTGAAATGTTTGTGTCACTAAAAACATTTACATGTTACATGATACAAAACTATTCTCACAATATAAATGTTTTTAGATGGAGTTTAAATGATTTATTTCCCTCACTTAATTCTTGTTTAAATTTTTTTTAAACTGCTTACTATGCAAATTTATGTGGTGACCCAAACAAATTGTCCTGTGGCCCATGTGCAGGTCGTGACTCAGTCTTTGGGAATCATTTTGCTGTTACATGGACTTCATTAGTTCATTAAAATTTCAACAAATACAGTTACACTGACCACAACTCTGGAAGTGTAACAGTATTAAGCTCAGTAGTTCAAGAAAACACCAACAGCAGTGAGCATTCAAGCATTAAAGCATCCTGTATATATGCAGCTTCTTCCTAAATGTCAGAGGAAACAATGGAAGGAAAAGGGGTGATTTGATGTTTGTGAATCTAATCTTCATCATCAAGTTTTACTGCTTTGTGAAGTTTTTAAATATATGTCTTTATATATGTAAAGTCCAATAATTTGGCATGTAATTTACAGAATAAGCCATAAATGGGCTTATAAATGATGTGATTTAAACATACTAACATTACAAATTCTCTTTTTTGACAGGCTTCGCCTCCCTCCATGGCTTAAGACTGAGATCCCCATTGGAAAGAACTTCAACCGGTTGAAGAACACACTGAGAGACCTCAACCTGCACACAGTAAGTTGTATGTCTGAGTGCATACAGCAGATGGCAGTGTGGTCAAGTCACTGCCTCCAATTTGATCAACAGAAGAGAAGTAAACAATGACTTGCTTAGATATATTGGATATTATAAACAGTAATTAAACATTAGTTGTGATTAGATACAATCGATTGTATAAAATGTCAAAAATTTTAACACTGATGTGAATAAATATGACGTCAGCTGTATTAAGAGATGTGCCTTTGTGCATTGTCAGGTATGTGAGGAGGCCAGGTGTCCTAACATTGGGGAATGCTGGGGAGGAGGAGAGTACGCTACGGCCACGGCCACCATCATGGTGAGTCTCCTGGACCCTGTAGTTTTGTGGTTCTGCTATATAAATGACACTGAATTATTTGACAAAGACACACATATATATATATCAAGACATGTGTACTGGTTCACAAGAGTTAATATCTGCTAAGAGAGAAAAAAAGACATCAGTCATTCGGTCAGGTGCATCCAGATTCATACAGTTTAATCGATTTTTGAGATGAAATGGTATGTTACAATATGTAAAGCTTCAAGGAGACACAGCAGCATGACCAGGTGTCATTTGGAACAGTAATGTTTGGTAATTATTTTATGTAACATAAATGTAAAAACATCTTGTAATTTTCAGCTGTATCAGTGTTTTATTTCTGTGTATCCAGCTGATGGGGGACACATGTACACGTGGCTGCAGATTCTGTTCAATAAAGACGGCCCGTCGTCCGCCACCTCTGGATCCCGATGAGCCCTACAACACAGCCAAGGCCATCGCTGCCTGGGGTCTGGACTATGTAGTTCTCACATCGGTCGACAGAGATGGTAATGTAGTCTTGGGAGTTTTTCAGAACTGCCAAGGATAGTGGTTTTGTTTTTATAAAGGGAAAAAAGAAACCCCCATCAAAGGTGCTAACCAGGTCCATCAAATTATACTGAAATCGCAAGTCTTCATCTTTATTTACATCAGAGTTGCTTTAATTTTTTGCCACAATCCTATATTGATGATGGGAGAGATGGACCGCTGTGTAAAGACTTTTGTTGCACATCCCAAAGGTTCTCAATGAGATTCAGGTCTGGACTCTGTGGTGGCCAATCCATGTGTGAAAATGATGTCTCATGCTCCCTGAACCACTCTTTCACAATTTGAGCCTGATGAATCCTGGTATTGTCTAATCATTATCCTTTCTAGCAAGCTGAAATGATAAGGTTCTCATTGCAGTAAATATCCAAAGGCAGGATCTTAACTGGTGCAGACTTTGTTTATGGCCAAGTTGCGTAATATCAAATGTAACTCATTTCATATAAAGTATAAAAAGTGTCAAGACAAGGTTTTAAATGGCATGGTAAACAACGTATCAGCAAACCATCCACAATGTAAATATTGATATCAGATTAATTCTTTTTCCACAGATATCGCTGATGGAGGGGCAGAGCATTTTGCCAAGACAGTCTCCAATCTGAAGGAAAGGTAACATCACCAGTCAAGTCAACATGAGTGTAACTTTTCTGTAAAGTTTATTAGTTGATTTTGTTTGTGTATCTTAATACCCTCACAAACTTAATCAATAAATGTTTTTGTCTTCATAAAGGAACTCTCAGATCCTGGTGGAGTGTCTGACGCCTGATTTCCGTGGTGACCTGACTTCAGTAGAGAAGATCGCCTTGTCGGGGCTGGATGTTTATGCCCACAATGTGGAGACAGTCCGTGAGCTGCAAAGGTGGGGACTGTAATATTTGTTTTTATTCTGTGTTGTTCTATTAGGACAATAAAAGTAAAACTAGCTGAGTATAGTCTGTGTTTGAGCATTTGTAAAGATGTAAAGGATAATTGTAGTAATGTGTTTTCATTCTGTTTCCAGGTATGTGCGTGACCCCAGAGCGAACTTTGACCAGTCTCTGAGTGTTTTAAAGCACGCTAAAAAGGTCAAACCCACTGTGCTCACAAAGACGTCCATCATGTTAGGACTTGGGGAGACTGACCAACAGATACTCAACACTCTGACTGGTGTGTACACAGACCACTCACATTCTGGAACTCTTTAATTTTCTAATAATAACGTTTCTGTGTTCTGTGATGCATTTCAGAGTTGCGAGAGGCAGATGTGGACTGTCTAACTCTGGGCCAGTACATGCAACCAACTAAACGCCACCTGAAGGTAACACACACGATTAAACTGTTTCCACATTTATCCCAGCAGCAGAACTTGAAATAATGCACAATATTCATTCAAATCAGTGCACACTGTGAGAATATGTGTGTGGGCTTAGGTGGATGAATATGTCACTCCAGAGAAGTTCGCCCACTGGGAGAAAGTTGGGAATGAAATGGGTTTTGTCTACACTGCCAGTGGGCCACTGGTGAGATCCTCGTACAAAGCAGGTGAGAAACACACTCTGGCAGCTTTAAGACGGTGACAGAAATAAACAGAATCCATTTAATCTACAATTACAGGATCAATTCATCCAGATTAAAAAAGAATTAAGAGGTTATCCACCAAAACATTTCTGCAGTAGGAAAATGTTCCTCAGTGGAGTTTGTGGATTTATTTCGATAAGGTCTTGAACACATACATTTATGACACAGCTTCTCAATAAACTGTTGTTTACCTTTAGGTAGTGTCATATTCATGCAGCATAAGAAAAGTACCGTTACAATCAACCACAGGAGGGGAAATTAACAAACATACTCTACAGTCTACAGTAGAAGTACAGATAGTTGAGTAAAAAAATCTCTGTTAAAAGTAGAAGCACTGATTTAACATCTCTACTCAGATAAGTTAAGTACGTTTGAGGACATTTCAGAAGTAAAATATACTCAAAGTATAAATGGAAAAAGTAGCCCTTTGAAGGACATCTCTTCTGTCAGTTCCTGTGTAAATAGTGGAACATCATGCAATATTAATATAATGTGAAGTCTATTCAATCATTCAAACTCCATACTGAAAATGATAAAAAATTAATTTTAATACAAAATGTACTAATTCATTTTCATTGTGGGAAACTAGTCTTCTTTCCATGTTCATATTCTTTTGTTGCATCTTTAATGTAATTTTATGTCTGTTGTGTATGATAAGAATAGATAAGATACACCAATACATCATCTTTAGGTTTTATTTTCCTCCTTGGGCTAAATATTTAATGTTGGGAATGTGTGCAATGATACAAAATAAATTTTCCTAAGATGCATTAAAACAAAAGTAATAAGCTTATTTTGAAAATGGGAGGAGCAGAAAAAACAGGTAGTTCTATGAATAGGAGATAGGAAAATCAGAGTGGCAGAAATGTTGCTAAGAAAATGAGTAATTATGCAGATAAATTATATTTGATGAGTGTGTCAGAACATATTTCCTTAATCTGTCTTTTATATTTATAGGGGAGTTCTTTCTGAAGAATCTGCTGAAGAAGAAAAAAGCTGAAGCCACTATGACAGAATGAAAACCACCAAACTCAGACTTACATTTCGTCTTTTTCCTTCTCTACCAAGAAAATCTGCTTTCACTCACACATCAGCAATATAATGCACTATAGCAATAGCAAAGATACATCAGAGAAGAAATAAAAGAAATGTTGTTTACACAAGAGCACAGAGTGGACATTAACATAGTGGAAGGACAGGACAGTCTTCCTTTGAATGTAGAAGCTCTCTGATGTTCACCTGTGATCACTCAGGACTTCAGTGAGAGATGTTCAAAGACAACAATGAACACTGTTCATATGACACAGTTGGAGAAAAGTAAGTGCTGTCTGCCAGACCTGCACCTCAGGGGCCCCTAAATGACACCTGTCAACACCCTCCCCTCAGGGGCCTGGACGTCCAGACCTGCTGACCTTTAGCTGCGACTTCTGTTTGTAACGCTTTGATGTCTCAGTGATTTAATGAAGTTTTGAGGAGGGTGAAATTATATTAAATAAATCAATAAAATGTATTTGTATTTAACAAATAAAGACCAACCAGTCACATCTGTCAACTAACATTGTTCAACTTATTTTTGATAATCTCCAAAAAGGAGGTTAAATCAGGGGTCCAACGGTCATGAACCCAAAAAACTCATGAAAGGTCAAGGAATTTAATTTTAGGGATGTCTTTTAGGATCAAATGTCACTTAAGATTTGTGCATTTCTTAAGTGGTTATCAATTAGCAACTGATGAAAGTGAAATGCCAATTACATAATTGCAAAAGAACACAAGATAAACAAGAAAAGCACTCAGAGAGCACAGACCTCCGTGAGGACAGATCGCCCAGCCCCCCCGATCACCACCAAAATTTAATCATTTGTTCCTTGTGCCAGTATCAACATTTCCTGAAAATTTCATGAAAATCTGTCCATAATTTTGAGTTATCTTGGTAATAAACAAACATGCAAACACACAAAGCAAAGTGATCACTATACCTCCTGGCAGAGGTAATAAACATTAAAATTAAAGTTTAAAATGAGTAAATTTACAGCCTACACTACAGAATCTCAGTGATTTCAGTGAAATAAATCTTCTCTTTTTTCCTCTTTAATTCAGGGTAGAATGTGTTTGTCACTTTTTTTTCACCCCGAGTTTGTCCCTGCATTTTGTTTGCAATGAAATTCACAACATTTTCCACTGATTTGCAGAGATTGTAACTGCTGAATGAATTTTTCCATTTATAAAACACTTAGTGTACATATTTTCATGTGTGAGGCATGAGTCAAGAATGAACCCATTACATTTTAGAGTAGATCAGTATGAAATAGAACCTGGACATTTTTTTCCACTAAAGGTGTACCCTTATAGTGAATTCAACACTGATAAGGAATAAACACAAAATCAGGACACACGTCACATTTTATTGCATTGGCCCTTTTTGTAAATAGCTACTAAGACACAAGACATTGATTACAACACAGAGATGATTTATAAAAAATATTTTTTTTTTTATAAAAGTATAAAATTTCATAAAATTTTATAATACTTGATTATATAGTAAATACTGTAAGAAAGTTGATTACCACTGATAGAGTTCTTATGAAATTAAGGACAGAGGCAAGTATGTATCTGAAATGTCCATCTGAAATGATATAACCAAGAATGAAATGTATAAAATTAACTGTTCCTGTGTGGAATGATTGATTTCTGGACTTCATTAGTGTCAAACACATTCATACAAATATGGACTGAAGGCTAAACAAACATCATCCTCTCATCCTTGCATCTCAGTCCTTGTGAAGGGGTGTAATTAGTGACACCATCTGGTGTTTTGATCATGAGGTGGGTACCTACAGCACAAGGAAAGATGAGACCAGCAGCAATAAGGCTGAAAGAGGAATATGTTGCATGTTGTGTGTCCGACGGTGAAGTGACTTTTAGACTTTGGCTTTCTTTGGGGGAGGCTCAGTGGCGCTGATGCGAGGAATTACAGCTGCAGGGGTGTATGGGATTCTGGCCGTGGTCACTTTCTTACCAATGGTCTCAATCTGCAAACAAAAAAATTAACAGTCACACAGATAATGAACTGCTGTCATTAATGGAGTTGGTTGAAATCACACTTCATACTGCAGTGTGTAGTGTATTTTCGGTCTGCTCACCTGGAAGCCAATGTTCTGGAGGTGAGGGTGGAGATGGTCCAACACTCTACGACCATCAAATATAAAGGCTGGCTTCAGCATCTTCTTGTAAATCTTCTCATAATCCAGTTCCTGTGTTGGAACAAGACAAACATGACTCTTTGGTGTAAGCTCAAATTTGAGCAGTTTCATTTCTTTGTTTGTCTTTGTGAAGATAATTGGAAAAAGACAGATTGTCACCTTGAACATGTCCCACTCAGTGCAGATGACCAATGCATGTGCACTCTGGCATGCTTCATAGGGGTCAGAGGTCACAGTCACCAGCTCAGACACTACAAAAGAAGCCAAGGATTCACATATCCCATTCATTGGCACCCAAAAACCCAAAACAATCATCAAACTCATAAGAATCAGTCCTCTCCATATGTGATGTTTTAGATAGCTGATTAATGCTGTTTAGCGCTAAAAGACTTAAGATCTCCTCATTTTATGTTGGGCAGAAACAATGTGACATTAAAACACCTGGTTTGATGCATTTTATCCCAATCAGCTGATATTTGTTGCAAAATTGTTTAAAGGCAGAATATTTGAGTGAGCTAGAAGTTCTAAAATGTATTATCTCCAGACCGAGCATGTTTTATCATTTGTAATATAGAAAAAGCATAGTACATTAATATTTTAACCTAAGTAGTCATACCTCTTTCTGGGTTGTCCTCTGAAATGCTGGGCTGAGAGAGGTCATGAATGATCTGCTCTTTGAGAACTTTGGGGTCGTAGATGAACAATTTGGCTCCCTCATCCATCAGATACTTTGAGATGTAGATACTAGACGACTCTCTGGAACAAAGACACAGATACACACAGATCAGGGTGGAGTTCAACACAGTATGCAGACAGGAGTTTGTGCTAAGTAAAGTGGGATCAGCAGTGAGTGCAGATGATGAAGGGCTATCGCTTAATTTAAACAAAAGCTAAGTTTATTATGAACATAAATATCGTTGAGGTAACAAACACCTGCACAGATGTGAGAAAGAAATGCATGAAAAGCACTAATTGAAAACAGCCTGACCTTGTGTCTCCTGTGTCTTTTTTGAAAGAGAATCCAAGAAGAGCAATCTTTTTGCCTGTAACTGTGTTGAAGAGGCAGTCAATGATCCGACATGCAAACCTCCGCCTTTGGTATTCATTCATATCAATCACCTGACAAAAATCAGAAAAAAAGAGAAAACAGTTAAGAGTCAAGTGAACACAGAAAGATCAGAATTCTATTAAAGCTATATTGTGTAGCTCTCACCTGCTGCCAGTAAGAGGCTACCTCAGGGAGGTTAAGGGCCTCGCACAAGTAAACCAGATTCAGCACATCCTTCTGGAAACAGCTTCCACCAAAACCTGAGCAGAGTATTGAAAAAGCAGACAGGCTGGAGTTGCTACTCAAATAAGTTTTACATATATTTGTTTTAGATTACTGCTGTCTCTTACCGACGCTGGCTTTGAGGAACTTGCTGCCTATCCTCTGGTCCATGCCGATTGCCTTGGCCACCTCCTCTACATCAGCTCCAGTGGCTTCACACAGAGCACTGATACTGTTGATGCTGCTGATTCGCTGTGCCAGGAATGCATTGGCTGCCTATAAACACACACCACATTAGTAAAACCTTAATTTATGAAACAATAACAACAACAAAAATAGGACCAATGGCCCTGTAGCTTACCGGCCAAATTAAAAGTTTTGGGAAATGTATCCAGATGCCATTTATTATCACCCAGTTATGTATATTTATTATATTTCAGAAATAGCCCATGTTTTGGTCATATTCCAATCAGATCTGTCAAAAATTCAAATTCCAACTTGATATCATTGATACTTACTGATTTATTGTATCAATCTACTTCTATCTCTTATAATGGGGAAATTTTTCCAAGTTGCACCAAATCCAGAATAAGATCCGGATCAAAATAATTTCAATACCTTGTGTTGACATCATCATAAAGAAGCTGTATACCAAGTTAGAAGTCGATCAGAACTGGAGTTTGGGAGAAGAAGACGACAGACATTTTTTCCCCATAAGAGCCCGTGTTAAATTTTCCGTAAGTTCCCGGATCCAGAAGAAGATCCTGATCAGCATGTGGACATTATGTTTTGATCATGTCCCCATCAGGGCTGTACTGTAGAAATTGACACTTGATATCATTTATATTTACTGAGTTATTGCATCCATCCACTTCCTAACTCTTATAATGGGGAAATTTTTCAAAGTCGCACCAAATCCATAATCAGACCTGGATCCAAATAATTTCACTAACTTTTGTTGGCATCATCATAAAGAAGCTGTACACCAAGTTTGAAGTCAATCGGAATTGTAGTTTTGGAGAAGAAGACGATTGAAATTTTTGTAACTGACGACAGATGACGACGACGGACGCTGCATTACGACAATAGCTTACGGCCTGTCAGCCGGTAAGCTAAAAAACAGTGGCTGCAACAAAACTGACCAGTTTGGACAGCTCAGAGGACCATGTGTTGGTGGTGATGATCCGTGCTTTGGGGACCCAGTGTTCATACACTGCACACAGTGCTCTGATTGCCCTTTGACCCTCAGCAGTCTCATCTCCACCAATCAGGACACGGTCTGGCTCCTTCAGATCCCGCACTGCTGTTCCCTCTGCAAGGAACTCTGGGTTGGACAGCACCTGAACCACATAGACAATTTATAAACTATCATAAAGCAGTTCCTGGAGTGTTTTGTAAATACAAAAAAAATATATAAATAAAAATACACACTTGTAGATTGAGGCTTGGCTTCGTGTTAGCATCAAATATCCGTCTAATGCTCTCAGCAGCTCTGACTGGGACTGTACTCTTCTCTGTAACAATCTTGTATCCGTCGGACACTTCCACAATCCGCCGAGCACATGCTTCGATGAACTTAAGGTCAGCGGCCCGACCTTTACCCATTCCATAGGTCTTAGTTGGGGTGTTCACCTGTGGAAGGGGCATAATCATTGAAATTTACTGAATAATATTGTAAATGTCCAGATATATTTCTATAGCTGTTCTAGCAGGGAACATGTTGCACTCACAGAGATAAATACGAGATCAGCTTCCCTAATGGCAGAGTCTATATCTGTAGAGAAAAACAAATTCCTCCCTCTGCATGATTCAACCACCTCCTTCAGACCCGGCTGCAATGACACAGAGTAAAAAGAGTTAAAACCTTAGATTCAACTTCAGGATGACTGGTCATGTACTGCTGTTTAAATTCATCCATCATGACGCTGTAATACTTGTGGCTGTAGATGACGCAGGAAAGTTGCGACACCAAGAAATCTGGAACTAATTTAGACGTTAGTGGTTCCATGATATAGTAACAGTGTCGAATAACACTTTAGTGGTTGCCTGGTTACACCTACTATTTCAACAAGTGAAGTATATCTAATGAAATATGAAGCAGTTCCAAAAAGTGAGATAAGAATATAGGGAGGGGAAAAAAACAACCAAGTACCTCAGCGACTAATATCCTGTTAAACTTTTACTATATAGTGGGCAATTAATCCTTGCTATAACACCTTTGGCTTAGTTTCTTTATACACTGATATAATACCTCATATATGGGCAGAGTGTCTGAGTTCCAGGCTTTGATTCGAGACTCATTGACGTCCACAACGGTCACAGTGATCTCTGGACACATCTCAGCGATTACACTACAGGTTGGGCCACCCACATACCCAGCCCCGATGCAACAGATCCTCTTTATCTGAAACATCTGGAAATCAAAGACAGAAAAAATGTAAATCAACCTTCAGCAATAGCAATGTTAAACCGACAAAGTGTACAGTATAAGACACACCTTATAGCCTCTGTACTACTTTACAGATTTAAAAGTGTTGACTATAAGTATAAAGAATAACATTACTGCAGTTCAAGCATCCATTGATTCTTCCACTTAAGTTGTACAGAAAAAAGTAGCATTGCTTTTCCATTGTGAACATTCTTTTCTCTTACATCCATTAAACATTTACTTAACTGTCACAACCTTATAGTCTCCCTTCAGTACCAGTTGCACCTTTACAGCCTGGTAGAAAATAAAGAGCCTTTCATTAGAGCTCAGCCACGTCTGGCAGAGATGAAATGGCCCTTTATCACAGATACCTACCACCTACTTTATACCTTAGCTGTGCTGCAGCACAAGTGCCACTCCTTGTAAAGTAGTACAGATTAACCGAGCCATACTTTACTGCTAGCTAGTACAACTGCATCTTAGAAATACTGAAAAAGAGAGATGACAACTAAAAGCAAATGAATGGGCGTCTGAAGCGGCTAACTAGCGGCTAGCATCTATTAGCTAACGTTACATTACCGTTGCCAACTCGACAGTCAGTAAACTTCAGGAATGCGCAGATTATGTTAGCCTCTTCAGAAATGTGTCCAGTCGGAGCACCAAAACCGAGTACGTGTTCCGTCACAAATGCAAAACCTCTTCAAATCCGAACAGGACACTGTTTGACTCACAACATCAGCGTTTCTGTCATAACTTTTTTTCCAGCACCAGTCTTCCTCTGCACTGAAGTGAACTGAACAGGCACTTCTTCTCATGACTGGGTACTCAGCGACTTCACGTAAAAAAAAAAAAAAAAAAAAAAAAAAAAAAAAAAAAAATAGGACGACTTCCGGTGTGCATTTCAGAATAAAGTCACTAACATCATCAACTCCTAAAAGGGTAAGACATTACACAGATATCAACCTCTCAGTGGACTCTGTTACTCTATTTCAGGCATTTTTTATCATATTTATCTAAAAATATACACCATATTTTGTTTATACCGTTTACGTCAAATCAACGTCTGGATTTTATTCTGAAAGGATGACACTGCAAAAAGCTGTCGGAGAGGGTTACGCATTACTGGAGGTGAGGCTCCACTAAACACCTCAGAACAAGACTCTTCGTGGAAATTGAACTTTCAGAACATTTTATTTGGCCTATCACACATTGATAAAATAACTCCAGAAAAAAGATATTCTATCGACCTTTTGGTTAATTTTTGCCAAATTTCACATTCATTGCTCCAAATTTGCACGTCAACGTCCAAACATCACTGTTTTCAAAGCCCTTTTTTCCAATTACGTAGACAATTTGAGAAACAGTATAAATTCTAAAGCAAATAAAACAAACAAAAAAAATATGTCAAATGTATAATCTTATTCAATTTGTATAATTTCTATTTATCCCTCGAGCAATTTTTTATTTTTATTACATATTGTTATTTATTTTTATTTATTTTATTTATTTTTATTAATTCATTTATTTTTATTTTTTTTCTTTCCTAATGTTTTTACTTACATGTATTTCTGTATATAATGTAAAAGATTTTGTGAATTATGGAACTTTCTACCCTTGTTGTTGTATACTATTATGTATATTTACTGTTCAATGTTAATTGTTCAAATAAAAAAAAAAAAAAAAAAAAAAAAAAAAAAAACAACACCTCAGAGCAATGGACATTTAACCCTCTAAAATGTAAAAATGCAAATATTCACTGACAATGATATTCAGATAACGCAGCATGCATTTTTGTTGTGTGACATAACAGTTGACATTACACATGATGAAGCATTTGTTTTTAAATCTAGATAGATAGATAGATAGATAGATAGATAGATAGATAGATAGATAGATAGATAGATAGATAGATAGATTTACACTATTTATAAAATCTGCAAAGTGCCTTAATATACACCAAAAATGTTCCACTTAATAAAGCTTAAACTTTATTGCACCTAGCCTATAGAGTTCAGATATTCATTATATGTTATTGCATTTATTCATCTATGTTTTTATTTATCCATCTAAGTACTTTCTAAGCACTTTTTTCTGATATATTATTTCATTATACATGTTACATATTTGTATATTTGTCAAAGTTGCTTTTGTACATGTGGCAGTTAACTTAATGTCTTCCAGTAGGCAATAATTTATATACAACATAAAATGCGATCAACATCATTTGCAGCAGCTATCACTGCTATCACCTCATTCCAGACTGACATTAAAATTGCATATCAGTACTGTAAATCACTTATACAGGATCAAAAATAGTGTCTTTACTACCATCCCTGTGCACCTATGTACTTCCTCAGTGTTCCAATATCTGTTACAAGTTGTCTGACCTTAACAGTCACCTGTGACCAAAAGTATCTACTGATCTAAAATGCTTAATACATTTTGAGCCACTGATCTTATACTACATTAAAATAAATCTGGTAAAATGCAATTTCTCAGTTTTCCAGAGACATCAGATTTGTCTCTTTTCGATGTTCAGAGGCTTTGTTGTGGACACTGAAAAAGTCATCCTTTGCAACATTGACTGACCAGTAAAACCCATGTAGTTTGACAAATAACTGGTTTTTGATTCTTGTTTTTATGTTGAGTTAATGATATGGTTTATTGAAAAAGTAATTTCTTCTTCAGTTTTCTCTGTTCTGATATAAAAACCTTTAGACATCAACATAGACAGTAAATGAAACATAGGAAAATATCTTTAAACAACTCACTCACTTTTGCATTGCACTTTTTTGTTCATACATCTTCAGATTTGGTAAAAGCCAGACAATTTGCAGGCTCTGTGGAGAAACTGGCATGTGGAAATCTGTTGCATGACCCTGTGCTTCTAAAGGACAAGGTCATAAAGAATTCCAGCAGTACCACATTAGAACAAGGTTTCAGTGCTCAGGTTGTAAAGAACCTGTAGAAACTTGTATTTAGTACCTTTTGTTCTGAGGCAGAAAAAGGTAATTTAATGCCTTGGGAATTCTTTTTACATACATGTTTCAGACCAAAAAAAGTTTAACCCATAAATACCCAAACCTCCACTGGTGACCAAAAGCATGAACTGACCTAAACCATTTAATTCCTGTTGATCCACTAATCCTATCAATACATGTAAATAATTGGTGTAAAATTCAGTTTGTCATCTTTTCATGGTCATCAGATTTGGATGTTCAGAAGCTCCGTAGTGAACGTGGAAACACCGTCATCTACTACAACATCGATTCACCAGTAAAATCCATGGACTTGGATCAATGACAGTGGATGAACACACTTGTTTTTGTGCTCTGTTAATGTTATCTTTGCTGAAAAAATAACTTTTACTTCAGTTTTCTCTGTTCTGACATAATAACTCTTGAATAAACTCTGAGTTTACATGAACATCTAAATTAAACATAATAAATGAAATATAGGAAAACACATGGTTTACAGTGAACAATGCAAAATACAGAGGATAATATCATTATAAATAATGATAATTTACTTAGGAAAGGTTAAATAGATGGAAAATTTCATCTGGGAACTGCTGCAAATGTAGCACTGGGTCTTTATGGGTTAAATTCAGAAATCAACCTCACAGTAAACAAAATATATGAGAAATGTCCAGTGTATATAGTCAATAAATGAATCTAACAGATAACACAGAAATTATGTATGGATGCTCAACACAAAGGTTGCCATGGTTCTATGTGTTCTTGTGGAATGAAACTTGATGACAAGCACCAGCAGACAGGTAAATCAGATAAATAACTAGTATTTATTCAAGCCTTAAATTATGTGCCATAACGTGGTAAAAACAGCCAAGTACATATGAAAAAGGATTTGTACAAACAACTTTACAGCTTTCTTGATAAAAAAAACACACACACACACACATAAAATATAAACTTAAGCTACAACTGCTGGTTAGTATTAAATATAACAAAAATGCAGCCTTTGTCCATATCAAATCCCACTTCAGAGTGAAAAATACAGTAGTGTATTATTTTCCTTGTGGTATAGTTTTATTTGGAGGGCTCCACGGCGGAGGGGGGCTGTCTCGGAGTATTGCCTGTATGTATCTTTCTTCTTTCTGTCTTTTCTTTTCTAGATCTTTCCTTGTCTATATAAAGGGATGAGAAAAATATAAACAGGTTTTTTTCATCACTGACAGATTTGAGGAGATTGATTTATTTAGCACAAAAGTAAGATGCCCCCCCTTAAAGAGTCCACAATGTGAAACCATCTAACACAAATAAACAAGCTCCTGATGATATTAACATAGGTACCATAAACAAATCTACTTACCAGCCAACTTTCATACATCTCCAACGCCATCTTATCTCTCTCCTCTCTCATGTACTCTTCCTCTTCAGCTTTAGTTTTGAGTTCTTTGCGCTGCATAGTGGCTTTGTTATGGAGAACATCTTTCTTCTTCTTGCACCTTTATCAGTAAAAATGTTAAAGCAAGTTTTAGATACATTTTTTCACTGCCTTTGTGGTTGTGGTACTGCGTGATCAAATATGACTTAACATCTAGTGGTTTGGCTGCCATCTAGTGGGCGATCTTTTCCACTCCCTGGTAGATTTTAATGGGATGGAGAAATAGGGCACAAAAATAAATGCTGGGTTGCTCATAATACCTAAGCAAAATACACATTTCAATTAAAAAGGCGCAGATGTTTATTAAAGTTCTATTAACAACCTCAGTGAGACAGCAGTACACACACAGATGGAACACAGACAGCGTTACATCTCCCTTGAAATAAAGGAACAGATAATAAGTACAAAAGTCTATGTTCTATACTCACCAGTCAGAAAAGGCAGATGTGCTGCCCCTTTTTCTTTCTTCCTCTTCTTCTTGCTTTTGTAGATTCCGTTTATTTTCAGCTTCTCTTTCTTTTCTGTACTTTTCTTTAAGAAGAAGATCATGCTCATGTTTCCACTTTTCAAACACCTGCAATAATTAGGAGATTAAACATACAGTATAAAGATGAGGACTTATCGTATCACTAGGATTTACACACAGTAACAACTAATATTTACCTGTTTAGCAGATTGTTTTTTTTCTTCTTTTTCTTCGATTGCTCTTTGCTCTTTTCTTATCTTGTCTTGCTTTTCTTTGGCTTTTGCTTTGAGGCATTCTGCTTTCTTTTCTTTCCAGGCCTCATATGACGCAACAGCATCTTCCTTTTTGGCATTTTGTTCCTGTTTTGTGTATGAAACATAGTCCAGTGTTTGCATTTTTGTAAAGCAACAGTTTGCATCTTGTAATTGAGGATTATCTCTAATTATCTTGTGGAAACAAGTTATTATCTTGTGCACACAAAATATCTTGTTCCTGCAAAATAATTGTTCTGAATAAATAAATAAATAAATAAATAAATAAATAAATATTCAGCTTTAGCGGCTAAAATTACTTACCCTTTTCTTGTTTTCCTTTATGATTTCTTCTTTCTTCTTCAGTTGCATGTTTTCTCTTGACTTTTCCTTTTTCTTTCTTAGCCATTCCTGTTGTACCAAATTGAATAACAAGACAGGGATTACATAGTTACACATATCTATATACACAATATTCTGACACCTACTACTGAAATGAGGAGGTCGCTGAGAGAATAAAGCTGACTTATTCATATGTACCAAAGTGATTGGGCATTCAAGGAATTGTCCGTACAAGACTTTACCACTCTTGCTATGCTTTTCTTGTCATTTCTTGTATAATCTACAATATACATACATTTAGTCCAGCAGGGTCATTGAATGACTATGACACTGACCTGATAAACGGCTGCTCTCATTGAATTGGGTTCCTGGGGCTGAGAATCTTGCAGTGAAATGTCAAGAATTTTGAGGCTTCCTAAATATTTGGATTCTACTTTCCTGGTGCACGCACTCCGGGGTCTCTGTGAGGTCTTACAGTGAGATCTTGATGTCCTGATTTGTATAAAACAAAATAATGATCAATTAAATTGTAAATGTTTATAAAGGTCTAAATATCTATTAGGGGAATCATGATAGAGTTACTCACTGAATTTCATGTGATTTATTAGAGGTCTGAGAGAGCTGAGCGTCAGAAAAATTTAAGTGATCTCCTGAGACTTCCTGAAAAGAAGCAACAAACACAGTTACCAGAGTATAACTATATTTACAATGAGGCTACTGTAAGGGTATCATTGTTACTTTTCATGATGAATGGCTTACATTAAAATCTTGCAATGAAGTTGAGTGTTTCCCTTCATGCTCTTTGCTGTCATCAGAAACAAAGCCATCTAAAATGATTTAAATATCACAATAAGAATAAGGGAGAAAATGGCAACAATCCAACTAATTATACACAACAATGCCACCGACTTAGCCATGTATTACCTCTGGATTCAGAACCAAATGTGGACTTGGTGAGGAGCTGCGACTGCTCACTCTTTCCTGAAGAGGACTTGCTGAGGCTACTTAAAGCTACATGTTCTCCTTCTATGCACTGCAATAAAATAACACAATACAGTATGTATCTCTGTATGAGAATCTTAATTTTTTCCTTGAAACATTAAATATTGGGTGAAAATAAAGACTGAGACACACAGGTGGGCTGCAGCTTGTTGTAGTATCCTCATCTAGTGCATCAGAGGAGAGAGGAATAGCTGTAGAGGAGGTCTGAGGCCTGCTGAGGTCCTGAGATTCAGCCTGCTTTTCTGTTGTGTGAAGGCTCAGTCCCAGTGTCTTTTGTCTGGGTTTGGGTCTGGGTGGTCCCTTTTCTGCAACACTATCTGAATAAAAACAGTTTCAGGAAATTTTGTTAAAAAATCTACATCTGTTTAAACCTCAGAAACATATTTCATGTGCATGTAAAGTGCTGTTTTTTACTGAAAAACAGACCTGCTGAAGATTCAGCAGGTTTGAGGTCACCCGCTGATAACTCTGGAGTCTGGTTTCTCTCTTCATTACGGTCTGAAACCACTGGGTCTGGGGTTTCTAATATACTGCTCTCAGATTGTAAAGGGAGGGGCATGTCCTCTGAAGTCTGGTATGAAAGAGACTTGCTTGAGCTCTCCCTTATAATTTGAGGATTGGTAGATTCATCATCAGACTGTTTATGTGGTAAGTCATCTTCATTGACATTTGTGGAGGGTTGTGTGGAAAATGAGCTACTATAATTACTGCATCCTCCGATGGAAGAATCAGGAGGCTCATTTTCATTATGCTCCGATGCTGTGGTGTCTTCCAGAGGAGAGCTATTTCTTTGGGTTTTTAGGAAAGAAACTCTTTTTGTTCTAGCAGGTGTGCCTTCATCCTCTGAAAGATCAAAGTTGTTAACTTTGGCTTTGCTCCTCCCAGTCTTATATGTATCAACCCTCTTCTTTCTTGATTTGAGGAGATCATTCAAAAAATCTGTGAAACAAAAGATTAAACACATTTTCATGAGTTTGCAAGTCCCAATTATCAAATTCATTTTACATTAAAGCATAAAACAAACATTTAACTATTGTGGTTTGGAAGAAATATAACTGCTGAGATTTGAGCACCACTCTGGAAAGAAAAGATATTACACTAAGCTAAATAAACAGCATTTTTTTCATTCATTCATTCATTCATCTTCTGAACCTACTTAATCCTCACTAGGGTAACAGGGGGTGCTGGAGCCTATCCCAGCCACCTATGGGTGAAGGCGGGGTACACCCTAGATGAGTCGTTAGTTCATTGCAGGGTTGACGTATAGAGACAAACAATCAATTATTGTCACATTCACACCTATGGGCAATTTTAGGTTGACCAATTAACCTATTAGTGCATGTCTTTGGATGGTGGGAAGAAGCCAGAGACAGTACGGAGAGGGTGCCCGGAGAGAACCCATGCAAAGACAGGGAGAACATGCAAACTCCACACAGAAAGTTCCATGGTTGGTAGCATTTTTTTTTTTCTAGAAATAAGCTTTATAAAACTGGGGGTCACTTGTTATTTGGACAATTGGAAATATGCGTTTTCAACAAATGTTTTCATCAATGATTTGAACATCCTAGCGCCTGCACCCTCCACCAGCCAAGGAAAAATCCTGAAATCCACTCTTTCATTTGTTAAATTCACCTTTAGTGTCTTTGTGCAAATCTGACAAACTTTCCATCTATATTTTATGATTTTAAAATAATGCCATGCCATTTCCAATACCGTGGATGATTGTTACTTAATTTCATGACTATTTCAGGCCTGTAAAATTCAATTTGGATAACTTCTACAGTTTTTAATGACCGAAGAAACCCTAATAAGCCAAGGCAATAACTGGAATTTGACGATACCTCACTTATTTTTCTGCAGTGCTACAGCACTGACATTGCCTCAAAGCACAAACAAATATAAAACACAGTAAAAATAAAAAGGGCTCTGGGAAAGCTTCTATAAAGCAGACCTGAGACATAAAAGAGTTAAGAACAGCCAAGACAAGAAAAATCATAAAGGGATCTATCACATGAAGATGCATTTTTGATGTCTAGGAGAGAGGAATCATATAGCTGCCAGAAACAATAAATAAACCTGAACACCAGGTATAGTTAGACGGACGGTGGTGAGAATAAAACTTGTCGTGTGCTCTTAAATATTTCGGTTGTACCAGATATTTCAATTCTCTGTCAACTTACCATCTTCGTCCTCATTGAAGTCATCTGAGTATGAGTATTGCCCTGCTTTTGTTTTGCTTGCCCTGGCAGAGACAGCAGCCTCAAGTTCATCCTAAAGTGAATTAATCTGAGATTAACATTCATAACACTTGATAACGCGACAAACAGTATGGCCCATTTCTCATTTTATGTTATATCTGGTATTGTAGCGTTAAAGCTTTTACCTGAAATGTTGTTCTTTTCGAAGTTTTCGGGCTCTTCGTGTAAGCAAGTGTCCTAAAATCCCGATTTGTCATTATGAAAGTTGCAAACAGTTTCTTATGGACAACATTAGCATGCTAGCCTGTGTTCGCTAACTTCATTAACTGTAACCAGAACCTCTTTACGTAGCTCCATACACTGCAATGATGGCTTAATTTAGATAATTATATTTTATTTAGCTCATGAGGCTTGTATGGCCCAAAATAGATCTCAGTGCTATGTTTTAAGGTTCCATCAAATTTCATGCTGAAAACAATTGTTGACGGTAACCCAGGGAAACACGAAACTTCCGGTTCCAACAATGCGCATGCTCATTGGACTGGAAAAAAAAAAACTACGACACTACAGACCTCATTATACGTTTTAAATCTCAAAATTACTTTTTTCCGACAATTTGAGCAACAAACCTTTTGCATTCAGCTGAATTATCATGCAATAATTTAGGCTTTTTCTGCAAGATTCCTCCCCCCCCCCCCCCCCCCAAATATTGATCTCCCAGCACCTGTATTCATCACAGAAACCATTATTTTTAGATATTGTTTGAATACAGGTTTGTGGGTTCACGTTTTCTGAACAAATTACAACCAGACAGACTGACTAACTGAATAATTTTTTTTATTTTTTGTTTTGTTACAGGAAAAGTGCATAGTTAAAGCCCTTTTTCTCTAAGACAGTAACAGTATAGCTTGAGGTCCCCTGTGGTACCAGATGTTCTATTGTTCATTACAACTCAGAGTTGTTTCACTTTAATTTAGTACACTCAAGTCTGAATTTAATTTTCTCCCAAGCAAATCTATGACAATATAGAGATAATTTTAGAGACCATTTACTGATATAAAACTGAAGATCAGCCAGCCAGTTAACACAGCTAATCTACAATTAATGTTTTATAATTGTAGGTGATGTGTTTAAGGTGGAAATTATATTATCAGATTAATCAGGTAGACTAAAATAACCGTTTCCATTCTAGTTTCAGGAAGCAAACATGTTCACAGTAAGTGGCTAGAAAACAGGAAACTCCTGTGTCATGTAATGCATTCAATACACAACTGCATTGCACTAAAGATCTGTTGAAAAGATAGTTTCAAGTCAGCATTCCTGCCCCACAGGCAGCTGTTCAGGCTGCAATTTCAAACTGACAAACCATTAGAGAATTAGCCAGTTCTGGGCTCAAGTGAATAATGAGCGACTGTAAGAAAAAAAAACCCTATGTGTAAACTATCATGACAACTACATATGGCAAAATATAAATTGTGTCTCAGCATTTTGTCCACCCCCCCACCCGCAACCCCTAAGAAATCACCACGTGCTCAATTCTTCACCAAAGTTGTTCTTCAAATCAGCACTGATACTTAAATTTCCATTGGCACTGTGTAAAAAATTCTAGCCTGCACTTTTTCCTACATCTTTGCTGGTTTTACATATTTGATTAATATGTGAAGTGTAGAGTTTGGGTTGCACCCATTAATCACCGACTGCTATGATTAAAAAAGAACAGAAAGGACAGACCCTCATTTAGACAAATAAGTCATTACAACATACCCTTAAATTAAACCACAACAAAAGTGCTACTAAAATGTCATTTTCAAGCTATTACAACCTAGTTTCTTTAGAATATCATTTTGTTTTTTAAACCACAAAACATACACGACATGGAATTCTCCTAATATGATTAAAATGTACTTTTTTGTGTGGTTTGTCTTAAAATTACAAAGCATATCAGACCTGCCTTTATTTAATCAGTAAGTTGAAAATGTGAGGACATAACTGTGATTATGACCAAGGTTCTCTAAGAACTCTCATAGATAGCCAACCTAGACCTGTTACCTCTACTTTGTTCCAATATTATGTTCACATTTGTTTTCGACAGACTTGTTACTTGATGAAAATGTATTGCTGTTCCAATTATTTATATGTACATAACTGCTGACACGTCCTTAAAAATTCAGCTCATATAAATAGACCTTGTGATCCAAATGAGGTCTACATGCAAACAAATTATTAGCTCACTGCATTAAATTCAATCTACTGTGATGTAACAATCCAAGTGTTAATACACAGTATGATTTATATATTTACTGTATCTCTTCATTCTGCTGGTTTAAAAGTGAACTTAAATGTGAAAGGAAATCCTTACTGGCACCGTTTATAGAGCTAAATGTGGAAAAGAGTGGAATGTTTTAGAGTCTGAAGAACCCACCACCCTTCATTAGTCAGCGAGCACTGAACATTAACTTCAGCAGCCCAAAAGCAAATTCTTGTCTTGCTTCTCCCTCCTCCTTTGGCCCTCCTGACACATTCCTTCATTTTGAGTTCACGTCTAAGTTTGTGCACAACAGTCAGCACCAGGGCTGGGATCAGGGACTGACTCAGAACAATGCCACACCTAAAGACTTGGCAAAGTAACACTTAGAGCCCAACTGATACATTAACACACCGGTACTGTTGGTCAGTTTGCTTTGAAGGTTTAGCAAAAACATTCTGTGAATGCATTTGCTAGAATGAAAATGACATTTTACAGACAAATTAAATACAATTGACTTAGTGTGTAAAAGTCATTTATGCTCCATGCATATAAGTTTTTGTTTATAAAATTTGTGTCTACATAAAAAACATAAATAGCCATAAAAAAAAACAAAAAACTGCAATTTGGATAAGTCTCAAAACTCCTGCATCAGTTGGACTCTAGTACAAAGAATCATTGATTTAACCTCAACACAATGGTAGTAAAAAGGAGAAATAAAAGCTATTTGAATGAAGGCTGACAGGAAGATGGTGCTGTCCTCGTCACAGTATATACTGTAGCTAACTGTGCAGCTCCATTCAGAGCATGTGGATGAGTGTTGGTTCTTTGGCTCCACTGCTAGTCCACTGGCGGTGGTGGGGGCTCTCTACGACCACTCTGAAACCCAAGACAAGAAGGTAAATAAAGCTATTAGTAGCATGATAATACTCTGAAAATCTGAAAGTTATTTGGGAACTGATACAAAACAAGTACAATATGCCTCCTTCACACTTAGAAACAGTTTACTTCAGTTAATTTTAGAGGTGAATACATACTAAAATATGAATAACGCTGTGAAAAGGAAACCTCTTTTTTGTAATTATCATTGAATAAACATTTAGTTTTTGTTTTCTAACTTGAGGAGAATTGCTTGTCTTCACATATATTGATGTCACTTTCAAAACATCAGTAGGTGGTATAAAGCAATCACTGAACATGTTGGTATAATCAGTACTAACATTGTGGGGTCCAGTGGGTTTATCTGTGGGACGGGGACCCCTGAGACTGGATGGGCGCAGCAGGAACAGGACCAGAACCAGCACTACCCACCCCATCAGAACCATGGGGAGAGTCAGGTCGCCTCCTCCACCGACAGGCCCGCTGGGGCCTGGCACTGAAAACAAACACGTTTTAGGATTTCCAACATATTAATATTTAATAATTGGAAGAAATGTTTGAGCACAGCAAAACGGCTTCAATATGCTGTGACATAATAATAATAAAAATAAAAAAACAAAATAAAACAGGAGTCACAGTGTGAAACACATTATGCAGTGGTCATACATACATTCCTGAGGGCACTCTGTGTCTGTGCAATAGGACTGAGATTGCCTGAGCTAGAACAAAGCAGAGAAGAAAAAAATATAAGTAAGAGAGGGGAAAAAATCCATTATTATTTCACATTTTGTTTACTGATTTATTTAATCTGTGTTCTACGAAGCATTTCCACAGACAGAGGTACAATACAACAAGAAAACTATAAATACAGTATTGATACAAGACTCTGATCAGGATTGAAATATACAACACCAGTAATAACACAGATGCCTCTGTTTCAATACCAGTTTCTCAACAGTTTTTTTTTTTTTCGAATACCAAGTTTCCAACTTTAAGTTACATTCATGTCTAAACAATTTGATTGGTGCCATAAAAGGCCTTACACTTTCTTGCTACATTCAATATGCATACATAACTCACTCCCAGCATACTGTTACCACAGGCATGTTCTTATTTATAAATGGTACAAAGAGCTCATCTGAGCACAGCCTGCTTCACTGAATATACTCTGTGCAAATGCTAAGCAAATTCTTTAGTTATTTGGGCAACACCCCTTCCTGCCTCCAGCAAATCAGCATGCCCCAAGTGTGGCTTTCATGCTCCGAGCCAACTGCAGCCTGCCATGCAAGTTCCACCTGGACGCAAAGAACCAGTGAGGTCAACTGTAAACTGAAATAACATAACTAAGAATGTATTATTAGAAACAGGTTATTTCAATAACACTGACGGCATCTTTTATGACACTGAGACAGGGTAGAGAGAATGCAGATGTGCAAACACCACATATTGTAACAAAGTGAACATCTTGCGTGGCAGAACCGGCTCAAGATAAACACTGAGCAGGAACCAGGATGTTGCCAGCATTTCATTTCCTCCTCTACAGACTTTCATTAAGCATCAAGTTGATTGTAATGTTAATCTCTTGCTGCTGTCTCTCACCTTGAGCAAAAGCTATTTTTTAGTTAATGCTGTAAACTAGGACTACTTAATTTCCCTTTGACTTATGCCACCACTTTAACTGTCTAAATAAAGTCTGCCACTTGGAATTCAAGTGCCAGGAAAAGCCTCTCCTTCCATTACTCACCAGATTGAGGAGACGTCTCATAGCATACTCATGGTTGCAGACGCACTCACAAGGGTCAAAACCTCCCTCTGCCATTTCTCACTGGATGGTGTTCACCTGAGAACCAACCAAAAGTACTGTATGTAACTAGGACATAGATGAACAAGTGAAGGAAACCTAATGCTCTGCTCTATTGTCATTTCTCAGGGACACACATAGATTAGGGGGAGGAGACTGCTTTGGATAGAGCCAGTCATCTGAGACTATTATCTTGCCACATATAATCCACATTTTTGGGTTGATAGTATTAATAATTTTGAGTATACTCACAGTCAATGGTTGCAGCTGTTGCAGTAACTTTGATTCTAGCATGTACAGTCTGAATTGTTTGGACAGAAACCTGCTGTATTATTCTAATCATTTATTAATATATAGATCATTTTAAAGGAAACTCCTGAATGTGCATTGTTTTTTCACCTTGCAATCATAGGAAAATAAAGTCCTTTTTACCATATGATCAAAATGTGATCAGCAAAATAAAAGTAATGATAATAATGGACTAAATTTCTATGGAGCTTTTCAAGGCATCCAAAGTACTTTCCATTATTTATTTGCTCTCAGATTTTGGTGGTGGTAAACTATGTTTGTAGCCACAGTTGCCCTGTGGCAAGCTGATGAAAGCATGGCTGCCAATTTGCGCCAAACAGCCCCTACAACCATCACCAAACATCCTTACACCAGTATGACTAACACTGGAGGTAGGGTGGGTGAAGTGTTTGGGATTTGAACAGCCAACCTTTCAGTTACTGGATGACCCGCTCTACCTCCTGAGACATGGCCACCCGATGTAATCATCCAATGAACACTAATGTAACTGTATAAGTCAATAAAGACAGTGCAACTGTTAACGTGATTTTGAGACCATTTTACTAGCATTGTAAGAAAAACATCAGACAATCCCTCAATGTAAAACAACCCTCTACTATTTCTGTTATTCAGTTTCATCTCCTGATAAACGAAATAAATTATGAAGAGCAAGACGACTCAAAGACATCCAAAAACTGGCTACATGGGATTGTCAGATTGTCATAATGCTTTCTATGATTCTATCTTGTATCTCAGTACGTCAATATCAACGCGCTGCTCATCTGAATCATGATTTATTCTAAATGGATCCTAAAATTCTAGAGTCTTCAGTAGGGTTGCCAACACTTTTTCAGCTTGTGAGCTACTTTTAAAATGACCAAGACAAAATAATCTACCACCACTATATATTAATACATATGTCAGCATCTAGCTCATTAAGTAATATTACAACCATTTATCTGAAAGGTTTGATAGCTTGGTAGGTAATGCTACTGACTGCAGTGCGGAAGACTGGTAGGAGCGAAAGCCAAACCAATTTACCCATGCTAATTCTAGTTCATACATGTTGCATTAACCATACACTGTATTCTGACAACCTAAAGTTGAACCGTATGAGGCATAGATTACTATTCAATGTATCTGCTGTACTGCATTTTATCTTCTTCATGCAACTTCGTAATGTGCAGGTAAATAACTTGTTACTGTTGCATGAAAAAATTTAAAAGATAATACATTGAAAAGTATTAACTTCCTTGTTGCTTAGATAACTATTCAATCACAGCCTACACATTAAAACCCAAACAAAAAACCCCAAACTTATTACATAAGTTGTGGGTAATGTGAGGGCAATATAATGTAGATGCTTGAGAAATAAGATGACCACTGACAGCAGGCTACACAAGGGCTCCCCCTCCTCACAAAAGCCAATTTAACCACTGTGTCTGACAGACCATACGAGGGCCGTTCAATAAGTTCATGGCCTCACCCAGAACAGAACAACACAGACTGATAATTTATATTTTATTTTTCAACATAATCTCCATTTACAGCAATGCACTTGGTCCATCGATGTTCAAGCATCACTATCCCATCACGAAAGAATGTAACATCCTGTATTATAACAACCAGTATTTCTGGGTGAGGCCATGAACTTATTGAACAGCCCTCGTATATGTCGCTCTGTGCAGCCAGGAAATCAGACTGCAAATACAAGAGGGAAAAAAGCCCCCCTTTACATCTGAGATATTGAGATATAATGCAATGTGTATTGAAATATCTTAAAAACCACCTAAACAGTTCAAGGTAAGTAAATCTCATCATCGCTGATATCTTGTTATATATTTGCTGCAATCTAGCTCTTCCATTCACACATGCTTTGGCTCCACCTAAAGAGAACCTTACAGAGCAAAGACTTCTATGAATGTTGGATGCTGTGAGATAACAGTGCTATCCACTGCATCACTGTGCCACCCACTACTACTACTACTACTACTACTACTACTACTACTACTACTACAATTACTACTACTACTACTATTATACAAAAATAGCAAGATGTCCACTGTTGATTTGTTGTTTAAACAAGGTTTCTAACTTTAATTTATCGCCCAGTTGTCCATTACTTTGTTCTTTTATTCATGTTAATTAATGTTTCTTTTCAATGTTTTTTTTCACTTGTTATGTTTCTTCAAAGATCATGCACAAGAAAAACTCAATAAGTAGCCATTATTACCGTGTAATTTGTCTGTGGCAGGTATTGTTAACTCTTCATGTACCTTGCGACGGTTTCGCCGTGGCCATTCTGGAGGTTTGTTTGTTTTTTGTTTTTTTCCATTCGTTTTTCAAATGTCAGTCATCGAGCAAAAACACCCAAGTTAGATTTTCCCACCTATGCAATCTCAACTTTCAAACAACAGCTGAAGTAATACAAAATGTCTGAAAAGCTTGGTTTATTATTATTATTGTTATTATTATTTATTCATTCATCTTCTGAGCCACTTTATCCTCGAGAGGGTCGCGGGAATGCTGAATTCTATCCCAGCTACGTTTTAGGCGAAGGTGGGGTTCACCCTGAATGTGTCATCAGCTCATCGCAGGGCTGACATATACAGACGAACAACCAATCACTCTCACATTCACACCTAGGGGCAATTTAGTTTATCCAATTAACCTATCAGTGCATGTCTTTGGATGGTGGGAGGAAGCCGGAGTACTCGGAGGGTTCTCACTCAAACACAAGAAGACATTCTCTTCTTTCCATCAGAATAGTCACCTTGCACTTGATCAGGTCTCTACATGTAATTTTACTGCAAAGACAAAAGCTATATCATAATAGGGAAGTCTAATGTTGTTTCTCTCCTGATCAAAGTCCATCAGTAGTATTCTGTAATTACTTTGTATAATACCATATTTGAAAAAAAAAAAAAAAAAAAAAAGCTTTTTGTCTGATTTAGATAACAGTAATGTAAAATTTAAGTATGATTATTTTTGACTGCTTCAAGAAAAACAACTCTTTCTGCAATGTACTTTCTTTAACATTCTGTGGAGTGTCCTGTTGTGTTTTGTTATGTGTACATGTGTGTGAACCTGCAGTCTATCCTCCCACCAGACTGCAGTTTTTAATCAACAGTAGTCGGTAAAAGTTAATTACGAAGGGTGGGTGAAAGTGGCACATTATAATCCTCAGTAAATACACAAGGGGCCTAAAGCTCAAGAGCCATCGTCTCACACTCGGTCCCATCTGACAACCAGCCATTTGATACGACAACAAACCTTTGTGTTTTCTTTCCACCTAGCATTGCTGTCGAAATCATAATAATGCCAAATGTCAGACTAGCATATTGCTAACACAGCCAACCACCAAAGAGACAACTCAAAGCAGTAGTTTGTTCAAGCGTTAATTTAAACATTGGATACAGATGTGAAAGAGAAGCGGAGTGAGACTTACTCGAGCTCTGTAAATGTCCAGAAAAGCGTAAAATTCTGTTAAAGGGCCTGTCGTTGCCTGCTGCGGCCACGCTGCTCTTCAGTACAGAAACCTTCTGACTGCAGACATGTCAACCAACCGTCTGTGTTTTGTCTGATGCACGTGAGCCAACCAGCTAGTCTTCATGACTACCATCCGGGCACTTGAGGAACTACACATCCACGAGCTACATTCTCCATGTCCTATTGGTCAGAAGCTTTGATAAGCGGGTCTCTAGTCCAATTGGAGAGCAGCACGGCTGAAACGTCTTGATAGTAAACAAACAGTCCGGGGAGCCGTCATCGAACAGAGGCGGATAGCCGAGCCCTAACATCTGCCCGGTGGTGTAACCAAATATCAGAGTAGATGTAAAAGTATCTGTACTCTAGTACATTTTACTACAGTTACGTTTTTTTATATTGTATGCTACTATACACTTTTACATCTTTACAGAGGGGATATACATAAAAAGATATAGTTACTTTTTACTAGTTTAATGTTACCTACAAATTAACTTTACCTCGTAATATTACAACTGCTCTGTATAATATGTGGTAGTAAAATTAAACTAATGTAACACTGTCCTGCATAATTCGTAATAATTTAGTACTTTGTATATGCTTTTTTATTAAAATTGTACAATGTAAAAAAAAAAAAAAAAAAAGTTAAAAAATTGAATGTGATGTTGAATTCTACGTTTATATTTTATACACGGATATTACAATATAAATGCTTGTAAAACTATATATTCCTCAATAGGGACATAGGCCAACAGTATTTGAATAAACGTACACATTTTCAACAGTGAATTTGTTTCAAGGTTAACAGAAACAAAAAACACAAATCTAGCAGTTAGCAAATGTACCTGCTTTGTCCTAGAACAAAATAGAAAACATGGAAGCAGACCAAATTTTCTTAAGCGTGATACAACCGTATTAAAAATTATTTTACTGAAAAATTGTCAATTAAAGTATGAAGTGTAGGAGCCTTTGTGAAATCAGTGAATGGCCTATTTAGCCTAAAAATGATTCACTCTATATTAATTAAACTGTCTAATTTAATGGAAAAAAGCTGTAGTTGTTGACAGTAAGTGGTAAAATGAGGCTAATTGTAAATTGAAATATAATAATGAAAGCAGCTTGAAGTGTTGACACTAAAAAAAGTTTCACAGCATCACTTGAAGTACTTGAACAGTGGGTTGAAAACGTTAACTTTATCTAAGGGTGATTTTTTTTATTTTTTTCTTGCCACCATTTTTAATGAAGTAAAATCTCCATACATATCTACTGTAAAATATTGCGGGTGAAATGCAGCACTAGTGAATCAGACGTGTTCAGCACATGATGAGAAATGTCCTGAAGGCAAGTGTCAAAACAATATAAACCCGCGTTCATTACTAGTAGTGGTCATTAATGAAAGTTCCAGTTCCTGCTCCATTTAGCTGCACTGTGTGTGTAAATGTGTGTTGTTCTGGACGCTGTGCGCTGGCAGGTTGGAGACTGCAACGGTGAGCTGCCTAAAGTGAAAAGAAGCGGCCGACAGTGAAAGTGAAAGGAGAGCTTGGTATCCGTGAACGGCACCCAGCCAGCAGTCAGTCTCCACAAACAGACAACAGAGGGAGAGAGGCCCCGGGTGTAGCTTCGAGACAGCAGCGGCTCTGCAGACACAGCCATGGCGAACATCGCGACCCAAAGGATCCGGCGGGAGTTCAAAGAAGTTGTGAAAAGCGAAGAGGTGCGGTAACGTTAATAGTTGTCTTTTTACTTACACAAACCTCCTATTTGTACCTGTTTTTAGCTGTGTTTAAATGTAATGTGCATGTTGCCGTTATGACAGAGACAAACATTACCTCGGCTAACGTGAAGACCCAGTCCTGTTTTGCATTAGGTCAGGCCTAAATTGGGGAACTTTAGCTAGCCTTAGCCGGATACCACTGTTTAGTCGAACCGCTCCTATTTCGTCATGTAGGTGCGTTCAGGAAACACCGGGGATTCAGCTTTGTTAATTGTCAGGGCCTCTGTCGGTAACAAACAATACCGTCTACCTTTGGGTTGTTAAAATCTACTTGTCGTATATGGGCCTTTACACACACTGTAAATAAAATACTTTACCTGTTTAATAACATACACCAGTTACTGTCAGATAGGTTTAGAGGCTTTAAATTACAAAGCGAAATGTTATTTTGACAGCTCGTCTTCAGTTAGCATTAGCTAGTGTTATGCTAAACACTATCTACCAAAACAAACTTATTTAATTACGTTATTGTGCTTGTATGAAAATGTAAGCATAATTATCGGTCAGTTATACTTAGTCTGTTATGCTGTATGATTTTTATCTTTCAGTTCGTCCTGTACAGTAACACAGGTAGTCAACTTTACCTAGCTTCACAATGTTAGCTAGCTAAATGTGTTGCTAACTTCAATGTCCTCATACGTCCTGTAGACCAATGTAACACATGAATTTACACGTTTTGAACTCGTTATATATATTTTTTTGTAGTCTTACGCGTTGTAATTGGAGACGTAAATAATGTGGATTCAAACCTGACAGGGACATAAATAAACTGAGTCAACAGATCTTGAACACCTGTGTCACTCATTGTGTCTTTATTGTCATCCAACAGACGAGTAAAAACCAGATCAAAGTAGAATTAGTGGGTGACAACTTCACAGAGCTGAGGGGTGAGATAGCAGGTCCTCCAGATACGCCATATGAAGGTATTGTCTCACACCTGCATTGCAATGTTGTGAAGAAATATTTGTTTTAAATACACAGATGTATTGTCACATTACATAATACCTTTTTTTCTAAAGGTGGCAGGTATCAGCTTGAAATAAAAATTCCAGAAACCTATCCTTTTAATCCACCAAAGGTATGTGCTACATATTTGCTGTTACTCCTAGTTCCATAATAGTTACTCCTGTGCAAAGGTTAATATGTACTGTGTGTATGTTACCTTTTTTACCCTCCCACTGTGTTTGCATCCATTTTATGACATATCTGTGGGTAAACATGGATTTTTTTAATATATATATTCTGAAAATATTACCTTGTCATACACTGCATGCATGCAATCCTAACTTGGTCACTGTCTATGTAATACAGATAAGGATGTTTCCTCAGTCATTGCACCACCATGTTTATCCAGATAACATCAACCACCTGTCTTTTTTCTTTTTTTTTCTTCTTCTTTTTAGGTGCGCTTTATCACCAAGATCTGGCACCCTAACATCAGTTCTGTGACCGGAGCAATATGTCTGGACATTTTAAAAGATCAGTGGTGAGTTAGACCCTATAGCTTGCACTGCTTAGGTTATTCCTGCTCATCTGCAACAAAAAAAATTATTTACACTTTTTTTTTTTTTTTTTTTTTTTTTTTTTAAATCTTTGCAAACTTTTTCAATGTGTCACCCAGGGCAGCTGCCATGACCCTGCGGACAGTGCTGTTGTCTCTACAGGCTCTCCTCGCTGCAGCAGAACCAGATGATCCACAAGATGCAGTAGTAGCAAACCAGGTGAAGATGTTTGTTTGCATTTTAATGCAATCTGGGTCCAATATTAATGCCCACTAAGCAGTAAATGTGTTTAAGTTTTAAGTTACATAAATTGGGATCACCAGTCAGTTACCGTGTAAAAGAGAGAATTCAGTTGAACAGAATCAAATCCAAACAAACAGAAATAAATTAATTTTTAAAAACACATATTTAAGCAACTGAAAAAAGAGCCTATATGCCATCATAGATCTATGCTATCACTGTACAATGAAAAACAGTTGGTTGTGATGTAACTCTTTAAGTTAATTTTAAACACAGACTTAGCACTTTATTTTTGACATGACATTTCCTATTAAATTACTATTGAATCTCTAACTTAAGCCTCTCCTTTTCAATTCAACCTTTTGTAGCTGCATACTTGAAATTAGTTATGCAAACATCTGTAAGTGCTTGGGTATCTGTTTAATCAAACAAATGCAGTACTGTGGTTTGTAAAAATAGTTTTGGCTGCTAAGTTTTATTGGTTTATCAGCCCTTGACAGATGATTCAAAAAGTTAATTTTGCACCCCTAGTATACATCACTGTTAAGTTCTTGCATTTTAATGGAAATACAATATTAAAAGTATTGGTTGGCTGTTGATGAAATGTCATTTTTTATATCAGTGTTTGCAGTAATGGTGTGAAGGAGAATATATTTCTTTCCTTCTCTGCATCTTTACTATTTTCATATTAAACTGTGCTGACTGAGCTTTTTTCCATCTCAGTTTAAGCAGAATCCAGAAATGTTCAAACAGACTGCAAGGCTGTGGTCTCACGTCTATGCAGGTGCTCCTGTATCCAGTCCTGACTACACACGCAAAATAGACAAACTCTGTGCCATGGGCTTTGATAAGGTTAGACCCACTTTCTGTTTTTGTATTAGAAAAGATTTAGATAATTGAGATTTTTAGGGACTTGTGAGAATGAGCAGTGGCTGGGAAGTTTGACTGTGGACTAGTAAATGAAGGATTCACTGTTAAAATATTTAAACTACTACTTTTTGGAAGACCTTAAGCACATGTCTAGTCTATAAAATCTGCTTTTGTATACTATTCCATATGGTTTGGTATCATAGAACTAGATACTGCACACAGATTATAATGGCATACTCCTTAATTTTTTTTCCTTTGCACACAGAATGCAGTAATAGCCGCCTTGTCTTCAAAATCTTGGGATGTGGAAACAGCAACAGAGCTGCTGCTTAGCAACTGAAACCCAGCCAGGTGTGAGGAACCCAAAACTCCCTGCATTAAAACATCAGCTCCTCCCAGCACCATTCCACCATTGCTTTCTGTTACAGACTACACCCTATCCACCATAGCGGTCTGAGCCACCTTTTTATAACAAATTTGCTTGCTACAACTTGACTCACGTAGCACCACAATCGCCAATATGCACACCACCCTGTTGCCTGTTATGAACTCAGCTAACTGTCATCTGTCTGTTTCTGCCACTAACTCAAACTATGATCCATATCCGTTGTATTAAGGCCCAAAAAACCTTGCATCTCATCTTCCATGCCATTTAATGATGTTCCTCTAAAACTTCTCTGTCTTCGAAATGTATGTTCTTTAATGTTCCAGTAACTGCCATTGCCTGGTGGAACTGCCAGGGTAAAATGTAAAGGAAATCCTGTATACTGCTCTCACAGGTCATTATAGTTCACTCCTTCATCAAGCAGATGGCCCCTGTAAAGGCTGTCATTTTTTTCTGGACATCAAATACTGTAAAGGTCTAGCTTGATAAAAATAAGTTGACTAACTAGTGTTCTGCATGAGCAGTGTCATGGATTTATCTTAGTTTATCACCAAAATCCCAATCATCTGCAGAGGTTGTGGATGTGCAAGGTTTCTCTCTGTTTGTAGAACTAGTAAAGATCAGAGGCGTCCTACACCGTCTGCTCACAAAGAAAAAAACTTATCTGTAAATAGTGGATTGTAAATTTGAAAATATGATGGGAATATACTTTTTTTCTTACATGGCATTGTAAAACAAACTATTTTAAATATAAATTATGCCTAGTTTACAATTCTATGGAAGAGATACCTTTTTATGCCTTTGTGATCCATGAAGAAACCCTCTGAATGTCCTCTTGTGTTTCTTAAGTTGTTGTTTAGGGGGTGCACAGCCAATACCCTGGCCCTAATGGCAAAGGAGGTGACAGCCAGCTCAGGTCCATCGGCCGATACATACCTTTTCTGGTATATCACAATCCAACCTTTTTTTTTTTTTCCCTTGTCTTTTATTGTCCTTGCATGTTCTATGCTGCCTTTTTTTTCTTTGGCCAAAAATTTTGTGGTGATGGGGTGTTCAGTTTAACATCCCCTCTGTCTCGCAAAGACTCACAGAACTCTTCTGATTTGCGGAAGGAGCCACCTGGAAAATCTGCCAATAAGCACACCCAAGTTTGGCGTGACATACTGTATGTAGGGAACCAAAGCCTTCTGTGTTATTTGTTGCTGGAAAAAGTCTCTTCTGCTCTAAACAGATTGATATGAGACACACCTCAAGAATAAAAGAGTGACTCTGAATGTCATTGAGGATTTGAGTTGGAATGCTGTGGTTTGGATTTTACTAATTTCAGAGTCTCAACCATAGGCATGTTATATTATTTTAAGAATCTACTCCATGTCTCCTGGTCTGAATGTGTGTCATTGGGACAGGGGGCTTTACACTTATCAATTTAAGCAGTAGTCAATCAGAACTTTGGCCATATTTGCAGGTATATACCCTGTGTGTACTGAAACATGCTTTATTACATAGCCAAATAAATTGCTCATTGAGGTTGTTGTCTTTGAATAATATCTTATGAGTAGTTAAGAGAGGCTGGTACTCCTGTTGTTCTATTTAGCAGATCACAGACCTGCAGGGTTTTAAACAATTTTGATTTGAGGTACATGGACTTTTAAGAAATGCTTATCATGTAAAGTGGGATGTTGACGCATCCTCACAGTTCTTTTCCTTCAGCCTGCCCGACCTCAGTTATTACCAACATCGTGACATGTAACAGTACTACATGAAGTTTTTGTGCAGGGCCTGGACAACGGCTGACAGCGAACAGTTTCCAGTCAAAGCCAAAAAATTCATTGTGAGGAGGTGACACGTACTATCTCCTTTACTTGTAAATAATCTGGTTCTTGATGAAGAGCCCTCTCATTATCACTAGAGTGCACCATTAATGGCTGGATCTATATTTTCTAAGAAAAAAAAGGACAACAAAGGAAAGAGGCCTCTCCTTCCCGTCTTCCTGATGTTCTTACAATGTACAATATTGCACGTTGATGAAGCATAAAAAGGGGGCTGTTGCATCTCAGTTTCTCCATTTGGATCGAGACTTGTTTTCCTCTTTTGGTTTCTTCGGAAGCAAGCATCAGCAGTATAAAAGCATGGTTATTTATTGTGACAGTGTCATGTTTCTTTGATTAAAAAAATGGAAAATTAAGTTGGCTGTTTTGTCATCTTGTTGTGAAAACCAGTGAAATGGGGATCAAGACAAATGCACTTCACAATGACATCTAAAAGCATTTATTTTCTGGAAAAAGAAATTAAATATGATCATGAGAATAGGCATTTTTAACTACATCAAAAATAAGTATTCATAAACACAATCTGCAAAGTTTCCACTCACACGATGCTTCAAAGCAGGCGGTATGTGACAAAAAAAGAGACAAGTGTACAAAAAATAACTGCAAAAGATGACAACTGAACACATAATTGTATAGTAATATATCATTTATGCATTCCAAAGTGAAGTACTGCTATACTTCATAAGTAAAAAAAAAGTATTTAAAACCCAGCTGGATTTCAGAGCCCCTGACCAGTCTAGGGGATGATGAGGTGAACAGTCTGGAAACAGTATCCATGTGTTCAACAGTATCTTTCCATTAGCAAACTGGAAATGAATCAAAGGCCTTTAAAAGCATTACAGGCGGCAGTAAAGGAGCCACCAAGAGTTTCTATGTGGTCTTGATATACTATAACCAAGCTAAAGCACCTAAAAATACCAAAGTTAGAAACCTAAGCTTACCAAAGTTTATAAAATTTTGGTGCCAGACAGTACATTTGTTAAACGCACAAATCTTATGCTTTGTTCCCATGTTTTAGTCACTTGTTGCAATTTAATCATCACTGATATCCAAAAAATGTTAAACTGGAAAGTTGCACATGAGTATTTGCAATTGTGTTAAACAGAAGTGATCTTAAAATAAAAGTATTGTGCAACAGAGACACAAGGAGGAAGAGGTCAGGAGACATACAGTAGGATTTTCCCAGGGAATTTAATAAGCAACAATCATAACCAGATTAAAACGTTTGTAAAATGTCCATCCTGTTTTTTTTTTTTCTTAAAAATGGCTCCACAAAAGAAGCAAAGAGCAACAAACACGAAGGAAAAAAAAACATGTTTTGAGTAAGACCTACATACAATGAGCTTTAAATCATGACTACAAGGTGTTTAAAACCCTCTAGGATGTCAGTGGTGTGAAGGTGTGTGTCTGTGTGTGCGTATACATGTGTTTAAGAAAGGTCCATAATGTGTCCAGGAAAAGCTTTTGAGTCAGGAGCATGTACGTATGGGTTGGGAAGGTACAAGGGAGGAGTCTGGCCCCTTCTCTACAGTCTTGGTTTCACCAGCGCCGATTTCCTCCTTACCTGTAAGACAAAGGTTTGATATACTGATCCTGTTTACACACAAACTAAAAATCAGGTCAGTCTGATTTCTGGAGTTTTCAGATTATTCAGGGGATCATGTAAACAGCATTTGTTACTTTATGATTATGAGAAATCAGACTAACACATCTAGAATTCTCCCCATTTCTCCAATGTCTTCATGCCTGTATAACCATTGTTCTTATTTATTTCATTCTTTTTCATCTGTGCATGCATTAAAAAGAGTTGTAGAACACAGAATTGGCTTCGTAGAAGAGTGGAAGACAATAACCAGATGTTGGAGTGTCCTGTTCCTACATATGTACGTACTCGGAAAGATATCCGACAATGGACCAAAACATGTAAACGTGTTTTTGGATCATTGCATTTCTGAAGTGCAATAAGTGTGTCAGATCTGATTATTACAATTATCTAATTACTCTGTTATCTAATTTTTATGGCCATGTAAACGGGCTCTTTGTCAACTCAACTCAACCATTTCTGTTCCATGTGATAATGAAAAAATAATCCAACACTAACAAAAACATCTGTGAACATGTTTAAAATGCCATAAATAGTATTTTGGATGTAAAAAATGTTTGGCGATTCTGAGAGAATAAACCCCAGATGACGTTACTGTTGTCAATTTGGGATGGAAGAGACACGGTAAGACGTGGCATGATAAGGATCCTGTCCTAAACCAACTCAACCGGTCTGACTGCAGTGTTTCCACTGAACAGCTGTCCCTGCTTCACCTCATGGGCTTGGTATCTTCCTGTAATAGGTGAACCATAGCCTGGCCAGCCACCTGTCTTTCTCACTGAGAAATCCGTCTGGAATCACAGGCCTTGAATCCAAAAGTGAACCAGGTTTTACATCTGGTCTGTTCTTGTGAGCTGTTCTTCCTGCCACAGATAAGAGGCTCTGGGCTTGATTTGAGGTCTATCTCAGTGTTGCCCTCACTGCCCAAAAGGAGAGTGACTGTCCTTACAGCTTTCCCTGTCTCCACATTCCTCACTTTTATCTTCCCTACACTCACACTTGGCCACCTGCTGGGGAAAAAAATGGAATGAAAGCATTGTTGTTGCAGTTACGATTCTAAGGTGGTTAAACAATCCTTTGCCCGGGCTTTTCTCTCTCTACCTCTTACCTCTGCAGGTCGATCTGTCTCTTTGTCCCTTCATCATTCTGCTGCTGCTGTTTTGACACCTTGATGTTTATCGACTCTGGATTCGAGTTTGGATCAGCTGCCCTTTTCCTGCCTCGTCCGGTCCCGCCGCCTGCAGCTGCCGCTCCCTCTTTTTCAGCTGCCACAGGAGCAGCAGCAGCTGTTTTAGGGGGACGCCCACGTCGTTTGACAGGTGACGCTTCTGTTGCAGCATCGGGAGTCGCATTCTGACTTGCCTGTGCCTGAGGAAAGCCGGTAAGACGGTGAGATAACAATGTGTACAGATGCAGTTTGTGCCGAGGTCTGTCTTATTTGATTTACCTTCTTCACCTCCTCATTCTTTATGACCGGGTTCTCATTGTTTTCCTGTGCTCTGCTCTCTGACGGCTGGATGGTGGCGTTGCTGTTACTATAAACACATTCATAGAAAACTATTACAACCTCACAAATAAAGCCCACATGTTTTTCTGTTGCTGTGTGTGTGTGTGTACATGCATTAACCTGTTCTTGTTGATGGTTGTTGAACTCAGCGGGGAGGAGTTGGTGCTGGTGTTGCTGGTTGTGTCTGAGGCTGTGGTGGTCTTGGTGAAGATCCTCCTTCCTGGTACTGTCAGAGGCTTGTTCACAGCTCCCAACACTGGAGCTGGTTTAGGCTGCATTAACAGAGATAATACTGGACTTAATAGTGTATCAGAATGTTTGTGCTTAAAGTAACTAGTTCCTAACTTTGGTTTAGCAGTGACATGTTTATTTTATATAGAAAATGTAAAAAGGTCTTAACCTCCTGTATATAATTTCAATTCTACAATAAATCAAAAGGTAATTGGTTGCTTTGAGTTTCATTCCTCATCCTGCCTCAAATGAAAGTCTCTTCAATATTACAGTAGGGGCACTGAATGATATTTAATCAAAAAGACCCAAAAGATGGAAGTAATAGTGGGAAACTGTGCACATTTACCTTTCCAGTAAGCAACATCTGTCTCATGTCTGTCAACAGATACTCTTTATCATTTTTGAAGTCCTGTTGAACAGAATAGAAACACAAAACTCTTGTTAGCATACATCTGTACACATAAATAGTGTACACAAAGTTAGGAGTAGTTTTCATCTGTGTGTGCAGTATGTGGCCACATTTTACAGAACTGAAGTCAGTCACCAGGAACAGCTGTGAGGTCATTTTGTTGGGATGGGAGGAGAATAGTTTTTGTGTTTAGGAAATCTGAAACCGGTTTTGTTTAAGATTCATTTCTATCTATAATGTTTGTATGTGTGTGCGTGTGTGAGTGAGCATGTATTGCCTTGTCCTGAACCAGGAAGAACTTGGAAGGTAGAACGGGGTCTTTTGGACAGTCCAGATGACATGCAGTGCTCTTGTTGGCGATGACGAAGAGAGCAACGTCACAGACGATGTACAGCTTCTGTAACCATGGCAACATTAGAGACATCATTAGGACTGTTCGATTACTGAGTGACTACATCTACATAGTCTTGTTTGTTGGTTTTATGTGCTTATGTTTGCTTAAAACATTACCCTGCCATTAAAAAAAATCTAATTTTCACATCTGACAAAACACTGTTTACATGAATCATGTGCATTCAAATACAAGCACAATTCTGAGACTGGAACATTTTCTAATATCAGAAATACACTGTAAATCATTATGTGCTACAGCTTTTCAGCACCACTAAAGTAGGTCAAGCCAAATGCATGAGGAAATTATGTTTTTTTCCCCCATTTGTATCCTCTTTGGGTTAGAGGTGTGTTTGCTGCACTGAGTAAGCATGTGTGTGCATGTACCTCATTAGCTTTTGTGTCATCAGGACACTGTGCATCCTTTGTCTGTTTGATGTTCTCTACCATTTTCCTTAGAAAGGCATGACTGTTGTTCTCATTCTTGGTCATCAGCACTTCAAGCATGAACCACAGACACCTGCACAAATACAATGCAATAAGGTCTATGTAACAGCTGTTGTCACTACTTTTGTGCATGTTTTCCTAGGGACAGTATTCACCAAGTAAAAATTAAAGGTACAAAAAGAGACAAGATTTTAAGCAGTTTGAAATTTCATGCTACTAGTAACTGATTCTGAAGTAAAGTACTAATTAGTGACAAAACAAAATACCTGCGCTATGCCAAAAATACCTGAATGTATACAACACTGGCCAAAGTTCTCAGGATGCCACTTGAGCTACTGAACGTACACAATATAGTCCATCACACTGCATTATCGTCATCGTCTTTTGTCACTATTAACCCGTTGCTAAGCCCCACCCCTCTAACATTACTGCTGTTAGACCTGTTAATATCGGCACTCAGCATGTCACTCCATGACATTTTCAGTGTTGTCTGGGAAACAGCAGGGCGATTGACAAAAAGGACAAGAGGGACTATCTTCACAATATAGTGCTATTTTTAATTAACAAAAACTCTAATGTAATACATCATGAAAGTAGGTGTGAAATGCAAACTGCAGTCCTTTCCTGCTTACATATGGTATTTCAGAAATCATTTCCTTGAGAATATCTAAGTGATTATTTATTTACTATAATATAATAAAACGATAGAGAAATCCCTTCACAAGTCATCAGGTATCCTTTAACAAGTACAAACCACTGTTTGTGTATCCATGATCAGTAACAAACCTCCTAAATTCTTAGTCAGTTTGTATGTACGAGTATTAAGTATTAACCAACAATCAGCTGTCAATGGCCTTTAGCTTCCGAAAAGAAAAATTACAACACCCTCCACTAAAACTAAAATTTATCTGCTGTCAGTCTCTATAAAGTATATAAATTCTCATAAAAATATATATGAATGACTGTGTATAACATCTGTATGTCCTAAAGGGCACTTTCAGCTACATTCTGTTAAATTATGACTTTAATTATTGATAAAAAATGTTAATGATAAATTCTTGACTGCTGAAGACATTAATCACTTCTTTATTAAGTGACTAAATATGTAAACACTTTTATCTATGTGTTCCATTCACACTGCTTTGGCCTTCTCTTGCTCTGAAAGCTTGATAGGCCTCCCGTGCCTAGTTGTGTTTGCTAACACTGGCTTGGACAGTAACCATTTTTAGGACTCTGTTATCACAATGCTATGGAATTTGGGTCAGAGTTCAATATTTACACACTGTAAATTTCCTGTGCTGCCATGGACATGTGTAAGTACATAAATCTGTTATTGTGGGATCCAACATGATACATCCTGTTTTTAATATTTGATTATTTGTGGTCAAAAATATAACAATTTTGCAGTTTGAAACATGGAAATGAGCTAATGAGCCGGCCAATGGTCATTAGCAACCAACACTTAACATGAATAATCTCATTGTGAATCAAATTAGGTCACTGACATTTCCATATAAATCTAATGTAAACTGTAAATAAATGCAGAGAGGCGCCTAGTAATTATGTCCATGGTGTTATGCCTGGTAATCATGTAGTTATGCATTAATTATGACATACAGCATTTAATACTGCTAATAGAGAACAGCACGCAGTATCCAATATGTGATTCCAAATACAGGTATAGTCTCAGCTGTTACATATGATACAAAAATCATACAACACTCACTCTTTGATGTCTTTGAGCTGTTCGTATTCCTGTGGTTTTGTGAAGTCTGGGTCATGGGCCAGGAGGTGGATCATATAGGGAACGACATACTCAGGAAGGAGGGACACGAGTTTTTCTGAGGAGAGAGAACATCCTACATGAGTGTTTCTGTCTAAATATCTGTTATAGCAGCATATAAACATGATATACGGTACTGTGCAAAAGGCTTAGGCCACCTCTAGCTTTGTTGTTTTGCAAGGTTTCCCACCCTCTTTTCGCTAGAAAATACAGGGAATATGTCCACAGGCTTAAAACACACAAAAAAGAGCAAAATTTGTCCTAAAGTTCAAAGTGCCTATTTCATGTGAACCCTGACCCCATGACAAGAAGCTGCACAAACAGAAACAACGCACATTTGTTGAATGAAACCTGGTACAAAGCATCAGAAAATTAATGCACTAAATCTCATTTTGTTTGAACAAAAGGTTAAAGACATGCTAAGTGCAAAGGGAGGTCACATTAAATACTACAACTTTGGTTTACAGAAGTTTTTACCCTGAAACTTGTTGTTTTTCATGATGTACATATATCACAAATATCCAGGTTTGATCTTAACACAGACTGGGAAATGCATGTGTGATCATTATACCTTTACTAAACCAGCAAACCTAATAGTGACCTTTTGCACAGTATTGTATGTTTACACGGTTTATTAGGTTAAAAACTAACCCTGAGCGAGTGGATTTTGTTTGATGTACTCTCTACGGACGGAGATGTTTTTGAGGAGGCACTGTCGGGCATGGGCGCGGCGCTCTTTGACTGGGTCTTTGGCACAGAGGGCAAAGACGGCCAGGTACTCCAGGGGCAGCAGCAGTTTGACAAGAGCCAGGTGCAACTTCTGGGCAAAAATCTGACGAACCTGGTAGCACTCATCCTGTATATGGGGCACAATTACAACAGACTTAGTCAAGTGCTGTGACATGACTCACAGTTCATACCAGAGTTAGAAGGATTACTGGTGCAGATTAATAGAATACAAGGTATTCCTTTGGTTGTACGTTGTGACATAAAACAGACTCCCACTGTGTACAAACAGTGCATTGTGCATTTAGGAAATTACGAAGTCACATGGTGGTTGAAACCCAGTGGTGACTAACATTGATAACGAGGCCGCAGAGCTGGAACTGTTCAGGCGTGATGATGTCGTGGTAACAGGGTTCTTGGGCCAGCTTCATAATAGCTCCGCCCGCAGCCAGCCTCAGACGAGACATGTCCGATTTACTGCAAGAAGAAAGGAAAGAGGATGGGTGAAAAGACAGATTGCTTTAAATATAAATATCAGTCAACTTGCACATTTCAACCAAATTCACCCTGACTATCTAATAAGTACATTTAACTTTACTTTTTCTAATTTTAGACACTATGGACAATAACATGTGTGTGTCTTTTGTCTCCCAAAGCTCCATCTATTGACAAAACGGAAAACAAGCTCAATCACAGCCCAGAGGGACTAGATAACACAACAGACAAGCAAACAGCTTTGCAACACAGTGGTTCTCCATTAATGGTAGTGTCCCATACTCTTAGAATATTGTGGGAAGCAGGGTTAATCATGTTGTTAAGGATGTACATTAATTTTAGGATGAACTTTGAGCACACTGCTCACATTGCAATGCACAATGAAAATGAACCTAACCACACAAACCACAGTTTACATTCACATGCATATCACCAAATGCGCAACCAATCTAGACCTTGAACCCACAGCCTCTCAAACCAGAGTGGCAGCTGCCACAGAGAAATGAGAGTAATCTTTGGTCACAGGGAACATTATCTGAAGCACAGAGGAGGAGCAGAAGTCTAGTTTTCCATCAGAACACTTGCATTCATTTGACTGTAATCCTCTAAACTGGAAAACTCCAACTGAGCAGCAACTTCCACACAAACTTACCTGATCTTCTTCTGCTCTGTAAGATCTCCCTCACTGACTAACATGGCTGAAAGCAGGCGCAAGGTGGAGTTTGCCGACTTCGATTGGTTGTTCTTCATTCCCAATAACCAGCGTACCAACAGCTTGATGGCCTGCACCTGAGGGAAAGAAAAAAAAAACATGGAGAACTAGAAGAAACAGAGGGAGTCATTCATGCTAACAACACTCTGTTAAAACAAAAAAATCAAAATAATGCAAAGCACTTTGTCATAAAATCAGTCACAGATGTGTACAAAGGAAAAAATTTATATCAAAATGGCTAAAATGTAATGGCTGTCTGATTTACCTAAAAGATGTGTATTTCTTACCTTTGCTAAAACCTCAGGTGAAACTTCCTCATCAGTGGACCACAGCTTCCCATTTTTGTTTCCCACTGACTAGAGGAAAGAAGAGTCATGTCAAAGTCACATTCCTAAGCTGTTCAAAGCATTTAAGATTGTTGTAATGATCCTTATTTCAATCACAATCAATGTTACTCAAGTTCTGATAAAAATTTCAGGTATTACTTAATTAAAAATATTCTAGGTAACATTACACCTGCTTTGTATTCATGTCGTACTAATCACTAATGCTGACATACTCTGTCATTCATGAGGAGGTCCTTGACAATGAAGTTTGCAACAATGGACTTCATTGGTGAAGCAAACTGATCTGGGGCCAGCATTGAAATGTGGCCAAGGGACACGAGGGGAGTGATGAGCTGCTCTGGAACATCTGCATTTAGACTCCGTGACAGAGGCTGGAAAGGGAACGTGGTATCAGTATGCTTTCAAGTTCAACCATCACAAGAACCATCTGTCAAGGACAAATAATTTCAAGATAGTGAGAAAACAGCCTGTTACCTCAAAAATCTGTGCCAGCTGCACCTCTTTGTTGTTGAAGATGGCATGGATGCAGTGGACAGCCTGTTTGGCCTGGTGCGGAGTTCCCCGCTTTGCTTTTTGATGCAGGATTGGAATCAGAGTCCTGATGGACACAGAACACACTTAGCTAATTCAGAAGACTGCTTTCATTCAGTCCCATTTTACATGTGAGTTGTCTATTATGAAGGACTAGATCAGTAATAAATGTAGTTAACATTGGCATTATAGCACTGCCCTTGTCCAAGACAAATTTCTCCCATTGAGAGTCAAATAAAGACACGATGACGTTAGCTGTAACTCTTTAATAGATCAAAAGAAATCAATGCAGTCACAAAACATTAAATTATCCTCTGTGGTATAATGGCTTACGATCTTATCTGTTGTAGTTCTGTTTCAATTTTCTGTCCCGTGTTCCTGAATATCTGGATGGCAGCCTCAGCCACTTTGTCATCCTCCATCTTCAAACACTGGAGCAAAGACTCATAGGTCTCTGCAGAGTGGAACGCTGTGGGATGAGTGAACGACAGGACCTAAAAGAAGAGTACACATTTAGTTTTTAATGTTTCTGTTTAACTCACTTCTCTAAAATGTGCAACCTTAACTCTTTCGGTGCCAGACAGTTAAGGGGCTAATAAGCCTTAAAAGTGCCACAGAATTTGGCCGTTTTTCAGTATTTCGCGTCGTTTTTATAATATTTGAAGAATCCTGCAGGAAACCGCTCGGTAACATCCGACCGATTGCTGATTAGATTCAAAACGCACCGGACGCAGCCGATTCCTTATTGATCGTAATTTGCATAATTTATTCGGTCGCGTGACCTCAAATTCCCGTCTGATTGGTCTCAAAAGGGGGACACAGAAAGAACGTCATCGAAATGTGAGAAAGAAATGGAGGTGGATGGTTTGTTTGTACACAAATATGGCGTGTTCTCCAAAGCCGATCTGATCGGCCCATGGCACTTTAAAGGTTGTACTCGTAAAGCCGATTTAATCGGCTCATGGCATTGAAAGAGTTAACAGAAAGAAGTTTACTACCATTCTTACTGCATACTTTGCTGCTTTGGTTTTCATCAATTTGGTAGTACGTATAAACATTTGTTTTATTGATCCTGTGTACCTTTAGAAGTTCCAGGCCTGAGCGAATGGCTGTATCAGGGGTAACACCCTCCTCATCATCATCAGCTGTTCCCTCAATTGACTTGTTCAACAGCTTCACCAGAGCACTGAAATACAAAAACACAGTACAGATGAGACTACATTCATTCTAAACTAAACTGAATCCTTGACCGGTCAAATAAAAACAAATAAATAAATAAAATAGGATTCTTTTAACACTGCAAATGTTTCTGAATAGCATAACTTAAGCTCCAGGATTTGGGTTTCCCCTCTCATGGTGTTTTTCCATAAAGCAGAAAGGGTTAAATCTGTGCCCTGACTAAGGCTACAGTTACACCTCTCCACCACTAGGTGTCTCAGTGAATGAGAAAAGGTAGGTGTTTATGGTATTACACAATAACAGACTGTGTACATAAAGCTCTATCACTGAGACAGTGGAACAGACTGCTGGTGTGCTATTTATGCCTGGGTTTGTAAGCCTTGTACAAAAAGACAACTAAATGTCAAGGGACACAATGTAAATCCCCTTATCTATTTAATTTGAATCAACATGTACCTGAATCCATTACACATGATTTCTAAACTTGTTATTTTGTGTTATTAAGAGATTAAAATCAAATTACTGTCTGTGTACAAATATTCTGACCTGATGGCTTCTGAGTCTATGTGGACAGGAGCGATGCGCTCCAGCAGGAACTTGACCATCTCCAGGAAGGGGTTGGTGGGTTGTTTGGGGAATGTCAACTTTCTTGTGATCTCCCTCTGCACACAGCACAAACAGTACATCATTACGACCAATATTCATGGTTTGAACATACATATATTTCCATCCATACTTACAGAAGTAGGTTGTGTCTTATAACATCAAATATATCCATCCCTGAAATACCTTTGTTTTTCAGTTCAATGTCTGATATGACACATTCTTTAACAAGTCTTTCCTATTCATAACAATAGAGAAATAGGCTTAATGTGTCAACCCTAACAAAAGAAATGGTTGGATTTTCTTACAGTTGTTTCTGTAAGTTTTGTGACTGTACTTTGAACCCACTACAACCTATCTCTTCTGTGTAATTTCCATCTTTCTTAGTTAAGTGGTTTTCTTTCATAAAAGGGGCGACTATCTGCAGTTTTAACACTTCAGTGCATGTATTAAAGCAGGAGAGAGTAGATCCATGTACAGATGAATGACAACGTGATCTTACCACACAGACTTCAGCTTGTTTGCAGGAACAGGTCGGGCTGATGAGCATCTCCAGCTGTGCTCGGAGCTTTTCATCCTCGCCAAGGACCTGGTTGAATTTCTTCATGAAGTCCTGAGCTTTTCCTGCATCGGGCAGGTTCTCTGGAGATGCGCAGGTAAGGATAAGAAAAGTTAAGTGAAAGGGATATATGATAAAATTGAACTTTTGTATTAAAATATTCCTTTTGGCGAGAAAAAAGTACAGTTTATGTGAGCATTCTTCAGACTTACTGGCTATACTCATCAGCTTCCCAAACATGGCTGTGTTATTGGCTTCAGACTGCCAGAGGAGAGAAAAACATAAATATCAACATACATTTTCTTCCATCACTGTTTTGTGAGACGTGGATGAGACAAATCATGTGTCAACACACCACTGGCAGCTTGTGGAGGTCCAGCAGCTCTTTGACGAGGCCTCTCAGCATGTTCTGACACTTCCACATTTCATTCAGGGCCCTTAAGAAAGGGGAAAAAAATCAAATAGTGAGATATTGTTTCCCAATTGTGCAGTTTTCCATATTTCTAAATTTTTCCAGTTGATAAATTAGTAAGAATGTTTTGAAACAACAGGACAGAGCTTCCAAAAACCCAGGTTCACTGACTTGACAGCGTTTGTGTCCAGGCAGGCATACAGATAATACAGACACTTCATCTTCTCCTCAGTGTCGAGGCTGTGAGGGACCATGTACTGAGCAAAGATCTTCTCCACTAATAACCTGTAGTATAAAGGAAAGATTTTATAGAGGTGTGTATTCAGTAAACATGAGCATTACACTTGATATGCAGATGCTCTCACTTGTCATCAATGCTGTTCTGATAGTAGATATGCAGCAGCTTGTCTTTGATCCAGCTGATCTTCAGAGCTGATTCTTTCCCAGCCTCATGGTGCAGGCAGTATTTTTTATAAAGTTGAGCCAGGCCCATCATGGCTTCCTTACGCACACGCCACTACAGGTAGAGAGAGATGAGGGCAGAAAAATAGATCAGAGAAAGCTCATTGTGCTAAAATGAGATACAGCTGGGGAAATTCTAGTATGATTGTACGTAATGCCTTTTGCATCTACATGTTAATTTGGGTCAGAAGTAATTAAGGATTCAGAGATTTGATCGTTACCTTCTGACTGAGGTAACCAAGATGAATGATGAAGAGTTTAAACAGGAAAGTAAACACAGCCACCTACATCAACTCACAATGCTATCCGATACATTCCCTGCATGTATAACGCATATGACTAATATGATTTGCATGCTTGTCTCACCCTCTTGTCTAGGGTCCTTTCCCGTACAAAGCCAAGCAGCTGGTCATTGACCAAGTTAAGGTCTTTCTTCCCTGCATTGATGATGGTGACAATGACATCATGACGGATGGCTTCTTCAGGGTCATGGGAACGCACCTTCAAATATTCTAATTAGATGATAAAGAGAAAAGACATGGGTGCATATTTAAGTTTATGTCAAATAAACCTCAGGAGCCAAGCAGCCTCCAAAGACAAACGTGACAGAAAAACCACTGAATAGAAGAAAAGACACACCTGTTAAGTCTCTGGCCAGATCTGGGTGGTTCATGAGGCAGTGGCTGGCAAACTTCACACACTCAAGCCTCACTGGGACATGGATGTCATTGAATCTGAAGAAACATCAGATACACTTGGAATGAAGTCAATGTGACTTTTACACCCTACACTGAGGGATAAGGTAGCAAATGTTTCCCCAAGAGAAGTTCATATGCACACCCACAGGAAAACCATGTAATATTTTTGTCTTGTTATTGTAAAGAGCAGTGATAAGTGCCAAGAGTAGCAAGCACTTTTAGTGAAGACAAAAAGAACATTTGAAAAATACAAGTAAAAAATTATTCTGTTCTTGTTAAAACACACCTTTCACATAAATGTATGCAAACACAGCTGAAACATACACTTCTTGTTTGCCAAGAACTTCTTTGTGTTAGGCAGACACCACTCTTAGCCTGTTGTAGGTGTGTGAGTTTTGTTTCTCAGACAGAATTGCACCACATACAGTTGAGCAGTAAGTGACAATGAGTCAGATCATTTCTATATTGTTCCACCTGTGTACACTAAAATGTCCCAAACACAGAAAAAGCAGAGGTAAGTAGAAAATAACAGGTAGAGGGCTGCGTCTGTGTAGGTAAATACTGTAGACCAACAAACACCTTTAGAGGTTCAGAAGTCATAATGGAAAGGGATATTTTTATATCTACACACAACATGCAGATATTTCTGATCATTTGTATCTGTGCGTGTGTGTGTGTGTATGTGCCTGCATATTCATATGACTCACCGGCCTAAGAAGCACTGCCATAGTGGCCTGTTCTGTGAGGCCAGCTCTGAGTCTTTGGCCCCAAACAACTTAGCCAGCAACCGTACAACAGCAAGGCGCTCCTCGCCATCATTGCTCTGCAAACACAAAATATAAAGTAGTAACATTCTTTTGGTCTTCATAAAACTTTCAAAGGAAATTATTTACATTCTCGTTCTTTTCATTAGATAGAAGACGTCAAACCAGACTATGGAGTTGTATTTGCAGTGTGCATGAACGCCCAATAAAAATTCTATAAGAACAGAACTGTGATAAAGTGGGTCTGCCACTCCCTAAGAAAACCTACATTTCAGTATAGAGTCAAATATTAGCTAAACCTTTTCTATTCAAGAAAATGAGAAACAATATTCTGATCACTCAAGCTTATGCAAGTTTGTTTTGTATTTAGATGATGCAAAAATCAGCTACAGAATGACAGCTGCCCACTTTGTCTGCTCAGAGGTGTCCTCTTTAGCATCGTTATATCCTGAAACCCCGAGAGCCCTCAGAATTACTGTGGGATTTAGAGTGGCATAGGTTTGCAGGTCGCATTAACAGTACTTCTCTCTTCATACTTCAGTGGTGACTCAAAAATTGCAAGTCACAACTGACTGGTTTCACTTCATTAAAACAAGTGCAGTATACTTTAATTTAAAGAAGAGCCAGTCAGCTTTCAAGTTCCCTAATCCAACTTAATCCAAACAATTAAACGGTGTTGGCATAAAACATTTTGACAGGAACTGATGATTCCTCACTGTGTCTTTAAGCTACCTTAAGTTTAAACTCCAGTTGAGGCATGACAGAGGTAAGCAGCATAGGGTCAATGGCAAACAGTTCCTGGATGAGGTCAAAGACGTGCTCTGATAGGTCGCTGACTGATGACTTTCCCATCACTAAAACCTGATTGAAGAACTGAAGAGGAAGAAAAATGCTGCATCAGTTAAACATCCCATTTAACATTTGCTTCAACAGTTTATGTGTCAAACTGAGAAAAAAAAAAAAAAAAACATGGAAGGAAAATATCTGCTTCTCACATTTGCGATGCATGTCTCTATGGTCTGAACAGTCCTCTTTAACAAAGTCTTGGCAAGATCATAGGCTTGCTTGTTCAGATTCTTTAAAAATAGCAAAACAGTAGAGAGTTACTTCACACAGAAAATATTTCACACCAACATTTAGTGAATCAATCTGGTCATTATAATTTTCATGATTTATCAAAACAATATCAAAAATGGAAAAAACTGAGTTTATGTGTTACCTTGTGTGCAGGAATGAGGTTAATAAGGATGGTGTCCAGCAACTCCTGTGTGACTCCATCTCCCTCCATGATGATAGAACTCATCAGGTCCATCATGTGAAGCTGCACCTTCTGGTTATGGCTGTTACTGTGGAGGACAGAGAGATTTCAGTGATGAACATTCTGACCTTCACTGCTACATGAAATGAAAAAATAAATAAATAAAATTTTTTTGGACTAATATTGTCATAGCATTATGCTTATTCCAAAAGGGCTGCTTGTTTGATTAAGTTTAGCAAACTCAACTATATACTTTAAAATGCTGTGTTCCCCTTGTGTGAGAAAAATGGTCAATAAATTATTTTAATTCACTCATAACAAACTGATGATTATAAGTCCTCTTTCACTGTTAATTGGACTAATTACACAAGGTCATGGTATATGAAGTGAGTAAAAAGTGTCACCAAAAATAACAAGCCTTACTTAATGACAGAGAATAGTGTTTTGAAAAGCTGGATGAAGATTTCATTGCAATCCTCCAGCTCAAAGCAAATGTTGTACGACTTCACCCACGCCAGGTTCTAGAGAAAGACAAAGGAAATAAAAATGCATGTTATGCTTTCATCAGCTACTAAACTGTTTGATAAACCTAATGTATAGAAATACATGTGTATTCTCTTACCTCCAACAGGTAGAAGTATCTGTTAAATTGAGGGCTCTTGGTGTCTTCCAGTCCTTTTAGTTGCCTGGTGATAAAGAGGAAGATGTCCTGGAAGAAGGACCAAACAAAAGACAATAAGGAACTCAACTGAGTTGAACTGATCAAGCCTGAAGAAAAGATATAAAGTTGATTTAGGGGAACAGAATATATAGTGTTGCAGTCAGCGCTTGTACAGTCTTAACAGCACAGTGACTTGCAGACCCATCACTTTCTTTTCAGTCCATAATTCTGTCTTCATGTTGAGAATCAAATGCCACAGTCAGACAAATTCAAATGACAAGCTTGGAATGGAATTTTGGACCATATTCCCTCAGGGTCACTTAGTCACTTGGAAGAAGACTTCATGTGGGCATCCTGGGGTAGTTCCTAACCTTGAGTTTGTCATGGGAGGTGTAGGGAGCCTCTGGGGCATAAATCCTGAAGATGTCAGCCAGACAGCAAGCCACCAGTAGGCGTACATCCTTATTAGGGTTCCTGAGGAAGAACTCTGAGGCAAGGTGGAGGGCTAGGCCAAGATACTGCTGCTTCTCCTCTTCAGAGTCTTGATCCATGTCCATGTACGTCTTCACCACCATCTGTGAAGCAGAGCAACAGGAGTACAGGGAGAGATCAGCAGGGAGAAATTGTATGCATCACAGCATTTGGTAGCTTTCTTTGTGTGTTACATTTACTCACATTAAGTGTCTTTGCTTGTTTTAGTAATTTTGTCTCATGCCAATGCACTTTTCCTGTAAGTGCCATGGAAACCATTATGTAGAAACTAACACCATGCCATGGTGCAGAATGGTTCTGGTGGACCATAGAGGACTGCCTGAATGCAGTGACTAATGCAAACAGGTCATCTGATGCCCAGTTTTAAGGATTATCCATTTCTAAACTGAGGGCGTTTTTTTTTTTTTTTTTTGGGGGGGGGGGGGGGCAGAACTCTAAGAAACATTTGTGCAACTGTCAAAATTTAAGGATTATATAATAATAATAATAATAATAATAATAATAATGGATTAGATTTCTGTAGCGCTTTTCAAGGCACCCAAAGCACTTCACATTATTGATCCATTATTTATTCACTCTCACATTCACACTCTGGTGGTGGTAAACTACTTCTGTAGCCACAGCTGCCTTGGGGCAGACTGACAGAAGCGTGGCTGCCAATTTGTGCCAAACAGCCCCTCCGACCACCACCAAACATTCACATGCATTCATACACCAGTGTGAGTGACACTGGTGACACTGGATTACATGATGTCCTCTAGTCCAAAAAAATAGGTTGCACATGTTAATCCTAAATTGATCACAAACTAAACACATGGAATATTAAATAAAATTTCAGATAAACAAATCACATTTTATTGTATCACAACTGGAGCCTTTATGTTCAAAAACAATTACAAGGGTCTGAAAACCATAAAATATTTTTGTGCCATTCAGACAGTGAACTGGATCGGCCAAAAGTCACGAGGAGTCTTACACACATGCTCAATGCATCCCAAAACAGAAAAAAAACTAAATGTATTTTTGGTGTGTGCCCCAGAGGAGGCTTTCACAAGATTCTCAGTTCTCTTAACACATTTGTGGTTTTAATGGCTCTACTCTACTACTATGTACTACTATTTTTGGTGGCTTTGTACAGCAGGAGACTAGAGACTGAAACCACACTTTGACCAGGGCAAAAACTGTAAAGGTAACCAAACAGATGGGTTACATGCTGCAAAACTTTCACAGGTCTGGGTCAGGTATTTATCCTCTGTGAGAGGCACACAAGTGATGCTTTTGCATTGAGGATGAATTGACACTTGGAGATTTATACCAAAGACACGAGGACTGTTTCAAAAATCCCAGTGCCTTATCTGTTCAGTCAGCATTCACTCCAACTGCTGTTGTACACTTACTCAGTGTTCTAAGGTATACATTTTGGTTTACTTTTAATCACCGTGCATTAAAATACTGTTACAAAATCAGGGATCAGAGATTTACTATTATTTTAACATTGCATATTTTATGCGAGTCATTAATACATACATTGTTTTTGTGAAAATTGGTGTTCATAATGTTTTTTACATTAAAAACACCATGATGTCTTTGACAATTTTTTTGCTGGTATCACTTGTCTGAAAAGAAAAAATATTAACTAATGAAGGTTTGACAGTGTGATGACTGAAGAAATCGATAATGTTTGACAATGGAATCCTCCTTCAGCCCAAGATTTATCTTTACCCTGCATTTGTACATTATCATTAACAATTTATTAGGCTTACCAGTGTGCAAAATATTCTATTTATCTCAACATTTTTTTTGTCAGTCATGTTTGCTCCTTCTAAACATTAATTGACGGTAGGGGTTAGGGCTGCACGATTTTAGCCAAAAATAAAATCCCACTTTTTTTCCTCTAAAAACTCCATTTTCAATTTGGGCTAGTGGTGGCATTTTAGCTGGCATGTCATTTTTGTGTGCAGCCCGCAATGCACACACTGCTCCCACTCTGGCATGTGATCAAGTTTGAGGTGCTGAAATAAATTGTTTATGCTGCTGTCTTTTACTGATACCACCTTCAGGCTGAGTTTGCAGTGAGGAATGGTTTGGTCTTCATCGGAAACTTTGAAACCGTACCAATTCCACACAACTAACTTGTTCTTGTTATTTTTGGCCACAGACTTCTCACTCTCCTTAGCGAATGCCATTTGTGTACTGGTGTGTGGAGACCAAAGACTGTGGAGACTGCTCTCACAGTTAGGAGGAGGAGCCTACGGTAGTCTGGGGGTGCATGGCCCAGAGAAACAAGAGAGATGAAATTCGATTTGACAATTACCCTTTTTTAAACATCGTCCTAATTAAATAATCCCATTTTGATTGATAATCGATTAATTGTGCAGCCCTGGTAGGTGTAACAAAAAGAATCACACATGCGCCAAACAAACCTGTTACACCAGGGCAGCAATTCAGTTAAGATCTTCCATGCAAGACACTGAAGCATAAAATAATATCATGATATTCTTGCATTGAGGTTTGGTAGGTGTTATTAATCACAGTAACTTTGGAGAATGACAGAGTAACTTCCATTGCTTACTTAAAAGCCAACTGTTCCAAAGTTTAGTTTGGGAAAAGACAAGTAATTAACTGAATGGTCAAATTATGACCATTTCTTTTAAAGCTGTGATTAGTAGTGATGTTCCGATCTGGATTTTTTTGCTTCAAATCAGATTTTTTTATGATTAGTTTTGCCAATACCGATCTGATACTAACATGAAATTTTTATTTAAATTTGGAGTCATTATTTATAAGTTATTATGCTATTATTTTACCAAAGATCACAATTGGGCTGAATGTTGAACCTGAACTAAAACAAGTATGACACCTTTGACTCCTAATAACTTTAGTATAATTTTTGCACTTTCCAAATTCATACTGTGGACCAAATTAGAACCTTTGGCAGGCCGGTTTTGGCCTGTGGGCCAGATGTTTGCCATTCCTGCTATAGCACGTCTATGGACAGGTCTGGCAAGGGATTATATGGGCAAGCGTTCCGTGCCGTATATACCTCACAATGAGTATGCGCAGATATTATGTATGTACAAACTGAAAGTGAAACTTAAGATGCTTCACTAATTCCCTACAGGCCCCCACAGAGTCGGGTGTCCGCACGTACTCGAGGCAGACTCAATGCGGACCCATCGTGGCCATCTGCCGGACACGTCCGCGCAAAGCTCAATTTAATGACCGCACAGACTCCATGTACGGGAACTCGGTGTTACACAATTGACTGCTCGGTGGGAAGTCTTCACATCGACCTGTTTTAAATGTGAAATTGGTATGCTCAACTAAGAAACCTCAAACATCCCAAGAAAGTGCACGCGGAGTCCGTGCTGCTCACAGTACACCCTACTCTGAGGGAGTCTTATGTCTCCGTTTGTTGGCCTGTTCATTTTCCTTGTCCCTACCTTTGGAAACTTTCATTTGAGGGGGCAGGACCTTTGTTTAAGAGGGCATTGCCCCCTCTTGCCCCCACCTAGAAACAGACCTGGATCACCCCAATCACATGTCTAAATCTGATCTGATCTTCTAAAAAATGCCAGATTGGCAGCCAATACCAATCTTTAGATCGGATCGGGACATCCCTAGTGATTATTTTAGTTTATATGCACTTTGACATTCATTCAGTCTGATTACTATTGTCTGACTTTTTCCTCACTCTTTAAATACAACTGCCACTGTTCCTTTGCATCCAACTTTCTTTACACATAATACACCGTACTTTCCGGACTGTAAGCCGCTACTTTTTTCTCATGCTTTGAACCCTGCGGCTTATACAATGATGCGGTTCAAGTATAGATTTATACAGGCTAACGGCCTCCAGGGGGTGCTCTAGCAGGGAGCGCAAAAGTGAGACAGACAGGTGGAAGAGGTGTTGCGAAGAGGAGAAGTTTTAAGCTCAACTTTTAACAATCATTTTGCGTGTCATGCACAAACCCTCATCATGGAAAACACATGAAGAAATGCATATGATGCAGCTTTTAAGTTAAAAGCAATCGATCTGGCTGTCCAAGAAGGAAATAGAGCTGCTGCACGTAAGTGCCATTGAGAGCGACAACGGAAGAGAAACTGAGAAGGTGTGTGACAGAGCCTTTCTGAGAATGTTCAACTCCAACACTGAAGAAGACAACTTCAGTGGTTTCAATGCGCAGAAGGAAGATGAGGATAGCGATCAATGACTTTTCTGGGTTTTTTAACCAGCCGTGTTACTGCCGTTTTACTGCCGTGTTACAGACACTGTTTGGAAAAAAGCAGTTAAGGTATGGAAGTAAATATTTAAATAATCTTTCTGTTTACCATCTTTCTGTGTAAATATCTCATGTTACAACGTGGACACCTGTGGCTTATCATCAGGTACGGCCTATATATGTACAAATATTTTTTTCTTTTAAAATTTGGTGGGTGTGGCTTATAGTCAGGTGCGGCTTATAGCCCGGAAAGTATGGTAAGCTTTCCTTCCACTAGTAGCTGTTGCTTGTTAATTATAGAGTATGCAGCACACATCTCCAGTTCAGCATCAGTAAAGGTGATCGACCTGTGTGGTCTTTCGCAGAAAACCATGAACGTGGATTTATCTAAATTATTTATGCCTAGCTTCATCTATCTGCACATACTCAGCCTGACTTTAGGCTACGCGAAATGCATTAAGCAATGATGCACTGAAAGAAGGGGGTCAAACTTGCCTTTTTCCTTATCCTGGATTTCTGAATTCTGCTTTTTTTTCCACCCCTAAACAGCCCACAGATCATTTGACTAGTGAGAGGAGAACAGTTTGTTTGGACTTCATCACAGCAGAAAACTGAACACTCAGAGGACTGTTAGTGCTGATAGACTCTAATGAATCACACAGCACACAATAAACCGACTAGCCTAGCAACATTAATGCTAACAACAACCAATAATGTAACACTCTCTATAAAATACAATAAAAATGTATGTAGATGTTTAAGGAGCTTCATATTGCATTTGTGCCTTAAACTATGCCCAAAAGTGACCTCACTGTGAATGTATGCAACCTCCACTAAGAAAGAATGAACTTTCAAAGACAGAAAAAAACTAGACAGACAACCAAATGATTACAATACCCCTTCGGCCACAAGTTGGCTGAGGGCAGGGCTCAAAATTAACTTTTTGACCTAGGAGCACTGTGCTCCTAACCCTAAAAAGTTAGGAGCACAGGCTAAAATCTAGGCGCACCACTATTATATAAAAAATTTGGAGAACAAGCAAAACTCTTGGCCATACCAAGTAATATTCCTATATGTATTTAAGCAATGTTAACAACCTAGAATAAAGTATTTGAATAGAGTATGAAAGAAAAAGCTTACATTGACACAAGTGCAAAACAACTGTCAATGTGTGGTATATACTTTAGTTGGTTCTTGGAGAAGAAAGACGAATCACACCATTATTTGCAACAACCAACTTTTTTATTTCATGGCCTAAAGGCCCTTAGGGGCCGTTTACATGGCGTCGGATTCAGTCGACTCCGGGAAGATTTCATGGCGGATTAGCCTTCTGTTAACATGGAAACGGTGCCTAGAGTGCCTGAATCCGGAAACTTTTGATACCAGGGTCCAGGGTGGAACGTTATCGATACGCTCCGCATTCCAGCTCCGTGTTAACGCGAGTCGGAGCGTTCCGGGGTAAAATATGACGTCACCGCATGCGCGCGCAGCCAAGAACCGCCAGTTAACCCACTCCAGGCCAGTTGGTGGCGGTAATGTGCCTCCAAGCTGGTTTGCCAGCCTCTATGACACAATAAAGCTGCAGAAAAAGAAGGAACAACCACAACAGCAATGGCCGGTTTCAGAACAACATACGTGCTGCTAACTGTGCTCAGCTCGTCTGTCCAGACAAAGAAGTCCTGCGTCTTTGTACGACCACTCGCCATTGTTGTTTGTAAATAGTGTTGTCCGCCTCCTCCTCTTCTTCTTCTTCTTCTCCTCATTTAAAGGCTGTCTAAACCGGAAATTGTTTGTGTGCAGGCGCCTGTTTTACCACCACTGTTTCACTACAGCTCTACATCGCCAGCTACTGGTCTGGCATGGCCACTACAGCGTATTCAGCCGTCCTCGCGGACTCATGTTAACGCAGATCATTATCATAGCGGCGGCGTCTTAACGCGGAAAGATTTTATAACGCAAAGGAGAAATCTTTGCGGAGTGTTGCCGTGTAAACGTACCCTAGTCACTGTGGTCTACACCACGCCTGAAGTCAAGTCTCCTTGACCTGGTGCCCCTTAGTCACTGTGGTCTACACCACGCCTGAAGTCAGGAGATTGTTTCAAACGTCGGTGGAGTTATTTGATCCCTTTGTTTATGCCGCCTGCGCACGCAAGGGGGCGGGGACTAGATTTTCCGCTTCAGTCAGCGGGGCGTGGAGCTTGTTTATTTTCAGCTGACGAGTTACTTCTGCAGCCATTATTCTAGGCGCACGTATTAATTTTCGCTCATTTTTTTATTGGCACACCGTGCGATCGTAATCTCAAAAACAGTCGCACTACCGAAATTCTCAGGCGCATGCGACCGTAATTCAGTCGCAGTCACGAGCCCTGGAGGGGTAAAAAAATGAAAATCAAAGGAAACTATACAAAAAAAATTAAGATGGAAATTGTTGGCCATATTGCTGAGATCAGGAGGTAAAGAGGTGAAGTCTCACCCTGTTCTACTGTGCACCTTACCTTATTGTGAGAAAAATATAAATAGCAGTCAATAGTGAGAGACAAATAATGTTTGATCCTGTATCTAATCGAGGCACCAACTACATATATGCTGTTTGTCCATTTTACATACTGTTTCAGTTCAGAAATGGGCAGTATGTCATGAGTGATGATAGATGGTATGCTACTTCAACACTTTTATAACAAACTGCAACTTTCTTGTGATGTAAATTAACCTTTTAAGGTGAAGACACACCAACCCAATTTTCGGCGGTCGGACGTCGTTGGGCAGTCTGGCGGGGTCCGTGACATGAGTCTGCTTGGTGTGTTCCGTGCGATCAGCCATTGCCATTCTTTACAGCCAGTTCAACATGTGTAACTGGCCAGTACCAGTCGTTCAGTCGGATCAATCTGATTGGTGGCAGGATAGCCCTTGACGAGTGAATCAGTGAACAAGAAGTTTACATGTAAATATAACTATGCAAAGGTACTTCAGACTATTATGGTCTTCTATAATAGGCAATTAAGTGCTCATATCGTATCTGAATGAGTGCCAGTCAGTGTTGCCTATGGACTTCATTCATTCCATGAAGTGAACACTGTTAGCATTGTTAGCCTAGTGTGATTTCTCCTCAATTTTCGCCTGTGACATCTTTCTTCTTCCACAAGAAGAAGCCGGAGAGCTGACAACATCGGTATCTTCTTATTACTACCCATCCATTCAATGAGTACAACAACAACCTTTCTTGACTATTCAAAACTCTCTGCTGACAACAATGACTGATGACAGCAAGCGCCGTGTTTTGGTCTAGAGAGATGTTCTGCCATTTCTGGATTTATGTCTCGCGCAAGCGCAGAATGTATGCTCAAGTCAGTAGTCGATTTGGTGTGTTCTTCACACTTTTTTGACAGTGTCGGGGAGACGGGAGCCGAGTGATCAGTCAGGCTACCTGTTCTAGCAACGATTGGCAGCCGGGTTAGTGTCTCTTCACCTTTAAAAGTAAGAAAATTAGTTCTCTCCCATTGACTCCCATGCATTTTTTCCGCAAAGTAGTATCATTATATGAGCATTATCTCCTGCTGCAGCCCAAACATTAGCATGTGTGCTGTGGCTGAGTCTTACACCTGTGCTGTGTGCATCAACCTAACTTGACATGGCTCTAGTATTGATTGGTTTGGTGCCACCCTACTTCATTATGATTGGCTGCTCTTACATCTGTCAAAACATGGACAAATGAATCCTATCAAAATTGTTTTGAGCATGTCTCATATTTCTATCGAGGAAAAGTTATTTTGTGATACATATCATTATCGTTTTATCACCCAGCCTTAGGCACAACTGGAAGGAGCAGGACTTCATCTCACTATTTGCCTTGTGTTCTCTGAGTTAGATCCAAGATGTCAAATAAAAAGTGTTTGATGTTGAGGGAACCCTGGTTCCCACCATATGGACACGAATGCCCTGAAACAGCGAGTCCCCAGTTTCGTTCCCCGCTAACTGAAAAACAACTGCTTGTCATTCCTTTAACCTCTTTCTCCATATTTCCCTTCCATCTTCACGCAAAAGGACCAAAACAAAGCAGTCATTTTCTGAACCCACTTTATCCTCACAAGGGTCACTGGAGCCTAGTCCAGCTACTTATGGGCAAAGGCAGGGTACACCCTGGACATGTTGCCCGTTCATCGCATATAGAGACAAACAATCACTCTCACATCCACACCTATGGGCAATTTAGATTAACAGATAAACCTATCAGTGCATGTCGTTGGATTGTGGGAGGAAGCAAGAGAACCCATGCAAACAAGGGGAGAACATGCACACTCCACAGAGAAAGGTCCAAACCCCTATCGACTTGTTCTGGAATCAAACCTTCTTGCTGTGAGGCATGAGTGCTATCCACTGCACCACCCGGTTAAAATGTCAGTGAAAATTGGCATATGAATTTAATTTAAATATTTTTTAAAAAATATGCAAAATGATGCTGTAACCAACAATTTCTATGCATCTGCTGATCATTTTGACAGTTATGCTGTTGACCAAATGTAAAGAAAAAAATTGTGAAAATGCTGGCTATAATATTCTCTGCTAAAAATATAGTGTGAATTGTGGCAGAGGTTCTACACAATTATGAAATATAGGCAATTGTATTTATATGGATTTATGTTTGGCACATGGTGGATTATGATGTAGAATTATATATATGATAACTACTATACTGATTGATAGTTATAGTTTGTTAGTGGTTGTATTGTGCTTTGTATATATGTCAGAAATAAAACATTAATTAATTCATTTATTCATTCAAAGTTGATGTGCATGTGTACATAGAAGACTGTACTAAAACAGCGGTTTCAACAGCTCAAAGCTACAGACAATGCAGGACACAATCATACATTCACAATGATTTAAATGAGGGAGGCACCAGTAAATGACAAAAACAAGTACACTGACATAGCTAAGATCTCTTGAAATTGAGCAGAGTCTACTCAGCACTGTGCTGATAGGACAAAATGTTTTAAGCTTCCACTTCCTCCACTCCAGATAATGTGAAAGTGTGTAGAACTATGAGAGAGAGAAAAGCAAAAGCAGAGCAGTGGAACTGTTCAGGCAGCCACTGGGGGTGGGGGATGGGCCAACAGCTCCAGCAGTCTGCAACACACACACACACACAAAATCCTACACACATACACACTCACTCCAACCCTTTTAGCCGAAACAGTCACAACCCAGCCGGTGAAAGCTACAGAGACGAGTGTGTGGGCCTGCTTTCTCTGCTCCCTGAGTTTATTGTAATTTATTTCGAGAGCGTTTTTAGCTCCATCTGAACATTTCAAGGATTTAAGCAAGATTTTCCTGCTGCTTCACCTAAGCATTTCACCTAAAGCCACAAAGTCCTACACTTCATGAGAGCTATGGATGTTTTGTTTGCTTTTGTTAATGTTATTCAAAACAGGTTAGCAACCGTGAACACCTGATTTGGTTAACAACAACACACAGTAACTATAAGTTATAATCAAGCAAAAGTATTCTGATGCTATGAAAAAGCAGCAGAACTCAAACAGAATTAGATGATGGACTTGGCAAGAAATGAGCTTCTTCTCAGACAAGCCTTAGCCTTGGCGAAAGAAACACAAAACAACAATTCATGCTCAGATCTATATGTTGTGCCCCTATTCCTGATCCTCCCTCCTGTCCATGTGCACACTGCTGATATTTGTTCGATAAAAGTGTGTAAGATCAGTCTGGGCTAATAAAAATATGGCCATAAACACATCCAACAACCCAGCATTATTCGTCTTATTGCACCAACAATGGGAGCTTTAATGATGATATTATTTTTAACAGTTTCTAAAGGTTAAACTGTCTCATAACTGTGGTGGGCACATTTTTTGCCATCAAGACACTTTTTATCTTGACCTTTGATACACATTCAACAACCGTTTTTATTACTAAGGCGGTTAAGAAAACCCAATAACTGACAAGTTATGAGGAAGTTATTAAATGAGAAGGAAATCATCCCTTACTATGATTAAGGAGAGCTTTTATTTTCGTAAGAACTGTAGAAAGAATTAAGATCAAGTAAGACTGTCATCTCCGTGATGTAAAGCTAGTCATGTTCACGTGTTTCTATGCCCATAAGGAGTGTTAGGGTTGGTCAACTAATCTCTACCAACTGACTCCTACAACCACCTGGCCATCTACTGTTCCTGGATAAGATAAAAACAAAAACAAAATGAAAAAAAAAACAACCTTAGCTGAACTGAAAGGTAAGGCTCACAGTTAGTATTGATGCATAGTTTGCAGAAACAAGACTGCTATATCGGCAAACACAACAAATATAGCTGATATATATGTTGAATTAAGTGGGGAATGAAATGCTATCAAAGCAAGCAAAGCAATCCAGCAGCTCTGTAGAACACTTGGACTTTATCCATAACAGAAAGGCACACTCTACCCTTAGTAACATACAGTACAAATCTGATGACACATGACTGAAACTAACAATTATTTGCTCTACGATTCATTCGTGATAGATAGATAGATAGATAGATAGATAGATAGATAGATAGATAGATAGATAGATAGATAGATAGATAGATAGATAGATAGATAGATAGATAGATAGATAGATAGATAGATAGATAGATAGATAGATAGATAGATGTGACATCACTTTTAATCCACTGAAGCTAAATGTAAGGTCTTCAGAGTGTCCCCCCCGTACTATCAGTCCAAAACCTAAAGGTGTTCATTTCTCATGTGAGACAAACAAATGACAGAAGAACTGGGAAAACTGCTACCTAAGAAGCTTTGATGTCTAGACATACACAGCTATTTTCACTGATTTAAGCACAGATTCGATCCAGGGACAGTAAATGCAAACACCAGTCTGGCACTATACCGATTCCCTGAGGACCAGAACCTCCAGGGTAAACCTTGACTTCACCAACTGAATGCACACAAGGTTTGTGAAGATACAGGTTTTTTTTTTCTTCTTTCAATTCTGGATACAAACATTCAACAAAGCAGTAATGCTGGTATTGGACTGCAGCAGATAATGCAAAACAGCAAAATGACATAAAGACTGATGAAAAAAGATGCCAACTTGCAAACTGCTTTGCTGGCAGTACAGCAGAAAACTGAAGTGTCTCTCAAATTGGGACTGGCACTTAATACACACAGACTACATGTCAGCTTCTCAAATTCTCAAAGGCAGAATTAAGTGCATTTGTAAATGTATATCTTACACTGTAAAAATTCTTTGTCAGCATACAACTGAACATAACGCACAACTGGTCAACACGGCCAAATAATTATGTATTTTCAGACCTATTAAAACTAATAAGGCCACTTAGATCGAATGAAATAAATACTGTGATGTAATAAGTCACTTTAACTTTGTAAAACAAAATGGCACTTGGGACCAGATTTTAAACTGCTGAGGGTCTGAAGTTCAGCCAGACAACAGGGATGTAGGTGCAGGGTGATAGGATTTAAACCCCATGCTCATTAAGAAATTTAAGGAACAAGTCAGTTGTGCATCATGTCTTAGATACAGTCTATATGGAATATAATAAAGACTAGTAAAACCTTGATATATTATGATGATACACTCACAAGGCAATCTGAAAAAACCTTAAAAAAAATCCAATATTTTTTGCATTATTCATGTTAATGCCCAAATGTTCCTTTAAGCAAGAGCTTAAAAACACCATTGAGTATAACCACAATTAGCTTGTCCCTGAAACACAAAACCAAATTTTATTAAACAGACAAACATTAAACCATAACTTGTGCGTTGACCCATGGGGAACCACGGGTTCTAAATCCTCTCATACAGTTCATTCCTTTACTTTCTTGGTAAATTCCACTGGCATTTTCAGTTGAACAACCTCTCAGCTGGCATGTCTCTTTCTGCACATGAAACTTGACAACATGGCAACTTGGCCCTATTGTTTATCTGTTGCTAGGTAACCCATTTCAATAATGATTCTATGATTCTGGGCATAGCAATGTGATTGGCCATTGGAAGACTATTGTATTCCAAAATGACTAATATCTATCAAAATATTGGTCCTATCAACTTGCTGTTTTTGCTAGTCTCTTCCTTAACCAAAAACACATAAGTAAGCCAAACTGCAGCTGTCAGCTCTTTCCGGATTTTGTGTGATGCCCGAGACACACAGTCCACTTCCATTTTATAATATAGGAAGGATTACTTCATACAGTACATGTTAAACTTTGAGTATGCGCTCCTCCTTTAACACTTTTGTTGTAGTTCTACTTATTTTTTTGCATTGATGAAAAGAATAGTCTGTGAGCTATAAAAGTCGAAACAGGCAAAAAGGTCTGTTGATCACCTATATGTATCATCCATCTCAAATGAAATGAAATAACTAGCTCGAAAATGTATTAAAATGAAACTTCATTAAGCGTTTGTTTTTCTTATGTGTACCCTTTCCGATGATCCAATAACTTATCCCTTAAAGCTGTGTATGACGTTCATCACCAATTTTTTATAAAATCTGTAATACCTGAGTAATAGCCTGAGTATAACGAATCCATTAGTCTTTCCATGATTACGCACCTGACTCACTCCCCTCACGGTGAGCAACTTTGAAGTGTACCCCACCACAAACAATCCATTTGTTTACAAACCAAATCAAACCCTAAACAAAACCATCACTCGCTTTTTTTTTTTTTTTTCAGAATGCCACGCAGTCCCAGTAGCAAGAGGCAATGAAGCCATTGCTGCGTTTGTTGCCACTACAGCCATAATACGGCTGCATGGAATTCCGAAAAAACCGGAGTGATGGTTTCATTTAGGTATGTAAACAAATAGACTGTTTGTGGTGGCGTACACTTTGAAGTTGCTCACTGTCAGGGGAGTGATTCAGGTGTATAATCACAGAAAGACTAACAGATTTGTGATACTTAGGCTACTAAGTTTTACTCAGGTTTTACAGATTTGATGAAAAATTGGTAACCTCCTGAGACCCAGGAAAGTACAAGTTTGGGCTTTTTTAAAATTTAAATATTCGTCTATATTGGAAACATCATGATGTAATGTTTTTTTCAGATGCATTTTTAAAAATTTTTATGGAAGGTCCTTTGCAGTGAACAGTTGTTTTTTTGGGTTATGTTTGTATAAAGCTGTGAAACTCTTGTCCACATGGACAGAAAACCCATAGATGGGTCTCAGGGGCTCAATATAAGATATTTAGGTAATATTAGGCCTGTCTTTATTACCTCTGGACTGTATCATCTGCTTAGTATCATGACACATTAATGTCCAGGAATATCTACACACCCTGTCAGTGAGGAAATGTATTAAACAGTCTGATATTAATCAGACCCATTGCTATCTTTGATAACCTCTAAGAATATGGAAAACTGTGTCCCATAAGGACAATGTCAGTTTACAAAGTTAGGAGGGTTTGGCAGTATGCCAGGTTTTGGATGCTGACAAATCAAGCGACCTGTAGCAAAAGTATCTTGAGAGCGAAAAGAAAACATCGACATACCTTTAACCGTTTGACCACCTCATCATTGCTGATTTTGTCCGTGATCTCTTTTACACCGGGGGGATAGACGATCTTTCCGTCCCCCGCCGGTTTCTGCTGTTGCGGGAACTCCATGCTTGTTGATGTATGGTCCACACGGTCTTTTACTGGCCTCTATGGGTCAAAAAACAAAAGTTCAGCACAACCATGCTACCGCACTTACCAAAAACCTCGTTTTAAGCCGCATTCTCATTTGGCAATTACGAATTTTGTCCACTTAAATTCATAAAACATCCACAGTATATTTAACGATATTTCAAGCAAGTCAACTTTTCAGACAGTAAGCCAGCACTGCAACATCACTGTGTATATTATTAGCTTGTATGCTAAAGCACGCCAGCTAAACATCAGCTCCATATTTTCCGAAAAATTCTCATCAAATATCGTTTGGCTAGTCAAGTAAGCTCACCTGCTATCCCGGTACATTAATGCAATTTGGACAATTTAATTGCAGGAAAAGCACTTTTAAAACGATACTAGAGCAGCCGGTTGGTCTACTGTCATACAGGTTATCAAATTAGCTAGCTAGCTCGTTCCAGACTAAACATCATTGGCTAGCGGCTAGCATTTTGCGGGAAGGAAGTAATGTTAGCATCAAGCTGCTAATATGTTAGCCATGGTTAGCCTACTTCGCTAGCTTAGGCCGCAAACTATTGAGGTACCCATCACATCTCCGGCTACAGACAATCACAGAGGAAGTGAAGTATTTTATCATCTGTACCTCAAATAGCCATACTCGTGGTCACTTCCTGTGGTTTCCAACAAATGCAACTACTTTGTTAAGTTTAAAATGATGCTAATTTACTTGTTACTGTCTTTTTTCAACTTCAACGCATCGCTCCGTACTGCCGCTAGTTCACAGGCGAAGGGCTGCTACCGTCGCCCTGAGCCCTCCTCTCTTACCATCAACTTGCCCTCACGGATGGTTTTGAATACCCCAACAAATGCAAAATGAACATATTTTCAAATATACAACTACGTCCAAAAGTCAAGTATATTTGCCAAACGTTTCCCCGTTAGTATTTACCTCTCAAGTGGGCCGTTTTAATTCATTTAGTCTGACACAGGTTGGGTTTAGTTTTCGGCACAAAGCTCTCTGTCCGTTCAGTCAGTGCTGTCTATGTGAAGCCTGGGTGCACAGCGCCCCCCTCGGTCTCATACGAGTACTGCAATACCAAATACATGGCGGGAGTCGGAGGAACAGCCCGCACAGAGGCAGACACCAGTTAGTGCTCTTTACCTCCATCTGGTTCATGATCAGCACATCGACCTCATTCCATGTGAACACTAGGTAGATATGTGTCAAAATGCACGTGCCACTATACATAATCAAATACATACATGAGGATGATGAGTTGTATGATGGTAGACATGCACAATAACACCAAAATAAGGAGGGAGGAGCTGGTGCTATATGACATGATATAATATTTTGTTCATTCTTGTGTAAGAATGCATGAATATCCATTAATTCGTTTAATTTTATGATTACAGCTACATGAAGGTAATATACATTTATTTATTTGAGGGATTTTAAGTAAATTTAATATATAGTCAATTGCAAATTTGCCTGAGAGGGCTTTGCAGGGATTATATTATATTATATTATATTATATTATATTATATTATATTATATTATATTATATTATATTATATTGAAATAGATTAGATTAGATTAGATTATACTTTATTGATCCCACTACATGGAAATTCACTGATTAAGGCAGCAACAGGGTAATGTGCATTGTGCAAAAAACAAACAATACAAAATTAATAATAGTAACAAAACCCTATAAACCATAATGAACTATACGGTATATAGTATAATGTAAATATAAAAGTATAATGCAGTATTTACATAAGATGAATTGCAGTATGTCAAACAGTACAGATGGGAGACAAACACAAAACAGCAACCATGTTGTGATGTACAGTCTGACAGCAGACAGGGTACTCAGCTTGCTTTGCAAAACGACAGGAGGTCAGGGCTATGTGAAGTGACTTTTTAACATCACTTAAGCAATAGATTTGTTTGTACAATGTCTGTTACTACAGCTATATTACAGGTAATTTAGTTGTGTTCTCAGACTAATGTAATAATTTTAAAACGCACAGCCCCAGCAATTCTACAAAGAAGGAATCTAGCGATGGAAACATAGACTGCTAAAGTGTTTAGACTTTAATGGAGATTATGCAGAAAAATCATAATGTAATTTTGATAAATACAGTTTTTATTACATTTGTCTGAGAAGTTTTTTGACTCCCCCTCATATGAATCCCACAGTGGGGAAATTGCACTGTTTAAACCAGAAGAAAACATAAAAAAGTAAACAAATCACCACCAAAAACATGCTTTAACTAGAAAATAACAGCACAGACAAGCATACAAGTTCCAAGTTTATATCTCCTTTTTACTATTTATACACGCTTGGGTGAAAAGTAAGGAACACAACTGCAGACCATGTGCGCTGGGATGCTTTTATTGTGAAGTGTGTTTGTCTGTTTCCGGTATCAATGTGGCGGACTGTGCTCATACTGGTACAGTTTGTATTTTGAGATGAAGGTTGTTCGGCCACTTGGAGTGCTGTTAAGATATCATAACCTTGAATGGTTGTACTCGGATTACTCTACCCGATACTACAGTACCATGTTTTCGGCTCGGGGCCTCTCTCGTTCAGCTTCTCAGTAACTTAGTTAGGTTAGTTGGGTTAGTTAGCTCCGCGGTGGCGCTAATGAAAGCTACCATCGGCTGGACCACGGAATGCCCCGGAGAAAGAAAACCGACCAGAGCCCCGCCAGAGTCCCCACCGGGCCGCCAGAGGGGGGAAGTCTCGCCCACAATACGGATTACCGACTCCCTCAACAGTGTGACCGTCCAATGGCGAACAACTTTACAGCCAGCAGTTCCGAAAAGGAGAACATCGTCAGAAACATGCAGGAGATGTTCGCACACCTGGACCCTGATGTTATTTACATTGTGTTGTCCGAGTGTGACTTTAAAGGTAGCACTAAACACGGAAGCCCAACCTGCTGTGTTATTCAAATTACTATTATTTAGGATAAATGTGGCTAACAGGTTAGCTCCATAGTTAGCAGTGTGTGTCAGAGAAGGCTAAAGTACGTTACATCACATTTGTTTTTTGATGGAGGTCCCATGGTAGTTGCATACCAGTAGATATTGATAACAATCTATCAGAAAAAGCTGCACTTCGTATTTCTGTACTCAGCAGCTCGTGCACCTTCTGCCACCTGTTGAGCATGCGCTGACAGACCAGCTATGACCATACCAACCTGTGTGGTGTATTTGTAATGTCAGTGGTTTCAAGTCTATCCACATTGCTCCATTAAGCGTCACCACAAGCAGAATACATTTTAACTACAACAAATTAAAAGTCACTTATGCTTGAACAAGGTGATATGAAACCTCCAACTTTAACCACTGGGATCATGAAAGCAGCAAGATGAGCAACGTTGTGTTATACAATCTGTAGCTGGATTATCTCTGCTTTATCATTGTGTTTAAGGAGCAAAGGTGACTGTGGAGCTATTGTGACATTGCATTGCCTGTAGTTGTAACTAATAGATAAGAAATTTAGAATGAACAACCTGATTGATTCACTACCTACTTTTTCCCCTGTGTCTATGTTTTTGTGGTGTATTTTGCAGTTGACAATGCAATGGACTCACTCTTGGAGTTGTCTGTGGCGGCTGAAGATGCATGCCCTGCTCCCATTCCTGTGTCTGGCTTTGAGCGCACTGCTGCTGCCCTGCTCAGCCCCACTCACTTTACTGAACCAGACTCTTCTAAACCATCACTGCAGCTGGTCTCCTCCCCTTCCCCTGTTCTGTCAGAAGAGCTGGATCTGCTGCTTGATCAGGAACTAGAGATACTGACTACACAACAAGATGGTACAAAGGAGCATCACAATAGCCAGCATACATCTGGTGGTTCACCCCCTTCCTCTTTCCCGCCACCTCAGTTTTCACAGCAGGTCCTCCCTGAGCTGCTTCAGTCCAGCTTGGAATCTGGATCTAGAGGATCCTCTATTGAGCAGCCACGCCTTCTGTCAGGCTCACTGGAGCAAGTGTCTGGAGCTTCCTCTCCACTCGATCAGCTCAGTGCTTTTGAAGACAAGGTCACAGAAAGGCAGGAGTCAGTGTTGGATTTTAAACATTTGGTGACAGAGACTTCTGACAGAGAAAAGTCTGTTCCTCCTTTGGACCTGGGTGCTTCAGGACGGCCTTCGGCATTCCAGGTGTATAAAAAGCAAAACCCCTCACACACTCCGTCAGAGAGGGCAGAGGTTGCGACCTGTGATGCAACAGTAGGAGGAGCAAGATCTAAGGTGAATATATTGAACCAGGAGATGCTTGCCCATCCACCACTCTCCTGGAATGTTGGGGCTCCAGCATTTTTTCCACGTATCTATGGACACCAGGGTCCTGCCTTTATTACCCCAGTGGCTTCCAACTGGCCCAGCCACCCCAGGCATCCCTCTCCCTGGCTGGATCATGGTCATGTCAGCCATACACCCCTCAGACCACCTCTGACTATACCCAGGTCATGGGCCCTACCAGCTGCACCTCAACTTCCTGGCCAGAACAATAAGCTTCGTTTAGAAGGGAGGGTTCTTGTGTTGTTACGTGGTGCTCCAGGATCTGGCAAGTCAACCTTGGCAAGGTAAGACTAAGTCCAGTAAAACCCATTCTCTGTTCTCTAGAAATGTAATTGCATTTAAAAGTAAGATGGCCTGAATTGATGAAAATGTAGTGTTACAGCTATTTGGGACAATATTGTATTCACACAATGTGAGTCTAATTCCTTGGTTATCAAGCAAAATACAAAGATTACTGAAAATGTTTAAATGATTATGCACGAGGGAGAGTCAAAAAGTTCTCAGGCAAGTGCTGTGTCGGGATGAAACTTGGATCTACCAGTTTGACCCAGAGAGAAAAATTCTATCAAAACAGTGGCATTCAAAAAGAGCAGCTGGACCTGTGAAATTCAGGACAGAGAAGTCTATTAAATAAATAAATAAAATAAACTTTATTACATTTGCCTGAGAACTTTTTGAGTCTCCCTCATAATGTATCACGATACAGACATTGAACCTTTCAAACTGTAGGCTTGAGATTTTATTTTTGCACAAACTAATACTGAAATTGCATTAACTGTGTAGTTCTTTTCAAGTATTGTAGGTACCTCACAACAACACTCTGCAGAGAGTTTACTGGATGTATGCCAATAATGCTAAACTGATATCTGACAACTACTGGTGGAAGAGTACTTCAATCAGCAGAAATCGATTAAAATACTTAACATGCAAGGTGTCTCTGTATTTAAAGGACTTGTGGACCCAGACCGTTCAAAGTCGATTAGACTGGGGACATTTTACAGACTAAAGGCTTCTTTGCCTTTATGACCTCCTTTTAAAATCACTATCTAATAACTTCAGTTTTTGTTTCATTTGTAATTACATGTTTCTTACTGACTTCTTCTGTTTTTCATTCTCTGGCTTTCTTTTAAAGGACTTTGTAATGTTTGCCTTGAAAAGTGTTGGAATACATTTTCATGACAAAACTGTCACTGAAAGAAATTTTACTCAAAGTATAACTTCCTACATATGTTGGCTGAGTGAATAAATACTGGTTTATATTCGTGCTGCAAAAGTTTTTTGCTCAGCATAAGCAACTTCAGTGAGTTTATCTTTAATTTATAAGATTATGTATAAAATTTACCATCAATAACTGACCAACTTGTTTAGAGACATAAAACTTGTGTTGTACATCAAACAAATTTTAATTACTTAAAAGTTGCCTTTGTCCATGTGTTTCTGCAGAGCCTTGTTAGAGCATAACCCAGGTGGAGTTATACTGAGCACTGATAATTATTTCACTCGACATGGAGTATATCAGTTTGACCCTAATGAACTCGGAGAGGCTCACAGCTGGAACCACCAACAAGGTAAAAAACACAAACACATACACTAATAGTGACATGTTCCAGCAGGAGTGAGTCAGAATTATTGTCATTGTCAAATAGATTTTTTTCATTTGTTTGTGTTTGCTATTAAAATGCCAATTGTATTTTTCTTCTTTCTGCTGACTTTAATGCACATTTATTTTTTTAGCCAAGGAAGCTTTTCAGAGGGGTGCTAACCCTATTATTATCGACAATACCAACATGCAGGGCTGGGAAATGAAACCCTATGTGATCCAGGTGAGTCAACTTTACAGGAGTTTGTGCTGCATAGTTCCAGGTCTTATGTAGCCCACTGATTTGGTGGAATATTTAGTTAAAAAACAATTCCAAAATTGTCACTACATGAAGCAGATAAACTTAGAAGACTACATGTTAACACATTTATCTTTTTGGAGTGTATTTCAGACACCAAAATATGTTTCCCCATATTTATAAAATGAAGTTAAGATGGACTCTGAAAATATTGGACATGTTTTATTTGTACATCTATCAGTAAAATAAAGATTCGCTGACTTTAAAAATGTCCTAAGTTTCCCAAATTTGTTTTTTTTTAACAGTAAAAATAGTTTAATCCCACTGTACACACACTGTGAACTTTAAACAGTTTTTTTATTGCCCTCTGTTCTAGGCGCTGAATTATAACTATAAGGTTCTGTTCAGAGAACCAGATACTTGGTGGAAGAACAAGCCCAGAGAGCTAGAGAGGTAAAGAATACAGAAGAGCATGTTTTTAAATCTAAAATACCAACTATATATTTGCACAAACCTAGCAGATCCTATTGTACACATGTTTTATTTGAGTTTTGTTTAATCTATTTTCTATTTTTTGTTTTGTTTTGTTTTTTTTTGTTTGTGTAGACGCAACATGCATAATGTCCCAGCAGAAAAAATCAGACGGATGCTGAATGCATATGAGCGCTTTGTTACCATCCAGTCCATTATGGGTTCACAGATGCCTGAGAAGAAACAGTGTTTCATTCTTGAGGACAAAAGCTCACAGTGAGTTTATTCACTAATACTGGCTTATAGACAGGTCAAACATGAAGACAATAATTAATCTTGTACATCTTGTTTTAAAGATTTGTAATTGCTATTTGTATATTTTTTCTACTATAGATGGATATCCAGTAATACTTAAACCTAATACTGAAAATAGGAATGCCACAGAGGGCAAAGAAATGTCATCCTGTCAGAACTTGGTACATAGAATATCTGTACATCTGTTGAACAAAGTTATCATGATATCAAATGGAGTTCATCTGTCGTAAAGCATGGAGTCATGTTAAAATATAACTGTACAGACTGAGTCTGAAAAGTGCTTCAAAGTCAGATAAAGACAACAGGGAGATGAGGAGAGGTGGAGTGTCCAAGTATCGATGTGTGTGGGGAAAAAAAAATCACAAGAAAGGTAAAGGACCATATGAGGGTCCAAAAAGGGTGAGGGTGGCTTTTGGGTGTGGCTTTACTACCTTAAAAGGGCCAACATACAGAAGTCACTAACACTATAAGTAGAGTTAGGTCCCCAAGTATTTGGACAGGGACACAAATATCATACCACCACAGAGGATTTAAAAAGAAACACTCAATATGACTGAAGTGTGGACTTTCAGCTTTAATTCAAGTTGTTTAACAAAAAAAATTGCATTAACCATTTATGAATTACAACCATTTTATTTATAGTCTCTCCTTTTTCACAGGTTTACATTTTTATCCACAATTACTTCATTTCAAATCCATTATAGTTGTATTTAAAAAAAAAAAAGAGCCAAAGTTACAAAACTTGTGTCACAGTCTAAATACTAATGGACGTAACCACCTACTGTATACTGAGAATATTTCAGATGCTTTAGGCTGATGTAACACAGGCCCTTCCCCCAGGGAACTCAAGCCTGTTCTTGAAAACCAACCAAACTTGCCCAACAATAATTTAATAATTCTGCAGCCGCTATCAGCCAGTCCACTTGTTTCATTTTATAACTGTGATGTTTTAACAGGTTTGTTCAGATCCAAAGTGGGAAATGGACTATCAGACTCAGTCAGCAGTTAAAGATGTACACACCAAGATTTTGTTTAATGGGTGTTAATATTATTTTAGTTTTTTTATTACATACAAATTGTACTCATTGAATTGTAATGATTTTATGACAGCATTAGAGTGGGAAGGATGAAAATGATTTTAAAACTGCAATAATTGTCAAGTCACATAATTCAATTTACTTCTAGCAGGACTTTCATATTAGTGTTCATACCTCTCTTGTTTTCCTTAGGCCAAAATCTTCCCAAACACCTTGTCCAGACCTTGTTGGTGACCCTGGATTAACTGAAGGGAGTAAGAAAACCCGCCTTCAGCTATTTTCATCCCTACCTGATGTGTCATCCATTGGTCATTCTGCTGACATGGGAATCCTCGGAAACAGCAACCACAAGTCTACTGAGTCACTGACTCTCCAACCTCCTGCAAGACCTTTAGAAAATCCAGAGAATACAGAGGGTGATGATGACATCAATTTAGGAGATTCAGATTTTGAGTTGGATGCCCAGTTAGAGTTGAACCAACTTAGTGGGGATCAGAGAATCCCTGACTGCATTGTAGAGTCTGTGATGAATGAAGAGCACTGCAGAGATGGCATGCCGGTGGCTTTCTCTGAGTCTATTGGACAAAGGGTGAGAAGAGAAAGGACAAGCAGGAGGTCTGGTTTTGACAGGCTAGAGCCGGCAGATCTGGTCAAAGATACTCACCAGTCAGAGTGTGCCATAAAGGAGAAAGAGAAGACAGAAGCAGATGAAGCAGAACGTGTTGAGGTGTTGTGGAATAGGGGAGAAGTGTTAGATTTTGTAGGGGACTGGCCTTCTGAGGGATCACTTGAGCAGCGGCAGGTGAGGAGACAAGAAAGGCTTAAAGAGGGAAAAAACAAAGAAGACGGAGATGAGCCGGGAGAAGCCAATGAAAATGACACAAAAAAAGTTCAGTCAAAGCATGATGAGTTTCAGAAGCTGCTTGATCTTATTCAGACAGGTGTAGCTGACATTCAGACTGGCTCATCCCTGTTACCCTCCCTTTCTCCCAGCTCTGAAGAGGAACTGGAGGCTGATGTGGAGACAGGTGGTGGGCTTGAAGAATCCCAGGGTAGTAGTCAGTTGAACAGTGCAGACAACATGAGCAGGGTTAACAGCAGTAGAGGTGAACTACCAGACTGTGTGTTAGACTGGAAGGCAGCTGACAGTTGTATGGTCAGGGAGCCGGTTGAATTAAGAATGGATGACTGGGAACATTGTAAAACTGAAAATGAAACAAGTGTCACAGGAGAGAACGATAATTTAATAAAGATGGGTCAAAGAACACAGCTTCTTGATTTAAAATCAGCCAACCTTGCAAACTCTCCCTCAATCACTAATGCTGATTCAGATGTTATCTTAGAAACCACAGAGGAAAGCTCTAAAGAAATGGGAAGCCACAGTATTAGAGATGATGTTTGTGCTGGTTTCACTGGAATGGAGAATAGTACCTGCACAGAGACTCAAATGGAGGCAGAGTCACATACTAGTGAAGTTTGTCAAAGTCCTGAGTTTGAGACTTTTGTGGACCTAGGGGGCAGTCCTTTAGGTGCAGCCTCAGCCAATCAGGAAACAAAGCAGCGTCAAGGTCGCAGGTCAGGAAAACAATGCAAACTAGCTCTCACCTTCACACAAAACTGTCCTGATTTCTCTGTGAAATCTCCAGAATGTGTCACTACACCGTCCCCGAACATCAACACCAGTTTGGATAGTGGTCACATAGATCTCCAGACTAACTCTGATCCTAATCCCAAACTGAACCCACTGAAGCCATACTGTGAGGCAGACCTGCAGCCTACGGTAGATACAGGCTGCGTCACCCAAACAGAATCTCAGGACTTTGCCCTCCTTTGGCGTCTGAATCAACAAAACAACCCCAATGGTAAAGTTGCTACTGCGTACAGCCACTCTAGTGATATCACAGTCATATATGGCAGCCCTTCTCGCTTTGTGCCAGAGGTGACTGGTGCTATTCCTGCCACAGCTGCAATTCAACTGTCTGGCCTCAAAGAGGTTCCCTACCGTGTAGTGCATGAAAAAAGCACGCAGGTGGAGGAGAAAGACCTGGGGGAAACTCAAGACCGCCTTGAAAACCTGCGTATTCTCAGCCGCCATTTTAAACTAGTTAGTTTTGACACTTTAGAAGACTTGTATGATAAATGCCATCTGGACCTAGAGTGGACCACCAACCTCCTCCTGGATTCCGGAGAGAGGTTCTTTAAAGATGACGATGGAGAGGAGGAGAAGCAGGAGTGGCCAGATGATCAGAATAAATCCAATGTATGTGGAGTTTTGGGAAAGGTTGAAGAAAACATGCTGGGCTTCAATATAAATGAGCATCAGATTAAAGATCAGCCAAAGATAGGGCTGGCTATGGGTTTAGAGGGCACTCAACAGGCAATCAGTTCATCCAGTGAGTCAAGTAAAAGCTCTAGCATCCTTACATTTCCTGGTCCAGCTTCTTCAGTGAGGGATAAAGATCATACTGATGCATCAGCACTCTCAGGAAGTAAAGCAGACACTAACACTGAGCACAAAGAGACAATACAACCTGACTTACAAGGAGGAGCTTGGGGCCTGAGTACAGATGCTGGAGTGATAATCGAAGAGGCGAGTGTTGAAATGGAGGATGACGTTTCTAGCATGGACCAGATCCACAGGCTGCTGCAGGCTGAGCTTGAAGAGTTGGAGAAGGAGGAAAAACAGAGGGAACAGGAGCAGCGTAAGAGGAGAACCACTGAGCAAAAAAGGAACCAACATATGGACATAAAGAGTGTGGAGCTGAAACTACCCACTGAAGTGGCGCTACAGCTGACTGAGCTGTTTGGTCCTGTTGGAGTAGACCCAGGTAACAAACGCACAGCAGCACACAGAGCAAATGCACTTAAGTACATGCAATACACAAAGGGGAGCTGGTGGGGTCTTAACACTTCTTTCTTAATGACTACCTTGTGTTCATGGTTGCTGGTTTTCTGTGTTCCACAATGTTCAGGTGCATGCTCCGCTGATGACTATGATGTGCAGATGGATCTGAACTTGGCTAAACTGCTCCACCAAAAGTGGAAGGAAACCATCCAAGTGAGCCCTTAAATATTTAGCACTATTAACAAACCAACAACTAGTCAGTAAAACTAAATGACATCAATTAAGTGTTAGAAAGGGTTAAAGAGTTTTGAAGTAGGTTAATTTGCAGTTAACATCTTTTTTTTTTTTTTACAGGACAGGCAGAAACAAGCAGCTCTTTCCTTTCACTTGCTTCAAGAAAGTGAGTTTACACACATATGGTCCTGCACATTCACAGATGATAAACATTCATATAAAATTCTGGGTCCTCTGTGTCTGATTACCTTTTTTAATACTTTACTTTTTTAATACTGTGTATTAATATCCTGATTTGGTTCTTCCTGTCAAACCCATAAATACTCGGAATGTGCACCAATAATCAATAATTCAGAACAGTAACTGTCTTTTGTTAAGAGTTGACTCGTTTTTATTTGGGTTTGGTGGAGATTTACAGTATGTTTTACTTCATGGAGATGTGGAACTAATGTTTATGACCTTGCTTCTGCCAGAGTGCTGCATATGTTAAGTGAACTCTGAAAGAGTGTTCAAAGCGCTTCTGTTTTCTGAAAATATTATGACTTTATTCTTGAAATATCTTATTGTATTTCTTAAGTGTCCCCCATCCTCCTTTGTGCATAGATAAGAAATAAAACAACAATGGTTTAGATTTAATATCATTTACAGATATTTGTTAAACAAGTTATGAGCTGTAGTTTTTCTTCTGTTCAGGTTCAGCTGAGTGGGGTAAATCAGAGGTGGCTAAACCTTGGCCCAGGGAAAGGACACAAGCAGGAGGTACCATGCCATTGGACAGTCAGCTTCCATTCATGGACCACTGGAACGTGTCCCGCCAACATGTCTCTCTCAGAGATATAATAAAAGAGGAGCAGCTTCGGCAGGAGAATATGGAGAGGGTAATGTACAGATGCACTTTATTGTACTCACTGCAATTTTCGTAGTCTGTACCAAACAAATATCATCTTATTTAATTCCAGGTCAGACAAAATCGTACGGAGCTGGATAAGCGTGATGGTTCTACTCCACTGAAGGAGAACCAGCTCTACTCTCGCTTCCCCACCATTGACCGGCATTTCCTTCTGGACATTTTCAGAGACCACAAGTGAGACACAAGTTTACATTATGTCTATAGGTTTCATTACCTGTTATGCTTCTCACATCACCCCATCTTACATTTGATGATTTAATATAAAAAAATGTAATATGTTCAGGTAGTTTTTTTGTCTTGAACAGAAAGATACCAAACAAAGTGTTAGCAATGCACCTCTGGCTAATGTGTGTGTGTTGATGTAGTTACTCCCTGACACAGACCGAGTTGTTTCTTCGCTCTCTGCTGGATGAAGAGCCTGTTAAGACAGTGGTTGCCCCTGAAGCACCTCGGACCAACCACCACAGAACAGCCAGCAAGGAGAGGGAGAAGGTATGTAGGACAACACAAGTAGTGAAATGGATCAAACTTGAGCCATTATAATTACTGAGTTGTATGATGTACAATGCATCCATGTTTCTGACTTTATTTGTCATCATCATAGATTGAACTCTCTTTGGATTTCACAATGATCTCAATATTTTTCTTATAAAAATGTGTGTATGTGTGAGAACACTACATCTCAAAACACATCTTGCATGTCCTGCTTTTATTTATTCTACAAATTTTAGTTGCCTCAAGAGCTGAATGAAACAAAGCAGTACATACTATTATAGAAGAGTCTTGTTCAGAGAAAACAAGGAAACAAAACAGCAGCAAATAACACTGTAACAAATTTTTCATTACTGTATCCAACTTTAATAGGCTTTCTGTATTATTCCTGTTTTTGCCAGAGGCACAAGCCTGTGGAAGCAGTGAGGCCCGTCTACCAGGACCCAGAGGATCCAGAGTACCAGGACTTCAGGGCCGAGGCTGACCTGCAGAGGAGGCGACAGCTCGAGAGTTTTGCCAAAGCAGCTGAAGCGTATAAGCAAGGACACAAGGAAGTGGCCTCCTTCTATGCTCAACAGGTTAGAAGGACAGCATTTTAATTTGTTTAATTTGTTTCTCACCTTTAATTGTAAAGAACTTTTTCAAGTATTAAATATGACCTTAAAAAAATTTGGATCATGTCACCTCTCTGTTAGGGTCACTTGCACGGCCAGAGGATGCGTGAGGCCAATCATCGAGCAGCGGTTCAGATTTTCGAGAGGGTCAATGCGTCACTGTTGCCCAATAATATCCTGGACCTCCATGGTCTACATGTTGTCGAAGCCGTGCAGCATCTGGCCCAGGTTTTAGAGGACAAGACTGCAGGTACAAAATGATATACTGTATGTACACTGAGTGAATGTAATAACAAAGAAATGGACCAAAAAAGGAAGCCTGCTGGTTCAAGAAGGTCCTGATTTTGAATCCAAATCCAATGCATTTAGCCAAGGTGTAAAACGTAAGCACTAACTGGATTATTTTTGATAAGAAATAAATATAACTAAGAAGAAAATAAATACATAGGAAGGAACTCAAAAGACACAAAGTCATATAGAACAAGAGATAAATGATTCATTTTTAAGACATTTGGTGGCTGTCTACCTATGTCATCATCACTAATGGGAAATGATCATGGTGCACATAGTAGTGTCTAATTTATTTACTAGACTTATTTTTCTAGTGAGCCTAAGAATTTACAAAAAAGAACTGCTACTTAAAAATGAGAGAGAAATGCCAGGATTCAATCAAAACAAGTGGTGCCAAGCACAACAAACCCCACCCCTCGCACATATTTAGCCCATTATAAGTAAATGGGAAGATATTAAAAAAATCATAAAAAAATTTTAACTTTGACATACCTTTTTTAAAATGTCAAGACATCTATTCTGGGTCACTGGCAATCTATAAACCCAATTTGGTATGAATTGAACCAATAGTTTTGCTGCTAAAGTGTTAACAAAGAAACAAACTGAACCAAAAACAATACCCCTTGCCTCTCCTTCAGGGGGTGGGGTAAAAAAAATCCAAAACATAACACTGTTTGAGGCTGACACTTTTCCAAGGTTCCATGTTGAACCACAGAGTAGAGCAGTCAATCTTATAAAGTCATGCTGAAATCACACCTCCATCTGTAACTTACATTCATGTTACTGTCAGTAACTAACAGTCAGTACAACCAGGAGGGGCTGTTGTAGGTGCCCTTTGACTTGGTTACAGCTTCACACAGCTATTGTGAACCGTATGCTGTGTTTTTATGTGTGTTTTCTTTGACTTTGGCCTCTTTCTTTTGTGTAGATTGTGAGCAGGGTCTGTGTCGACCTCAGCTCTCTGTCATCACAGGAAGAGGGAACCACAGCCAGGGGGGAGTGGCCCGCATCCGTCCCGCTGTTATAGACTACCTCACCAACAAGCACTACAGGTATGCACTCAAACATACACTGACGTGCAGAAATACATGCACAATGTTTTCACCATCACCCACTTTGTCTCCTCTGTCTCTCAGGTTCACCGAGCCAAAGCCAGGCCTCGTCCTGGTTTCGTTGAAATGAAAACAAATTGCTTTATTGGATTTAAACTCAAGCTGCTATGGAAAACAACGCTCTGTTTGCCTCACTTTAACTCCACATTTATTATAATATAGAAAATATGGTGCTTTCAGTCAGCTCTACTCATTTCAGTCTTACTTTTTTATTTAGTCTCCTCTCTCCCATTTTAAGACATTGCTAATCTTTATTCAGTTCTTAATCAGGCCATTTTTTCAAGAGAACTGTATTTATGTAAAAGAAATAATGCATCCTTATAGCTAGAATGTATATTTATATTTAAAGATGATGTAGGATGACGCTTTCAATTTACCTTTGTCTTTTAAAGAGTTTATAAAATCCATGTTAAAAGGCTTGACTTTAAACAAGGGGTTATTTAGTATTATTATGAGATCACTGCAGAGTCTTTTTTGAGACAAACATTTTATCAAACTTTAATTGAATCATCATTGCGTATTGTTTGAAGATGTGAGACAATTTATGTATTTTATGTGACGCCATTTCTAGTTTGACTCTAATCAGAGGTTTTCTTCTTATAAGAAAGAAAATGTGTTTTCCTGTTTGTGCTGTTTTACAGTGGATCTTTCTCACCAGGAGGTGAGGACTAAACTCCTAAGTTGATCAGAGGTCATGAAGTAGTTTGAAGAACCTCCGCTGTGAGGTGGAGGTTTACAGCTGCCTCAGCTTGAAACTGTAGCCATTTACATGTACTACGTGGTTGTACACACACTCACTGGGCCAATTTTAGCTGCTGCTGACATAATTACACTCAGTTTTCTTTTCTTTTTAGGCCAGTTAGTTATTTCAGCATATTCCTCTTGTTTTTGAACACATTGTGCCAAATTTTCTAGGAGTTGTACTACTCAGGTTGCTACCATTATTGGTAGGTTTGGAGTTGTTTTTTTGTTTTTCTTAACCGTTGTGATCTTTTTCATAAAGGTGAAACTATGATGACAGATTTTACAGAATGTACATAATGTTACAGAAAACATTAATGCTAAAGAAAATATTGTATTTTTTTTATTCATTGGTCTAAGGTTTTACATAAATGACTGTATATTGTAATAAAATTGTATGTGTTTACAGTTTCTTGTTGGTGTGGTCTTATACTATTTATCTTTTGAGGCAACAGCTTAATGTATTAAATGCCCACACTAATGTATTTTTGACTTGGCTATAAATTTGTTTGCCTTTCATGCATTATTCTGATGAAGAAAAATTATAAATGTCCATTACTTAAGTTGAAAATGGTTGAAAACATTTACAACTGCAACTTTAGAAATTATTATTGTACCACTTGGAAAAGTAGAGGAAATAGAATATTTGTCATAAATATGACAGGGAAAGCCATTGGGGTTTGTTTATGGGGTAAAAATCAGGCAAAAGACACATGAAATGTTTGCTTTTCAAATTTAATGTAATAAGTTGTTAAATTAATGACATCAAAAAACCAAATATCAAGTAGTATGATTTAAGAGTATGAAAAGCTCAAGGCTGTTATGTTGAATTTCCACAGAAAATCTAAGATTATTTTTCATAAAACATTCTGGGTTAGTCTATGATAAATTATGTTCATTTAGAAGAAATGACTGATACACAGCTTGGCCAAAAAAACCCAACAATAATATCCCTGGACCTTTAATATTTCCTGTTCTTTTTTTCTTTCATTCACAGTGACATCATTTAGATACAATGTCACAACATTTATTTCCATATTTTTTTGTTCACATAATGTTGATAAATCAACCTGACCTACTTAAGCAACCTCAGCTCATAACACTACCCCTACAAACTTGTAATGTAGGCACTAGTCATGATGGGTAATCACTTCATCCACCTCTCTTGTCACCCTGACACATCCATCACTCTGGAACAGGGACAATCTGGACTCATCAGAACACATGACCTTTATCCGTTCAACACAGTTTAATCTTTATGCTTTCAAATTGATGGATGTTTCAGAAATAAGAAGCCACACACTGCATCAGTTTGGGTCAGGGGTGCCTTAAGGGGGAGAGGCCCATAAATGACATTAGTCACAGTCAGTTTTTTTTCTTTTTTTTTTTTTTTTTTAAATCACTGTATCACCATCACTGTCTATTTTCGTTGGTTTTGTTATTTGCAAAAAATAATAAAATCCAGTCAGCCTCTGCTAGCACCAGAACAGATGATGGGGCAAAAGCAGACAGAATTTAAATTTACTTCCATCCAAAATGTAAAACTATATTTTATTTGTAATTGTATATTATTAATATAAAAAAAAAAAATGTAATAGTGTTATTATTAAACATTTTGCGAAAATAGAAAAGATGGCTTTCTACTTTCTCTTCTCTTACACAAAAGCATAACATTTATTATAATATTGATCGAATATTGATCCACGTCTGCACAGTGTTATAATATTAAGGTTTGCATGGTTTCGGGCAGTGAAGTGGAGGGGCCCAAAGTGAGATTTTTTTTTTTCACGGGGCCCCAACTCCCTGGTTAGGTTTAGAGAACTTGTAACAACTGAAACATCAATCACTGCAGTATCTAAGCCATCTAGTGGAATGATCTGAACAATTTGGTTGGATAAATAATAGTAATTTTTTCTTTTTTTTTTTTTTTTTTTTACATTATTAAGAAATCATTCAGCTGTTGCATCTGTACAACATTAAGGCTATTTATATTACCATAATGATCTTAAAGTGCAGGGAGTGTACACTGTAAAAAAAAAAAAACAAAACGTAAAAAATAGTAATATTCCAGCAGCCGGGGTGCCGAAAAGATATTGTAAAATAACAGAAAATAACCATCTCATAAAAATATGGTAATTTTCCATAATTAAAATACAATTTTTTGCCCTAACTTTACATGAGATTTTGCATTTTTTTGGTGTGACTTTTTAATGTTTAATAAAGAATATTTACATGTATTAAAACAATCAAATTACCTATAAACATATAAATAAATAATTTTCAATGAGATTAAGTTGTACAATCCACTGATAAAAACTTTGACAGTGTATCAGTGCTTATACATCTTATGCATTCACAAAATACATTTATTCAACATTTTTGTTGTAATTAGACAAGATATTTGTCAATTAACAAACAAGTCTTGTTAAGCTTACAGAACAAATACTTCTTTTACGGTTAATTGTAATTTTATCTCGTTTTATTATTTTTATTACAGTATTAAACTTTAAATTAACAGTTTAATCTCATGAATAGAAAAGAAATATTTGTTTTTATGACTTGATCTTTATTGAATTTTTCCTTTACATATGAAAAAATAACAAAAAAAGAGCAAAATAACAGTAAAACAAAAACACAAAATAAAATAAAATTAAAAAAAGGTTTTAGGCCATAGATGCTATATATTTCCACACTTTATGCCAGTTGTCAATGCCAGTACACTGAAAGCATTTGGACAATCTCCGATCAGATGAAACATAAATAATAACAATAACAATAATAATAACGATGTCAATAATATACATATATATGGTTACAACAGTCATTACTTATCACTAAGTCCAGTTAACATTCTTCAGCTGGAAATGTCATTGACCTGTGTAGGAGAAGTAGCGGGCCCATTTGTCATTATAATCATCTACTCTATTTAACAGTCTATAAGATAATCTTTCAAATGCTGCCAATTGACCAAGAGAGATATACCACTGGGAAAAAGTTGGAGTCGATGGAGCCTTCCACTCCCTTACTAAGAGTTTTCTCCCCAACATGATGGCAGTTTGTACCCATTGCACAATAGAGGAGGGCAAAAAACTCAAAACAGAAGGATCCCCTAGCACATAAAGCCTATTGGTAAAGGGAATGCCCTGAGCAGCAACTTTCTCCACTACAGTGTGAACCGAAGACCAGTATTCCTGGATTTTGGGGCATTCCCAGAGCAGAAGAGTGCCACTATCCTGCTGGCACTTCCAACAGGAATCAGTCCCCGCTAGCCCCACTTTCTGTAACCTAGAAGGCGTCCAGTAAACTCGGTTTAAGATCTTAAATTGAACCAACCTTGATTGTAATTCTCGCAACAATTTTTTCATATTCTTAAGAATTCTACTCCACTCATCTTCTGAGAAGCTGATTTTTAAGTCAGTTTCCCATGTTCTTTTGAGAGATAGTATATTAGGCTCAGAGGCTGATAGTAACACTTTATAATAAACTGATGCCTCATGTCCACTTCCAAAAACATTTTTTATGTCCTCCAAAGTGTCACAGCTCAAGGGGGGCTTTGTGGGTGAGCCAAATGTTTTTACCACCAAATGTCGCAACTGTAGGTATTTCCAAAAATCCTGCCGGGGTAAATTATAATCCTGTGCTAGTTTTTCGAAAGATTTCAATGTATTGTTTTCATATAAATCCCCCAATACTATTATACCTCTCTGAAACCAAGACTTCCAAAAAAAGGTGACTTAGCAATGCGGAGTTTGGGATTGTGCCAAATACCAGCAGCTTGATTGAGGTGAGGGTCAAATTTAAAAGTTTTGGACATTATCTTCCACACTCCTTTCAAGTGAGACAGGACAGGATGTGACTGATTGTGAGGAGCAAGATTAGAAGATAAACTATAAAGTGGTGTAAATGGTGAACAAGCTATGCTCTCAAGATAGAACCAGGGGGGTGCTTTCTCAGGGGGGTAAGAACCAATGTGCCAAATGCCTAAGAGAAAAGGCATAATGATAAAGGAGTAAATTAGGGAGCCCAAGTCCACCTTTGTCCACTGGCTTCTGTAGTTTTCTCAAGTTCAATCTTGGTTTTTTATTGTTCCATATAAATGAATTACAAAGTTGGTCAAATTGTTTAAAATAATTCCCAGGAACATTAATAGGTAGAGCCTGCAGCAGATAGTTAAACTTAGGTGTACAGACCATTTTTATTACATTTACCTTTCCCCACATAGAGATTCAACTGGGACCACCAGTCTATATCAGCTCTCATCCCACTAAGTAGTGGTTCAAGATTTATTTTTATTAAATCTGAGAGATGTGGTGGGAAGGTAATACCTAGATACTTAATGCCTTTCTGAGGCCAGGAGAACATACCAGTTGGAAACAGAGTTTTGGTACAACAACAAGTTAACAGGAGGGCTTCTGACTTGGTCCAGTTTACTTTATAACCCGAAATATCTGAGAATTTATTTATCATTGCGAACAAAGGGGAAAAGGAATGCTCTGGATCTGATACAAAAAGAAGAATGTCGTCGGCATACAGCATAAGTTTGTGAGACTTGCCCCCTATGCTAATGCCTGGAAACATGGGCTCCTTACGGATAGCCACTGCTAATGGTTCAAGGGCCAGGGCAAAAAGGAGTGGGGAAAGGGGATCCACCTGCCTAGTGCCTCTACCTAGTTCTAAGGGAGGACCTATTACACCATTTGTAAGTACAGAAGCCTAAGGATGTGAATATATAAGCCGGATCCAACTGATAAAACTGTTACTGAAGCCGAAGCATTCCAAGGTTATGAATAAATATTGCCATTCAACTCTGTTGAAGGCCTTTTCGGCATCCAACGAGACCGCCGCCATAGGAGACTGACTCTCCTGAACTGCCCACATGATATCAATCAACCTCCTAATGTTATCAGCTGAAGAGCGTGATCGTGTAAAACCGACCTGATCTGCATGGATAAGAGAGGTTATTACTCGGTCTAATCGATTAGCCAGGATTTTAGATAAAAGTTTGCTGTCATATGAAGTGAAACTTACCGGTTGGTAGCTTTTATAATCAGATGCATCTTTATCTGTTTTTTGAAAATGAGTGTGATAATGGCCTCAGGCAGAGAAGGTGGGAGCGCTCCCTTTTGGAAGGATTCATTATAGGTATTTAGTAGTAAAGGTGCCAGTTTTTCAGGAAAGGATTTATAAAACTCAGCTGTAAAGCCGTCTAAGCCTGGAGCCTTACTTGAGGGCAGGTGTTTAATAACACCAACTATCTCCTCAATGGTAATGGGAGAATTCAGATATTCAAGCTCGTCAGCTGTCACCTTAGGGAGATTTAGGGGTAGAAGAAAATTTTTGATGTCATTCTCTGAAGCGTTTGACTCTGAGCTATAGAGGTCTGTATAATATTTGGTAAATGTAACATTAATTCTTCTAGGCTCAAAAAGGAGATGTCCATTATTATCTTTAATGACTGAAATAGTGTTCATAGCTTCCCTCTGTTTAATGTACACTATATTGCCAAAAGTATTTGCTCACCTGCCTTGACTCGCATATGAATTTAAGTGACATCCCATTCCTAGTCTATGGGGTTCAATATGACGTCAGTCCACCCTTTGCAGCTATAACACCTTCAACTCTTCTGGGAAGGCTGTCCACAAGGTTTAGGAGTGTGTTCATGGGAATTTTTTACCATTCTTCCAGAAGCGCATTTGTGAGGTCACACACTGTTGTTGGATGAGAAGGCCTGGCTCTCAGTCTCCGCTCTAATTCATCCCAAAGGTGTTCTATTGGGTTGAGGTCAGGACTCTGTGCAGACCAGTCAAGTTCATCCTCACCAGACTCTGTCATCCATGCCTTTATGGACCTTGCTTTGTGCACTGGTGCACAGTCATGTTGGAAGAGGAAGGGGCCAGCTCCAAACTGTTCCCACAAAGTTGGGAGCATGGAATTGTCCAAAATGTCTTGGTATGCTGAAGCATTCACAGTTCCTTTCACTGGAACTAAGGGGCCAAGCCCAGCTCCTGAAAAACAACCCCACACCATAATTCCCCCTCCACCAAACTTTACACTTCCAACAAGTATCGTTCTCCTGGCAACCACCAAACCCAGACACATCCATCAGATTGCCAGATGGAGAAGCGTGATTCATCACTCCAGAGATGCAGTGCCGGATGCAGTGGTGTAAAGCACGCCTCCACTGCTCTAGAGTCCAGTGGCAGCATGCTTTACACCACTGCATCTGGCGCTTTGCACTGCACTTGGTGATGTATGGCTTGGATGCAGCTGCTCGGCCATGGAAACCCATTCCATGAAGCTCTCTGCGCACTGTTCTTGAGCTAATCTGAAGGCCACATGAAGTTTGGAGGTCTGTAACAATTGACTCTGCAGAAAGTTGGCGACCTCTTCGCACTATGCGCCTCAGCATCCGCTGACCCCGCTCTGTCAGTTTATGTGGCCTACCACTTCGTGGCTGAGTTGCTGTCGTTCCCAAACACTTCCACTTTCTTATAATACAGCTGACAGTTGACTGTGGAATATTTAGGAGCGAGGAAATTTCACGACTGGATTTGTTGCACAGGTGGCATCCTATCACAGTTCCACGCTGGAATTCACTGAGCTCCTGAGAGCGACCCATTCTTTCACAAATGTTTGTAAAAGCAGTTTGCATGCCTAGTTGCTTGATTTTATACACCTGTGGCCATGGAAGTGATTGGAACACCTGATTCTGATTATTTGGATGGGTGAGCCAATACTTTTGGCAATATAGTGTATCACACAAAGGTAGAATACGAACTGGCACAGGACAGAGGGAAACACAGGGCTTAAATACATAAGAGGGACAGGAGAAAACGAGACACAGGTGTAGTGAATCAGGGCGCGGAAAGGTAATCACACAGGTGGGAGTAATTGGGAACAGGAAGCAAAGACACCAGACATGACACACGAGGAGGACTTAACAAAATAAAACAGGAAATGACAGACAAAACCAGACTAACGTCTGGAGGCTGATGTGACAGTGAGGACATAAAGCACAGAGACTCCAGGGAAGAAGACAGTTCTAAATAATCCCAAAGGCATCAATTACTGATATGTGAGGGATTTAGGACTGTTTGAAACTGACCAAGTCTTTTTTCTGGTATATTTTTCCCCACTACATTTTTTCCTGTTTTTTTTTTTGCCCCACTAAATTTTCCTGGTATTTTTTCCCACTAAAGTTTTTTCCTGGTATTTTTTCCCCAGGTATTTTTCCCCCCACTATTTTTTTTTCCCTGTTTTTTTTCCCCACTATTTTTTCCTGGTATTTTTCCCCACTCAATTTTTTTCCTGGTATTTTTTCCCCACTATTTTAACCTGGTATTTTTCCCCACTAATTTTTTGCCTGGTATTTTTTTCCCCACTATTTTAACCTGGCATTTTTCCTCACTAATTTTTTGCCTGGTATTTTTTTCCCCACTAAATTTTTTCCTGGCATTTTTTTCCCCACTAAAGTTTTTTCCTAGGATTTTTTCCCCACTGCGACAGCCCCGCACCTTTTGGGCACTAGGGGCACTGTCAGTTTTCTTTTTCAGATGGAGATGGCCTGATTGATTGGACCTGTGACGGGCCTATTTAAGCAGGTCAACATGGAAGCTCACTCTCTCTGTGGTCTGGTCTTGGTTCTGCTCGCTGCCTTGCTCTGGTCCCCATGCTCCTCTCCACTGGTGTTTTGTGTTGGAGTATATTGGTTTTGGTTGTTAGTTTGATTTAATAAACCTTTGTGACATTTTTACCACCTCCTCCGTCTCTATCTTTGTCCAACCTCAGAGCCGGGTCGTGACGGGGCTCGTCCGTTCCTTGTGTGGCAGGTGCAGGGAAGGTAGGTGACAACACCACCTGGGGAATTGCACCCCAGGAAATTACTGACAGGCTCACAGGTTCAAATTTAACAAATATCACAGGGGGCATAGATGGTTCCAATTTAAAACAATTTATTGAACCAACAAAATATTAAAAAAAAAACACTACTACTACTACTACTACTACTACTACTACTGTACTAGCTAGCTAGCTAGCTAGCACGTGGCCCATAAGTTGAACAGGGCCGGGGCTTACCACTAAGGCGGGGATCCAAAAAAAAAAAAAAAAAAAAAAAAAGGGGGACTGCAAACCATCACCCGTGAAACTGCCCACCAAAGAGAACGGGAAGCTGTGAAGAAAATCCACCACCAGGGATCATGCTGCTGCCCTAGGCCCAGGGCACCAGTTAAAAAGAAAAAAAAAAAAAAAAAAAAACAGGTCCACGTGCTGCACCCAACCCCTCCACTGAAATGAATAATACAATTAATCAAACTATAATAATAATAATAATAATAATAATAATAATAATAATAATAAACAAAACAAAACACAATGACCTAAACTAAGAATACACAAAACACTAAACAAAAAGAAAAAAAACAAAAACAAAACAAAACTAAAAATTCAATTAATGAGAAACTTAACCATAAGCTCAAGTTACTGAACGGAAAAATAAAGTAATATAATAATACAAAAAGAAAAAGAAACAAACCAAAATTCAATTAGACAAACACAATATAACAGACAGAAGAAATACAATGCAATTAATAATAAACACAACCCTATAATTCACAAGAATAGAACCAAAAAAGAACAATAAACAATATAACAAAAGAGTCACTGAAACGACATCAACTAAATACAGATCAACTGAATGAAAAAGAAAGAAATAAACGCCCAGAGAGGGGAATGGCGCATCCGCGTCGCTCCGTAGATGCCAGCCACGAGCTGGAATTCCATTTATTGTTTTTTTTTTTTATATACATATCATTTCTGAAGATTTACATAGGGTATGTCAGCGACTGGTACAGTATTTCTTCAGTGGAGGCACCACGCAAGTTTATTTAAATCATAGGCCTACTGTTCTAAGTGCAAGGAAAATTCCCTAACTTTAAAAGTAGACAGGAAAACCTGTAAATTCATCATTACCAACTGGAAACCCAGGACCCTGTGTGTTTGAGTGTGACCTAATTGTAAGTAAGGCACGAAAAAGGGGTTACATATATATATATATATATACTGTCCAGTGAATCCCGGTGAATACGTAAAGGTGTTGTTGTAATCGGATAGGACCTTACTCGAATGAGACTCGATCAAGAAATTTCGTTTGTTTTGAAGAATCTGTGTACTCCATGTATCACTGGATTTGAGCAATATGTGTTGTTGTGAAGTGAGCAAAAATTTTTATTTGCATTCGCATAATTTTAATTTTGGTAAATTTTTTATGTGTTCACATTTTGCACAAACTATTATGTAAACAAAGCCAACTCATTTCCATTACATCGAATTAAAGTTCAAATAAAATATTTCACAAAAAGCCACGTCATTTCGCATTCTTTTTTTTACTTATTAAAATCAAAGAGAGTCATATTTCATATAGAGCGCTTGCAATGGAAAAAATGAAATATAACCTTGTTTTCTTGTTTATTTAAAGTGGTTGTATGTTGGGGGGGGGGGGGCAAAATCAACTGGGGGGTAAAAATCAGCTGTTACACCGGTTGCTTCACTACGCAAACGGGATTGAGTGTCTACATACCCACCACCAGTAGACACCTGAAGACTAGGGGGGAGCTTAGAGAAGGTTCTGGTAGGCAGATAGAGGGACTGGCTGCGGTGGCTCTGGGGTGTGTTCTGGCTGTTTGCTCAGGTGTTCAGGTGAGTTCTGTTTTTTTCAGGTAGGTTGAATTCAAATGGCCTCGGTAGAGGACTTTCTGTCTGCTCCGTCGGAGGAGTGGTTAGACAGCTGTTCGAATGAGCAACTGCTTAAGATTGCTGAACATTTTGATGTGGATGTGGGTGATACGCGGCAGATAGGTGTTATGATACAGATCATTAAAGGAAACCTGTTAGAGAGCGGCCTTCTTCAGTCTAAGCCTCAGGTTGGCTTGGCTGTTGATTCTGGTGCTGCGTCTGTCTCTAAAGATGAAACCAGCTGAAGCCAGTTCCTTTACCACCTCCCCAGGGACGTGTCTCGCCACAGCCGCGCGCGCCCCCCCCTTCAATGTCACCGTTGTCCTGCAGTGGCGAGGCCCTCTGGTTAGCTTGGTTAGCACTAGCTGGTTAGCACGTATTATTCCCCCCGGCCCCAGAGCCGGGTTTGGCAGAGTTTCTGGTGACATTCGGCATAGTAACAGCAGAGAAGCACCAATCCCAAATATTATGGTGCAAAGTCCAAGACTCTGTCGCGTTTCAGAAGAATATATTCAGGGGGATAGGAGCAGCCGGCTCTCAAGCAGCCGTACTCGCCAAGCGCGTCACGTGACTCCCGTTTTATTTTATTTTTTTCACAGTATTAAACTTTAAATTAACAGTTTAAGCTCATGAATAGAAAATAAATATTTGTGAAATTACGATACATTTGCAAATGTATTTTAACTGTATTTTTTGTGAAAAAAGAAAAAAATTCTTTTAAAAAATGGAAATTTTATGGTCATTCACAGTTTAAGTTTTTTCATGTTATTTTACATTTGACATGTAAAATCACAGTCTGTTTTTGTAATTTCATTGACATTTTCCTGTATCTTAATAATACAGAAAAAATCTGTAAAATAAACAGTGAAAATTCTGTTAAAATTCTGTTAAATTACACTTTTTTTTTACAGTGTAGTGCATCATATGTGGTTTCCTCACTTAAATGACAGCCTAACCTTTTTTTTTTTTTTTTTTTTTTTTTTTTGTACAATTACTTAATTTTTTTATCCGCTTCAAGTTCAGCCAAACACCTTCAAAATGTCTGGAATGTCTGGTGCGCACTTCACTGCTGCGTAAAGTGGCAAATTAGTACAAATTCTTAAAACACACACGCACGCACGCGCGCGCGCGCGCACACACACACACACACACACACACACACACACACTGTAGATATGATAAAGGCACAGCTGCTGCGGGGGAGGTATGCAGTAAACTCCGTCACACCTCCAAACTCCAACAAGCGGATGCGTTCAACTTTTCTTCTCTGTTTTTTTTTTTTTTTTTCTCTGTGCCACTCACCCTCGACGTTACTGAGCAGGTACCGAATTATCTCATCTCATTGTCGGCCCTAATAACGGGCAAGGGTTATCTGTACGTTAGAAGAAAACCAGATCATCAGGTTTTAGTTATTATAACACATTCCTGGTGCGTAAAAGTTTGGCTCTTTGTGTTTGACTTGTCTGCGCCCTGAAGTCAGTGAACGCGGCATTAGCCCGCATCCGCCCGATAGATTGACAAGCCTCACAAAAAGGTAAGTATCTGTTCTTTGTCTCTGGTTTGCTTCATTCAGACGCAACAGTATGTGGTATAGGCTGTAAAGTTAGGCTTCTGTATTGTACTGTCTTCTGTTCAGCAGGTAACCAGATTACTATAAGGCAGACCTATCCATGAGGGCCAAATTCAACAATGGAACTTAATAAAGACAGAGAATAGTCAAAGTTACTTTCTTAATAGTATAAATATTAATTAAAATAAAGCACAGTCTCTTATCAGTAGTATTAAACTATGGTGTAGTCCTGTGCTATGATTTAGAAAGGTCAATTATGGGGGGAAAGTGTGACTAAAGTGTCCCGAAAGTCTTTCCATCGGTGAGTGTATGATATCACAAGTGGTTTTCACTTGCCTACGTGGTTGTTTTTTTGTTTTTTTGTTTTTTTTTTTTTAATATAAAAGACTTTAAAAAAAAATATATATATATATATATAAATAATTTTAGCCAGATGATTTAGTTCTTTATCATAAAACACAGAGCAGTCACAATAAATTAAAGCCATCATAGAGAACATCCTCACCCATTATAATATAATTAATACCTGATGGAAACTGTAGAAGTTAACATGGCTTCTTCTGTAAATCAAGTGATGAGAGACAGATAGGTCTTAGGTTTTACTGTCATTATTTCATCACAAATGGGTATGTCAACAATGAGTACCAAGTCTTTGGGAATAAGACAGTGAATTGTGGGTCACACCCAAGTATAAGAAACTTCACTTCCGTATATGATATGTAGCTTACTTTGGTTTAGATTTAATGCCTTATACTTTCACTTTTGTCTTCAAGTAGAAATTTTCTGTAATTTTTAATAAACTACCTCATATTCTCCTCTAGTATTACTTAAATCTAACGTGTGAAGGCTAGTATTTCTATTATGTATGGCCACGTTTGCTGCGTGATAAACATGTCTGAAAGTCCCATATATTGGCTTTATGAGAAGAAACTCATCTGACAGTCTGACATAAATGAAAATTCTGATTGGTGTCAACAATATATGCTTACATGTCTTGTCATACAGTTTTTTTCTGAGGAAGATGGCGAGTGGTAATGATTTTTTGACATGTACTGAATCTTCATGTCTTTTTCAGTTCACAGCTGAGAGGTTGGTCTTTGTTCAGTGGAATGATGGCAGTCGGGGTCGTCAAAGTGAAGGACCAGAATACGACAACACTGCAGAAAAGGAACGGAAGTAATGCAAGCGGAGGGTCTGGCATGAAGGTGTGAAGACCTAAGAGCTTATGTGAGGTGTAATCACATGTCAGAGAACTGCTGATTTTTTTAGACTGACTGTGTATGAGACAATAAAGAGCCGTCAGAGACTCATTGCACCAGTTCACCTGTCCTGTGGGAAAATAGAGACCCAAATCTAGGACTTGTCATTAAGTTTAGTTTCTATGAAAACTACCACTTCTATGCGGAAGTCCACACGGAGCGATCACTACCTGTGACTACCTCGTGGACCCTTCAGCTCAACAAGTCCTTCTAAAACTTCCCCTTTTTCCCATAAACGTCAAAAGGAGTGACGTCGCCGGAGATAACAATGAATGGCATTGAAGAGATGTCGGTGAAGTGTGTCCTGGTTGGGGACAGCGCTGTCGGCAAGACGGCCCTCCTGGTCCGCTTCACCTCGGAGACTTTCCCAGATTGTTACAAACCCACTGTGTTTGAGAGCACCGGGGTGGAGGTGTACATGGATGGTGTTCAGATCAGCCTGGGGCTTTGGGATACGGCAGGAAATGACAATTTTAAACAAATCCGGCCTAGATCTTTCCAGCAGGCCGACGTCGTCCTCATTTGCTACTCAGTGGCCAATCCAAACTCTCTGGCCAGTGTCCAACACAAGTGGATTGCAGAGGTTCGAGAGTATCTGCCCAAAGTTCCTGTGCTGGTTGTGGCGACTCAGACAGATCTGCGGGAGATGGGGTCACATCGGGTCCAGTGCATCTCACCAGCGGAGGGCAGGCGCGTGGCTCATGAGGTCCACGCTAAAGGCTATCTGGAGTGCTCCTCTTTGAGCAATCGTGGTGTTCAACAGGTGTTTGAGTACGCTGTAAGGACAGCTGTGAACCAAGCCAAGAAGAAGGGTCGACGACGAATGTTCAGCATTAACCAATGCAAGATGTTCTGACCTTAACTCAGTGGACCCTTTAGTAAAGACTTGTTTAATAATGTGAGTGTGATGTTCAAACTTGGAGAGGTACATAAACTCGAATGCAGGTTTTTGTAATAACCTCCTGTGATCCAACAATGCAATTTCAAGAATTTCACTGCTTTATTTAAAAGAAAAATGTTTCTGAAAAAATTGTTGCATCACCCTGTTTTCACCCAAGACAGTTATTTAATGCAAAAAAGCAGAAACTTTTACTTTCTTGGGTTTCAGTAGGTTTTAAAGGATTTTTTTTTTTCACTAGACTAGACTTCAAAGGTTTAACTACGGATGTAACAAACCCTTTTTGTAAATCTACACGTAAAAGTGTAATGTTTGTGTGATTGAGTGGAGAGAAAACAGGTTGTCTTTGACTCTTCTGATCTGTTTTTTAAGTGACCTACAGCACATTGCACGAAGGGAAGGTGATATCCTCTGCTAACTGGGTTCTAGAATAATCCCGCAACTCTTCCTGTTTTTTAAATTTTTTTTATATAAACACATGTAAAGCATTGACGATAATATCACAGCACAGGTTTCTTGTGTTTAACTAAGGTGCAAGTGAAACAGGAAAGAACATTTTAATATATCAGCCTTGGGTTTTATCACCAAGAAACAAAATCAGTGATTGATATGATCCAACTGAATGATTTTTCATCATGTGATAGAAATATTTGTCTGTTTGTTTATCAGCAGAGACTACATCAACATAGAAAGTCCAACTGGACACTTTTTGTGGTTCAACATACATTATACTCTCTTTATTTTTAAAAAAAAATATTTTGTTAGAAATGACCAGGAAATAAACTGTCACTAGGTCACAGTGTATTAAACAAACCGAATTTGTACTTTATTTTTTATGTTTATTTAAATCCCTGTTTTGTTTGTTAATTTTAACTACTGTACAACACTTAACACATATCTCATAAATATAATAAAATAATCCAAAATTAACAGTGTAAAGATGGTAATTAAGTAGCTGTCATTTATTTTTAAGAAATAAATAATCCTTCTAACATCAATATACTATAAAACTTTAATTTCAATAAACTGTTATCAAACATATGTTCATACATATAACATCATATACATGTAACATCTTTATGTTATTTCTAGGTATTGCTGTTTTTGTTTTTTATAAACTGCAACCTTCTCTTGGTGTAACACAAGGAAACAAGTTAAGAAATTGTGTTCTAAATATGTGTTTTAATGGTCACTGAAAAACACAAAAAACAATTAAAGTAAAAATGTGGATTCAGACATTAACATCAGTCTCTGCGGTCATTTCTCTTTTGGTCCCAAAAGTAACATTAAAAGAATGGTGTGCACTGTAAAAGGTACCTGAAAAATAATCTGTTTTGTGTATAAAATAGACTGTATTTTGTTATTAATGTTTGATTATTATAGATGTAGTTTATAAAAATGCACAGTGTTATGATCAGTGTTAGTTTTTTGAACTTGTATAATCCGAATGATAAACAAAGAGGGAGAAATCTGAATTCATTATTCACATTTTACTGAATGTTCATACACACATAGTATAAATCTATATTTGTATCTGTACAAATATGACTCTAGTGGGTTTCTTTAGGAGAATCAACTTTCACTGACAGTCGATAAATATTAAATTTGTGCCATTAGACAATTTGTTTAGAGATTTTCTTGAAGAATGTGATTTGACCACATTTCTTTTTTATCACTAAAAGACAACTTACATCTCAGTAAAATACAATTTCTTATTAACACAATACATTTTTAAAAACAGCTACGTCAAACACAGCTTTATAAGTTGTCAAGGAAAACATAGCTGAAGAATATAAACTACAATCATCTGATTTGCTGTGGGGGCTTAGTTTTTTTAATGTGGTGCTGCAAAGAAAGTTTTTATTTGCTGTAAGTTTGCAGTGGATGTAAAACAGCTGTAGGACATTTACACATAGAGTAACGATCTCAGTAAAGATAAGTAGTTTGTGTACTGAGAACTAGGCCTTTGTGTGTTTGTAGACACATGCACACGCAAACAAACTAAAACACGAAAGGTGATTTTCTTCACAGATACCTTTACACTTTAATCTATAATCTATTTAAGTTAAATATTATTAACCAATTGAAAATTTGCTGTCGGACGTCAATATGTAGAACATCTTCTACCAATAGTGACTGAAAATAAAAAGACATAAATATACAGTAATTTAGTTGTTTTAGTAGATTTGTGTTTCTTGTTTGCCTGCATTTTAGCCGAATGCAAGACTTTGCGGATCTATTTCTTTCTCAGCCGCTAAACAGCAGGAGATGAAGCGACGGTTGTTTAAAAACTCTATCTGTATTAAATATTTAAAATAATGACAGTATGATAATGGGAGCACAAAGACAACAACCAGGAAAACATTCAGAGAAGTTGCTCCTGCCCCCGTCATTTTGTCTCCCGCTCTTTCTGTCTCTTTTTTTCTGTCTTTGTGGTGTTCAGAGCTGCTGAGGATGAGAGGCACAAAACAGGCATATCAAGGATATGCTGAAAAACACCAAACCACATCCCAGCACACACATATATGAACATTATACAGCTGAACGCAGAAACAATCTATTACTTTTCTATTTCAAACACAAAACACACAGTTTACATATGCTGTGAACAAAAAGACACTCAGACCACCTGATGACACCAGCACAATACTTGTATGACAAGTGGCCTCAAAACATCTTCTATATTACAAGAAAAATCTATAATAATCAAAAATGTTTCTTGAGAAGTTGCTAGGAGTCATATCTTGTTTGTTTTATATCTCAGATGACAAGAACCCATATTAGTTTACTGACAGCTGTTATGTTAAATGTACCACATAGATACAAATATAATCATATAATACAACTTTTCTCTGAAGTAAATTAAAGTAGAAATCTTGTTTTTGAGCTACTTTTGAAGGTAAATGCAGCCCCGCTTTAAGAGCTCACACGGTCTAAATGTCTGCTGTGGTCAGATCTTTCATCTCTCATTGTGCTTTTCTCCCACAACTACCACAATACCTTATACTGTCACACACACAGTATATAAGTCTGCACTAGAGCCACTTCACAGTGAGTGGGTAGAACTGTAGAGCTGCTTCTCATGAATCACTAATGTCAGCCATTAACAGAAAATGAAGACGTCCCTCCTGTAATTATATCTTCATTCTCCTCTCGTAACATGCTACACATATATATATAAAATACGTGTATTTATCCAGGCACACACACTCTGGAGAAAAAAACTCAAACTTTATGTTACACCAAGAAGACGGGTTTGGAACGATCAGCTGATGAACATTTCTCTCTTTTTCTACATATGTGTGCAGTAGTCTTGGGCCTTCTTCAGCTTTGTTGGTTTCAGACTTTTCTTTAGATACAACTAGGACATACAGCCACATAGCATTAAAACAAACCAAAAAAAATCATAACAAATGGTGTGTACAGGCTTAAATCAGTATTTAGTGTGACCTCTGTTTTGTTTAGAAAAATGAGTACAACCATGTCTTGAATGAAGCCTGTATTAAAAAAACCCTGAAACTCGATGCCGTAAATTTCATATTGTCTGAACAAAATATGTTTATATATATATGTATATATATATATATATATATATATATATATATATATATATATATATATATATATATATATATATATATATATATATATATATATATATATATATAATTTATTTTATGGTTTATTTAACCACTTGACATCCTGACTGAGATTAAAAATCTCCTTTCCAAGAAGGACCTGGCCAAGAGAGCAGCATAGACACTGTTACAACAATAAACAAAAAACAAACAACTTTCCTACATTACAAATACAAATGTACAATATCTAGTTATGTACAATAAAATAAGATCAAGAAGAATGAGGACAAATTAAAAAAGGATTTGAATGCAAATTTAGGAGTAATCACCTTGATTAAGAGTAGCTACTAATTTCTTGATTTTTTAAAACATACTTGAATTCTGAAGTAAATTTAAAACAGTTTCAGGTCTGTCTGTAATCTATTCTAGTTCGTAAGACTATAACACTTTTGCACATTAGGGTAAACCTCAAGGATGAAGAAAAAATATGCTGTATGACAAGTACGTACATCTTAACACTACTTGACAAGCCTGCCTTATACCTACCTTATAACTGAAAAGCTGGTTTTGTAAAGTAATGTTAAAGTCTGACCTAATTCTAAGTATATCATTAGTTTCTCTCAAGAAACGCTACTAATATTACATCAGCTATGTCTTGAGCTGTCTGTGGCCAATAACCAGACCTTGAAAACGCAGGTCAAACTTAGAAAATTTGCAAAAAGTTCCCAAAATTAGCAGGCTTTGTCTCTTTATGAGTCAATGATCACATCTTTTAAAGAGTGTTTTCAGCAGCTAAACCACATTTGTGCTTCAAATGACCTGCAGTCTCCATTTATCACTGTGTATATGCCAGTGTGCCTAACTCATGAGTTGTTAATAACTTTGGACAATGATACTGCTCTCAGACCCACAGGAATAAACTTTAACACTGCTGGTTCTGGTCTCTTGATGGAATTTGTTAACAATGAAATACAAAGCATATGACATCAAAACTTATCATTTGACATTTAACTTGTCATAATAGAGACATCTGTTCAATATGAGTGTCAAAACCACATCTGGGTTGCTCAATCTGTTTGAGAATGCTCCTTCTGTTTGAGGTGACTTTTAGTGCTGCAGGTGTTCATAAATCAGCCGAAGTCAGGCCGATAGTCACGCTGAACAGAACACACACGCACTTCCTTAGCAACTGCGATCTTCAGTCTGAAGCTCATTTTACTCAATCACACACTCTGATCTGTGCTATCGTTATACTCACAAATTTAGTGTGTGTCCTCTTATACACATACATCATGTCATACATTGAACTTCTCAGGTCTTTGCGTCTTCCTCTCTCAGTTTCTTTCTATCTATCTCATACACAGGAAACACCTGTTCTATGTGAGCTCAGTACCACAGAAGCTCAGTTACACACTCATGCATCAGCATAGTATTCTGCAGAATGACAGAGAACAGCTATGTCAGGAATATTATCTTTTTTTGGTGAGGTTTTGGGGCAAAATGTCATACTAACACTGGTAGAAATAAAAAACGGTGCAATAATAGTAGTACAGCAATATATAGTCTCAATTAAAGCATTACGACAGTTTTTGACAATTTAGTTTTATTCAAAAGACAAAACTACTGAAAGAAAATGCTGCTCAAAGAGGTTTGTTATTTCATGAGGCAAAATTGGAAGGAGAAACACGACAGATGACACAGAACAAACCCTGTGACTCTCCAACAGGTGGTTTTATCTACAGTATATCAATGACACTTCATTAAAAGACATTACTTTAAGAAGCTGATGCTATTTCACATACAACATCATTCCATTGGTTTGTTTTCCTCAAAGAGCTCAGTATGTAAAACATACAACCAAATATATCATCTTATTTTTTACTTAAAGACATCTATTGCTAATTGGTTCCTTCTTTTTCTCCACATTTTTCCTTTGTACATGCATTCACATTTTATTCATCATGGAACAGATAAATTAATATGAACGCTCATCTTTATGTGACACTAGGGTCAACTGGGCTGCAGCTCTTCTGAATGTAATTATAATCAGGGTTTAGATTGGAAGAACAGCACAGAGACGTCTATTATGTTGAACGTGTTAAAGTGCATTTTAACAAGTTGGAAAACAAAGCACTGCTCTCTGTCACAACACTTCCCTTTTCTTTTAAGACTTTTCACTGTGCCAAGGTAAATAATCACTATAAGTTACAAAATACAATAATAACCATTGATTAATTAATTAAAATATTAAAAATACTTAATTACATTACTTAAACCAAAAGTTGTACTAATCAAATCGCACAGAAGCAAATTTCACCTTACACCCTGAAGATGTAATTTCCCCTTCTCTCCATGTATGACATTAAAGTGATCTATCAGAGCCAACGTTTATCCTACTACTACTACTACTACTATTACTATTACTACTACTACTACTAATAATAATAATAATAATAATAATAATGGCAGCTTTCTTTATCCTCTTAGTAGCAGCAAAATAATATACAAGACATACAGCAACCGCAAAAGATGATTTATTGTTCTGTAGGAGCTGGGCATAAATAAATTAAAATAAAATAAAAGATGGCATATGATACAAAGAGTAAAAAAGCAAAATGTGACACTGAATTAAAAGAGTAAAAGACATAAGTTATTAGTAAATAAGTAACAAGATGAAAAACCTCAAGACCACTGTTTATTGGGATGTTATTTCACTTGTGAGAGAAGTTGAAAGATTATTTTCCCGGATTGTGTTACAGAGGTCAGTTAGTTTGCCTCTCTTTTGCCACTTAATTCACAGATTATAGATAAAGAGGTTAAAATGCCCTATTGTCACTGATCAAATACCAGTGTAGAGCTTTTCTGTCATTATGTTAAAGATTCCCATTTACAGAATGAAATCTGATCCTGGATCTGTGGAAGTTCATGTGGCCTGTATGACATGTGTGACATGCTGACTGACATGTGTGTGTGTTTGTCTAGAATGACCTGAGTGTAGGTAAGAAAGTGTCACTGTATGTGTGTGATTGACACATGTCATTAGCTGTGTAATGCAGTAAGCTTCAGTGTGTATGTGTGTGACTGTGTCGTACAGCTGATTCTGGTCATGTACACAAGTGGATAGGGCTGCAGGCATCAGATTTCACCTAGAGCCTGTGTGCTATGTGATACTGCAGTGTACCTGTATGTGTGTGTGTGTGTGTGTGTGTGTGTGTGTGTGTGTGTGTGTGAATGATAGCCCCAGGTCCTATTCCAGGGCAGCGATCACACACAAACACACATACAGAGACAGTGATCGAGGCAAACTGCAACTAACAACTAGTGAAGCATTCATAGTTTCTGACAGGATGTAAGATTCTCGGTTTTTCTGTGATCTCGGCTTGGTCGGCCTCAGTGGAGACGATGGAGCTCAGAATAAAGTGACAGCCTGCATTTGGACACAGGCTGTGTTGGTGACTGCTTTGCTGAATTATTGAACCCGCAGCTTGTGACTGGTTGAAAATGAGGAAGGCAGCGCTGATGGTTTGGATTAGCCTTTTGGTGCAAGGTCAGTTCTACATTATGGATCAGTTTGATGTCAATATCTGGCAGATAGACAGGCAAGAGTTAGTCTTGTAACTTGGCTTCACCTCTGTTTACAGTTTGAGTCAGCTCTGTCTTTATGTTGCTTTGCTCTGCAGCTCATTCATACCAAGACTCATTGGTTAATTGTCCTCATGTATTCTGATACTGTGCACTGTATGTACCATAAACACTTTCTTCTCTGCTTTTCCTCCTCAGTGTCCCATGGCGCCCAGGGGCATTATGCCCGAAAACTCCTGAATGACCTGATGGAGGATTACTCCAATGCACTGAGACCCGTGGAAGACACAGATGCAGCTTTAAATGTGTCGCTGCAGATCACCCTGTCACAAATCAAAGACATGGTGAGTACAGACCAAACATAACCACATATTACACACATATACTCTGACCACAGAAAATACCATTTCACTACTATACTTGAGGATACTGTGGTTTTATGGTAGAAACAAATGTAAGTCAAAAATGATCTTTATGTGTCCACTGTGAATGCATACAATAAAATTTAAAACATTTGGTGTGCTTGGATATCTGTTGTTAAGTCTAAAATCATCTTATGATTAAAGTGTTTATAAAAAGAAAGAAAAAGTAGCAAAAAACCTTACCAACTTTCTGTTATACATTACAGTACAGTCCTGTGAGAGTTACAGAAGACATCATTCAACACTTTTAGCAGAAACGTCAGGAAAAAAGGGCTGTCAAGAAATTTAGTATTTCACTTTTTCAGTAACATTTGATGCTTTCAAACTCCACCTCCCTAGCACCCATCAGAGATATAGAACTCAATACACAATATTTTTATAGAATAATACTCTAATGTGTAAAATGTAATGACTCTATCAATCAAAAACTAAAGGGCACGTGTGGTCTTGTGTTGAAACTTCTCTCTCCTATTCCTATATGAACCACTAGAGGTCAGCACTGAGTAGTTTTGAACTCAGACTGTATTGCAGAGCAATGGAGGGATTTTATTCACTGATCTGTAAGAACTGATTTAGCAAGAACAATGTGCAAGCTAAACTGACACCTCCCTGGGTCAGATATGTTGGTGATCTTGATCAAAGTCTGGGATTCCTCGATGTTACGCAGCTCCCTCTTTAATGTTTTATTTATGTGTTTGTGCGTGTGTGTGTGTGTGTATGTAGGACGAGAGGAATCAAGTGCTCACCACATACCTGTGGATCAGACAAGTGTGGCATGACGCCTACTTAAAGTGGAACAAAGAGGACTATGATGACCTGGAGATGATCAATATCCCCAGTGACCTGGTTTGGAAGCCTGACATTGTCCTCTATAACAAGTCAGTAACTAAAGACAGTTACAAAGTGAGGAAAAAGTAGGATAGCAAAGACAAACAAGTAGAGAAAAACACACTGAGGAAGAAACAATGAAAAGGAAACTGTGGTGCTATTAAATGCAAACAGAGACATAATGGCAGATTTCTGATTCTGTAGTGTTTTATCTGATTGTATGCATCTAAAGGTGGTTCCTGTTCACTTTATGTCTGTGTAGAGCAGATGAGGAGGCATCAGAACCATCCAACACCAACGTCAAGCTGCGTTATAATGGAGAGATCATCTGGGACTCTCCAGCCATCACAAAGAGTTCATGTGTGGTGGACGTCTCCTACTTTCCTTTCGACTGGCAGCAGTGCAACCTCACCTTTGGCTCCTGGACCTACAATGGAAACCAGGTTTGTTCATACAACCTGACATAGATGACAGACACCCCCCCACCCCCAAGAGCCCCCTGAACCTGGGTTTTATAGCTTCCATACAATTGCAATGTAGTTAATTACTTAGCAGTGATGCATCATAACATTTACTCAAATACTGTACATACTTGGGAATAATTTTGACTAATATAAGGTCAAGGTTAATTTCCTTTATTATCCCTGTAGGGAAATTGAGCCCCTGTGTTTTACCTGTCCTAATACACACAGTACCTAATTATGGTTGCTGGTTAATATTAATATTTAGCATAAGAAGCAGTGAGCTGCAATTGAAGGCACTCTTTCCATTTTATGTTTCTTCATACTTGTACTCCCTTCCATTTCAGTACTTTAAACATTGTGCTTTTTGGTCCATTACATTTGCCTAATCCCCATACACTTAACATATGCTTATATGACACAATGCAGTACTAGACCATTAATCTAACCAGTAGAATCACAGTATGTAAAATTGCTTGCAACATCAAATTGTTAAGGTGTAGATGACATCCATATGACAGAGAATCTTAAAACACCGATACAGAACCACATGATGTTCTGAAATTATGATTGTTTTACTTTGAAAAGTCAATATCTGTTTAAAGCTTCTTAACACATCTGTGTGTGCTTAAAATTAATGAGACACAACTAAGGCAACCTTAGCTTAAAGGAGTGATATTTTGCTTCTTTAAATGGAATTATGCATTTTATAACATTTCCCTGTGGTCTACATAAACTGTAAATGCTATACTTGGGTCTGAATGCTTCATTAATTCAACTCCACAGGTCCATCTTCAACCCTATTTCTGAGTAATGACACCAGAAAGGTCGTTTTGAGCACTGGCCCTTTAAATGCAAATGAGCCACTTCATACCCCACCCCCTCCAGGTTGTTGAATGTGCTGCTCTGTCCCGTTCAACTACTTGTGTTTGTTAATACAACCAACAATTGATCATTTTAGGTAATCAACTCAAAGTTTGGACATATTTTCAGTATGGACTACAACTGCTGCTGCTGACAAACAATTATGGCGTACTCTGAGAAATGTTTGACGGAAGTCTTGACCTTATATGTGCAAATGTCACGATGTAACTAGTTATAGATGCAACAAATTAAGAAGGAATTAAAATGGATTGTAGAAATCCACTTGATTTTTGCCAAAATGAATATAAATATGGCTTGGCAGCACCTGGAGGATTTAAATTCAAACTTTTTGAACTATTAGGGTCCAAATACGCAAATGAATGAACCAAAGACTAATAAAAGTTGGTTCAGCTAAATATGACCCCTTTAACTTTACAATTTACACAACAGTCACATCCATATTCACTCATTGTTTAACATTCAAAATATGTCAGCATATTTGTGAGTTATGACATAAGATTGAAAATTCATGTCCTGTCCGTCACATTAATTGTTTATTGACCAATACTGCTGCTGCAGTGAACTGTGAGACATATTCTATCCTCCTCTTATATAAAGGATCATCCAGTGTATCCTACAATGAAGGAGATCCTAAAGGAAACACTGAAGTGCCTTTCCTTTAAAGAATTTGATCATCTGTTATCACAGCTCACTCTAGGAATGCACCAATTACAAAATTCTTCTCTCTTGTTTGCTTATGTTAACCTTAATCCCCTTTTACAAAGAAATCTTCATAAATATCAAAATAGTTACTCTTTTAAAGTCTTTCAGCCCTTAATCATATTATATGTGAGTGGACACAGATTTGCATTTTCCAATTTGTGAAATAACCTTTAATAAAACATGACAGATAAATATCACATGATATGCTGATACTGACATTAGCAAACATCCGCTGGTATCACAGTCTGGCTTGGTGCATCCTGAGCTCATACTTAAATACTTCAGGTTGTTTCGCTCAGTTTAGAACCTTCCTTGTCTCTGAGTGTACCTTGTCCAAACACATAATAGGTTAACTAGTCACCCATAGGTGTGAATGTGGAAGGAAGGGAAGCTTCCTAAACTAACATGACTTGATTTGAAGTAGAAAGTAGTTTACAAGTAGAAGAAGAGAAAAAGACCTGCTGTCCATCAGTATCTACAGACAGCAATCTGCATTAGGACTAGTCTGTTAGTTTATGAAGCCGTGATCATCCTGATGATTCACCATCAGCAACATGTCTAGCCTAATAATTGGAATTCTAAAGGAAACACAGCTTCATATAGAAAAACTAGAAGCACTCGGAGAGCGCAGACCTCCACCAAGGCTGATCAGTGGCCCCCCCCCGTGGGCCCCCCCACGCCAAGGAGGTTATGTTTTTGCCAGGGTTTGTTTGTTTGTTTGTCTGTCTGTCTGTTTGTCTGTCCGTTAGTGTGCAACATAACTCAAAAAGTTATGGACAGATTTTGATTAAATTTTGTGGTCTGCGCCCCCTCCGTGGGCCCCCCCACCCCCGATCACCACCAAAATTTAATCATTTCTTCCTTATCCTATTTCCAACAAACCCTGAAAATTTCATCCAAATCTGTCCATAACTTTTTGAGTTATGTTGCACACTAATGGACAGACAAATAAACAGACAAACAAACAAACCCTGGCAAAAACATAACCTCCTTGGCAGAGGTAAATATGGCTACTGGACCAGAAGTGGAATAACCAAAATGTTTTAGTGCAGACAGATTTGACACATTGGTTAAAATCTAACACCTTGTAAGTCATTGTAATTACTAAGGGGGGCGTGGCCACAGGTTCAACTGTCAGCTGACTGATCATCATGGATGACATCACAGTTTAAAAAACAATACTGCAGTTACCAATTATCAGCCATCAGGGGCCACCAACGAGAACAACATATAAATCTTTGTGATTGCTACTTTAAGTCACATCATTCTATAATTGTGATTTTGAAGCTCAGTAAACAGGTTTTGGTATTTAGTGTCACCTCAAAGTACATTTTTCTGATAATAGTTCTGTACATTCCGAATTCAAGACTTTTAATGGATTATTTCTACACTGTGGTATATCTACTTCTACATAAGTGAAGGTTAAGTTCTCAGCCATTGTATTATAGCAATGTGTGTTTTAACTTCTCTTAACCTCATGTTAGAGTTATTGGAGGTAAAATGTTACATGGCCTGCAGCCATATGTAGCCACATGTTTAAAAGCAATGAAAACGTTTCCTCTGTGTGCGTATTTGTGTATTTGATCCCTACTGTGTCCTTACAGTCTGTGTCCTCTACACAGGTGGACATCAGTTTGGACACGGACAGTGGTGACCTGTCTGACTTTGTAGACAATGTGGAGTGGGAGTGTCACGGCATGCCGGCGGTTAGAAATGTTATGATGTACGGCTGCTGCTCCGACCCTTACACAGAGATCACCTACACTCTGCTCCTGAAGCGCCGCTCCTCCTTCTACATTTTCAACTTACTCCTGCCATGCTTCCTCATCTCGTTCCTGGCGCCACTGGGTTTCTACCTGCCGGCTGACTCAGGGGAGAAGGTTTCCCTGGGGGTGACCGTGTTGCTGGCGCTCACCGTGTTCCAGTTACTGGTGGCTGAGAGCATGCCTCCTGCTGAAAGCATGCCTTATATAGGTTAGATTTATTCTGAGGATTCACTGTTCTTTTTTGAACCACTGTGGAACCCCATTTCTGTCTGGAAATGAAAGAAGAAAAGTTATATATGAAAAAACAAAACTAAGTTAAAATTGTGAGATAATTGAGGGTACCCATACTTTAGATTGAGTATGTTCTATTTTTATTATGTCAAATTTGGGCCTCCAAGTGAACCAACATATCTTGGAAGATTGATATGGTGTTATTCAGACTTCTATTACTTAAACTCAGATTGTTGCAGAGAGTGGTGGGGCAAAATGTTGAGAAATTATCAGTGATTCACAATAGAATGTGTCCTGGCACAACATGAATGAAAACAAGACTTTTGGTTAATTCCTTCACATTTATGACATAGTTAAATAATATACATTGTCCCTGTAAAGTATGATAAAACAAAACAAGTGGTGCCAGGCACAACAAACCCCACCCCTCGCAAGTATTGTAGCTTATTTTAGCATGGATCCAGCTGATGTCATCATGTCTATGCATATGCTGATGTCAGCATATCAGTTACCTCTATATATGTGTCAAGTTTGAAGTAAATTTAAACAAAATTGATGTTTTTATAGACATTTGAAATTTTGCCCAGTTTAAGTAAATGGGAAAAAAAGATTTTAAAAATTTGTAAAAAATTTTAATTTTGACCTAATTTTCCCAAAATATAACCACATCTATTCTGTGTCACTGGCAATCTATAAACCCAATTTGGTATGAATTCAACCAATAGTTTTGCTGTACAGACATGTGAAATTTTGCCCATCAAGTAAACAGGGAAAAAAAAAAGACTTAAAAAATTCATAAAGAAATTTGAACTTTGACCCACTGTTCCCAAAATGTAATCAGATCTACTCTGGGTCACTGGCAATCTATATACCAAATTTGGTATGAATTCAACCAGTAGTTTTGCTGCTAGAGTGTTAACAAACAAACAAACTGAACCAAAAACAATACACCTTGCCTTCCCTTCAGGGGGTTGGTTAATAAAATAAAATAATAGAAATTTCTATAAATTTTAGGCACCAGAGTCACTGTATCTTAGAACAAAAAAACAGCACACGGAACAAACGGTAACCTGTAATCCAAGTTACAGTTATAAAACCATGAACATGAACACAAATATGCACTTTGTTTGAACACAGATCCCATATAAACACTTAAAATGCTAGGTTGACCTGAGAGAGGATGTAGGAATTTTTACTGTCAGGGGACATTGTATGTTCGGTGGTTTGTTTACAACAAACTGAAGAATTTGGTATTTCACAATTATACCCTTGCTGAGAAATAAGGGAGTTCGGTCTATTGAAACACTAGAGAGCCTTCATTTGAAATGGTTTTGATAAAAACAGAGTAACTTTGGCAATTAGTTATTCTGTTAAATTAAACTGGATTCAGATATTAATTCATTCACTCACTCTGTTGCTGAGAATTAGTGAAAATTTCAGTCTATCCTCTTTGCTTTCAGTGTGCAGGATAGTAATGATAAATAATGGATACATGAGCATGGAAGTAGGAGTCAGTTTGTGTGTCAAAGATGTGTCAAATTCTCACACCACCACGCAATGAATAATACATAATCCTTTTTCAAATCCAAAAATCTTATTATATTATTGTAATGTATTGTATCATACTGTGAGTTACTCTGTGATTCCCACCCCTTGCAGCAGATGTGTTGTGTGTCAACACTTTGCCCTTTGTAACTGTCCTTTTGTTTGTCTCTGTTCCTTTAGGAAAATACTACATAGCCACCATGACTATGATCACAGCCTCCACCTCTCTTACTATCTTCATCATGAACATTCATTTCTGTGGTGCTGAGGCCAAGCCGGTTCCTCACTGGGCGAAGGTGCTCATCATAGACTACATGTCCAAAATCTTCTTCGTCTACGAGGTTGGGGAGAACTGCACAACACCAGAGAGCGAGAGAACTCCCCTTTACTCTGAGGAACCAATGAGTGAAAAGAGCATCTACCATGACGACCGTTTCCATGACCGTCTGTACCATTATGACACCGACCCGTACAAGTACAGCAACGGTCATGGTGTGAATCACCACAACAAGCATCAGAAAAACCAGGCAAATGGAAATGCCAACCGTCACCACTACAACAACCACAACAATCACGCCTCCAGGTTGGAGAGGGGCGAGGCGAGGCGAGAGCCCACTCAGCACTACCACCACATTAGGAGGGATGAACTGGACTATGATGCTCCTCCTCAACCTCGAAATCTCCAGCACCTGAATGGGGGCCTGAAGGAGCAGCTGCTCTATTCTCCAGAAAAACAGCAAGTCCAAGCCTGCCCCTGCTGCTGCCCCTGCCTCCAACATAAACAGGTGTTTCTTTACCTTCCTACCAGATTACTTTACATCAAGAGTTAAAAGTTCATTAGTTGTAGGGGTGGAACAAACTCAAAGAATGACTGTCAATATGTGATGGTACATGATGCATATGATATATCGTATCATGCTGGCATCAAATATTGAGATTTGATTTTTAGGATGCAAGAGCTCAAAACCACCTATTCCCAAAGACCACGCCATGATTTTTATGTGAACCAAAAAAATCTGCTTTTAAAAAGGCCAAAGAAGCATGTTTCTTATGCTCAGTATAACACTAAATCTAGTACAAAAGGCTTCAGGGTTTCCTGTTAGTTTCAACTGTTGAGAGGAAATAAAACTACAGAAGTGTCTTGGTAACTCTGACAAAATCCATTCATTTTGGCAAATTTATAAAGTCTATGAAGTCTGCTTTGAAGGGAAACCAGTCTGTTGAGTCTGAATGGGGTTTTATAATCAAAGTGGCTCAGTTCCCTGAATAAACAACTATTTTGTGAAAACTGTCTGTTCCATAACAATCAGACAAGCTGTGAAAAATATCTGTGCCACCTGATACGATCTAACATTAAAAAAATGGTTGTTTTGTGAGACAAGTGATAGTTTGAGGTCTTGTGACAGATGGGGCCTTATGGCAACTCTATAGTCTGTCATGTAACCAAACTATGGACCAAACATGCATTTTTATGTCTGGTTTATATCGTCAAAGTTGAAGTAGAAATAACCAATTTTACTGGCCATTACTAATCTCTCCCACCACAGCTAAAAAATCCACTCTGCTAAATCACAAGACCAGCTGTTGTAAACATTAGGAGTATGTTTGGTGACGTCTGGGAATTGATACGATTGGCTCCTAGTGATGCACGTGACAGAGGCTTAAACTTATTAGGTAGAGGTTAGCAGTTATATTTTCACAATCAGTGGAAGGGATGAGATTGTAATCTTCAGTCTTTAGTCTGAGTATTGTTGATGAAACAAATATCTGACTCTGTCTGAAATGGAAGGTTTACCTATTAAAGATAACAAGCTATGAGTGAAATGGTACCGAAATGGCTAGGAGTCCAACTTTGCTCCTCTCACTATTTGTAGATGATGATGCCTGTTGTGAATTAGGTCATGATAGTTTGTCATTTTTAAAAAGTAGGTTCCCAGTAAAAACTAAAATAAAAAAAAAATAAAGCTTGAGCAACACTGCTGTAAACTGACCCACAGGCTCTACTTCCTGAACTGATGGGATGATGTGGAGTTGTGTGTACTACAGAAGCAGTAGGCTTTGACAGTACACACATTTTTAGTACACCATTTCTTTTTACTTGTCAGATTTCATGAAGCTGAAGTTCCATCTTTTAACCCCCTTTAGGCACATTCTTCCATAGATACATATGTATCATAGACGATTATCTTGGAATGTGTCATGTAACACAGAATTGCTGTGTTTTGATACCATCATCACCGTTGGCAACATATCTTGGTAGTAGCTTATCATGTGCTTTTCTATAATTCCAGCCCCTAACTAAGTGTCTAATTGTCTCTGTTAATGTTTGTCTGCCCCTCAGGTGGTGAAGAACATCCAGTACATCGCCAACTGCTTCCGTGAGCAGAGAGCTACCTGTGTCAAGGCAGCGGAGTGGAAGAAGGTTGCCAAGGTGATGGATAGGTTTTTCATGTGGATCTTCTTCATCATGGTCTTCCTTATGAGCATCCTTATCATTGCCAAGGCATCCTGACAGCCTCCTCTACATCATTTTATCAGCTTGCTGGACCTCTATGTTCCACACAAGGCTTCTTTTTGCTTATCTGGATGAATCAAACTGTTTTGCGCACACAAAAAGACAATTTTACATGTCAGTATTGTTTTGTGGGTGTGTGTGAGAGACACCGTGTGTGTGTTTGTGTCATTTAGTAATGCTTTGACACAAAGAGGACAGGGTCACTGCACACAAATCATCCATTTAAACACACGGAGAAATTCATCAAGGCCTCTTGGTTAGTTAACATCAGGTGTGCTTGCATGTGTCGCAGCAGTGGAGCGGTAAGACAATCTAGACCTTGTCTTGAACATGCATGGACTCTGCATTATTGATGAGCTAAAAGCCAGACAACCAGCTATAGGCATTACATTACTTACATTACACTTTAAACAACCAGATGATGCTGTTTTTCAGTGGCAGTAGAAGTGCATAGAACAGCAAAATAACTCTAAGTAATTTCAAAGCAGCCTATTTTCTCTCACAGACCATTGTCATTGTAAATATCTGAATATGAGAATGTTTATGTGTTAACTTAAAACATCCCTCAATTTTAATGCAATCTAGGCCTAAAAGCCTTTACCTCCAGAGCCTTAAGAGTGGATGTCCTGTTTGTATCTTTTGACTAACTTGCACTGTGTTCATTGGTTTAGTAAAAATAAACATTTGATATCCGTGACTAAATATTCCTTTATTTTATGCTGAAGAAGTTTGTTTTGTACAAGCTGAACAAAGACATGAATGGAATTTAAGCATATATTCAGAACAATTGTCATCTTTGTATCTAAATGTGCTTTTATTGCTCACACGTAAAAATACCAGCTTTGCCCATAAAAATGGTTGTTCGTCCCTTTAATGGACCATTATTAAGCACTGTTTCATAGATAAATCCCCCAGTGGCAAAACCTACAACTACAAACTATAAGTTTTTGGAACTTTAAACACGTGTAGTATGTAACCATTGATGTTACATAAGAACCAATTATAAAGAACAAGAAGGATGACAGAGGGCAGCCCAGTGAGTGAAACTGGTTTGGTATCAGAGGACACTTCAATCCAAATAAGAGCCTCTAGAGGGCACAAAGGCTATAAACCTGAGGAGGCAATTACACAATGACTGACTGAATGAGTGAATGGTTAAAGTTGTGTAGCCTAAGTTGTGATGCTTTGTTAGATTATATTAACAGTTAACATGTTACCAAGTACACATTTGTTAAAATTGTTTTCTTTACAGTATTGACATAGATAAAATGAATAAGAGAACACTGCGTTACTAATGAATTAGTTAATGTGTAATATATTTAAGTTATATTACTTGATTATTATTACTAATTTGTGAGCTACAACTTACATTGTTGAATTGCTCTTGTCACTGGGGTGAGGATGCATTGTGTGTCTCAGTCAATTGGGTCCTGGTAATACTAAAAGCTTAACATGAAGAACCAAAACAAGTCAAGTTACCTTCACCTTGAGCTCTAAGGATGTGGTGAAGTCATACTGACATTTCAGCAGACTGACACTTACAACATCACATGACAAAAACTGTCAATACTGTGCCCAACTGTGACATCAGACAAAGTAAAATTTG